>NC_086444.1:118054473-118401973 GCF_028390025.1 Pseudophryne corroboree
GCCAAAATCCTTTCTCACTGTGCAAGGTGTTCAGGTGTTAGTTTAGTGGCAGTAAGCTGAACCAGTGCACTGCAAGTGAGGACTAGGATTGTGGAGACTCTCCTTGTGTCTATTATTCCATCTCTGACCAAGGAGTTTACTGCCACACCCGTTGGTAACCCTTTAGGGTTTTGCTGTTGCCCTTAGCAACAGCATTTCGGGTTCTCTACGTATTAAATCACTACATCTTGCTTCTTTCCATCTGAGCATTCCTAATACTAGGGAGACACCCAGTTTCTTAGCCTTTGGGCTTCTCTGTTCACTTTGTGTTTATTTTGTTACCCTATCACCTTCTGTGTATGTAATGTCATATTCCCCAGTCTGTCTGTGAGTTCATTTGTTTTGCATCCCTCACCGTTCAGACACCAGTACATTCCTGCTGGCACTGGTGTGCATAACAGGTCTTATAAGAGCCCTAAGTTGGGTACATTGCGATCCACTATCAACAGTGTATCGTTATACCGGCCAGCGTGGGCGAGAGCGAGTGAAAGGCGCTCAAGTAACTTTCACCGTCTGCTTGCATTGAGTATTTTGGTGTTTGTGGGAATGGCCGAGAGGGCAAGACCCACATTTATGGGAGCCAGTTGCTCAAGTGAGAGACGTTCAGTATGCAGGGTTCAGGCTGGAGACTTGCGGCCGAGAGGGTCAGCAAGGTTTATTATGTGTGAGAAATATGGTTCATACGCGGAGGCTTATTGCAATGAATGGGTACGTATGACTGCTGATGATAGGGCATCATTCCCTGGGGTTGGTGAGTTTGATCCTAAGGTATTGCAGGTGGTATGTCTAACCAAAGTCATATAAGACAAGAACGGAAATATAAGAACTGTTTGAATTTGTAGCAACAATAAACAAGTAGGAAGAAAAAGAGAAAGCAAGTACACCGCCATATGTAGATGTGGAAGCAGTTACGGCCAGCATACAAACTATAGAAAATAATCAAAATATGAAAAATATGAATGTAACCTATATATGTACTAATGAATGTCGAAGTTTTATCTAGAAAGAGAAGGCGATCAGGGTAAAGAGGTGGATGTAATCTTTTTAGATTTTGCCAAAGCGTTCGATACTGTACCACACATGAGATTTATCTACAAGCTACAAGAATCAGGGCTAGGAAGCACAATATGCACTTGGGTCAAAAAACGGTTAGATAATAGGGAGCAGCGCGTTGTGGTTAATGGATCTTTTTCAACTTGGACTGAAGTGCTAAGTGGTGTGCCGCAAGGCTCAGTATTAGGACCGCTATTGTTCAATATTTTCATTAAAGACCTAACAGAAGGTCTAGAGAGCATGGTGTCAATTTTTGCAGATGAAACCAAATTGTGTAAAGTTATAAATGCGGAGGGGGATGCTGAGTCGCTTCAGAATGACTTAGTTAAATTAGAAGCTTGGGCAGCGAAATGGAGAATGCGCTTCAATACAGACAAGTGTAAGGTAATGCACTGTGGTAACAAGAACAAAAATAACACCTACCTACTAAATGGGGTAAAATTAGGGGATTCTGTACTGGAAAAGGACTTAGGTGTCCTCATAGATAGCAAACTTAGCAGTAGTACCCAAAGTAGGACTGCAGCAAAGAATGCTAATAAGATATTAGCATGCATAAAACGGGGAATTGATGCTAGGGACGAGAGTATTATACTCCCGTTATATAAATCCCTTGTGAGGCCACACCTTGAATACTGTGTACAATTCTGGGCACCTTACTACAAAAAGGATATCCTGGAGCTAGAAAAGGTTCAAAGGTGGGCGACCAAACTAATTAAGGGTATGGAGACGCTGGAATATGAGGAAAGGCTTGCAAGACTAGGCATGTTTACACTGGAAAAGAGGAGATTAAGAGGGGACATGATCAACATTTACAAATATATAAGGGGACAATATACAGATCTTGCGCAGGACCTGTTTTTGGTTAGATCAACACAGAGAACTCGTGGACACTTGCTCAGGTTAGAGGAGAGGAGATTCCACACAATACGGCGTAAAGGCTTTTTTTACGGTAAGGACGATACGTGTTTGGAATTCCCTGCCTGAGGGAGTTGTAATGGCCAACTCAGTCAACACCTTTAAGAATGGGTTAGATATATTCCTAATGGATAAGGATATCCAGGGTTACGGGGCATAGTCACGCACTATGGTTATTATAAAAAAAGAGGGGTTAATCGGAACGGCAGTCAGCAACTTCAGTCAAAATTTTATACAAAATAATCGTGCATAGGAGACCACAAATAGGTTGAACCCGATGGACAATTGTCTTTTTTCAACCTTAGATACTATGTTACTATGTTACTATGTTTCAGCCATTTCTCATGCACTCAGAGGAGTATCCAACCGGTAAAAGAAGAGCAGTAGCCTGCGGGGGAAGTGTCTGAGACCAATGGAACTGGTAAGTATGGTGTCATTCGTGTACATATATAGCAAAACCCAAAAATACAATAAAAAGAAAGTAACGTCAGAAATGGAGAAAAACCTGTCCGCACATTAGTATTTGCCAGTAGGAAAGCGGACAGAGACAGGGTAAACCCCGGGTATTTCTTTTAGTTACCATAAAAGAAGTATTCATTCCTAGTAATGCTCCTAGTCAAGATGAGCTCGGAAATGTTTGTTGGACCATGTACAGACCCTTAATACGGGATGAGAAGGATTGAATGAATACTTCGTATGACCTAGAAGCTTGTTAAATTATTATTTTTTTTTGTCTTTTGCAGTAATAGAAAATTCTCCGTCTGTATAAGATCACTGGTAAACACTAATTCGGCAATGGGAGTAACAGGAACGGTGCAACAATACCCTTTGAGTAGACCTGCAAAGATTACGATAGGGCCCTTGCAGACAAAACATTTATTTCTGCTGGCTGCATCGGCTCCGACTAATCTACTCGCCAGAGACTTATTGTGTAAAATGCGGTGTGTAATATATTGTACTCCTGAGGGTGTCTTCTTGGATATACCTGAGAACCATGCTCAAGAAGTGCAAGATATACTAGACACCCCTCAAAGGCTAATGTCGCATTCTACTGTTATAGACACGTGTCCATCGCAGGTAGAGGAAATGATCTCACAAATACCGGGTTCCCTTTGGACCAAAGATGGACAGGACACTGGATTGATGGCGAATGTAGCCCCAGTAGCAGTACAAGTAAAAGATGGTAGGATAGCTCTAAAAAATTCCCCAGTATCCTCTGAAGCCAGAGGTAGAATTAGGAGTGCACCCCGTCATAGAGCGGCTGCTACAGCAGGGCATCTGTTAGGGTCTCCTGCTCTGTGCTGCCACGTCGTAATGGCAACCAGGAGACAAGTGCTAGCGGAGTAACCTGAGCGTAGCTGATACTCCGGTTCGGGTCTTTTGCTGTGCAGTGGTTACAGGCTCTGTGCATGGCAGGGGATCCGGTGCTGGTTTTTGTGCTCACAGTCTGTGAGGTCTGAGTGGGGCGTGGACAGCACCTGCTATATAAACCCTCTTCTCAGGTTAGGCAGATGCTGCTGAATCTTTGTTGGTTAGTCAGTTCCTGAAAGCTAGCTAGTACTGTGTAAACTTTGTATTTGTTTGTTGCTTACTGCAAATAGGCCTTGGGATTTGGTATTACACTCTGCCAATCCAGACCTAGCAGTAAGACTGGAGTCAGTCGTTTAACCTGCTGGGGTTCTTTTACTACTCTGTGAACCTAGTAAGTTTGCGGCTGTATTCTCAGACTTGCCTGCCAAAATCCTTTCTCACTGTGCAAGGTGTTCAGGTGTCAGTTTAGTGGCAGTAAGCTGAACCAGTGCACTGCAAGTGAGGACTAGGATTGTGGAGACTCTCCTTGTGTCTATTATTCCATCTCTGACCAAGGAGTTTACTGCCACACCCGTTGGTAACCCTTTATGGTTTTGCTGTTGCCCTTAGCAACAGCATTTCAGGTTCTCTACGTATTAAATCACTACATCTCGCTTCTTTCCATCTGAGCATTCCTAATACTAGGGAGACACCCAGTTTCTTAGCCTTTGGGCTTCTCTGTTCACTTTGTGTTTATTTTGTTACCCTATCACCTTCTGTGTATGTAATGTCATATTCCCCAGTCTGTCTGTGAGTTCATTTGTTTTGCATCCCTCACCGTTCAGACACCAGTACATTCCTGCTGGCACTGGTGTGCATAACATATTCAACAGCCTAATACTACTGTTGAAATTTTGTGGGAATATGGAGCATACCCCTCAAAATACTTTGCAACAGGTGGTCGATCAGGTGCAGGTCCTGACTCGACAATTTAATGATTTGTCCATTAAAATGCACACCTCGCAGGCCGCTGGCGGAGCTCCCGCAGCAGCAGTACCTTCAGGGGTTAAGGAGCCGAAAGTAAATCTCCCGGATCGTTTTTTCTGGAGATCGCTCGCAGTTCTTTTGTTTCAAGGAGAGCTGTAAGCTATATTTCCAGCTTAGGCCTCAGTCTTCTGGGTCGGAGATTCAGCGGGTGGGCATAGTGATTTCCTTGCTACAAGGAGACCCACAGGTCTGGGCATATGGGTTGCAGCCTGACTGTCCGTCGCTTAAAAGTGTTGATGCTTTTTTTACGGCACTGGGCATGTTGTATGATGACCCTGACAAGACGGCCTCGGCCGAGGCTCAGATTTCGATCCTTAAGCAAGGGCGAAGGCCAGTTGAGGTTTATTGTACGGAGTTTCGGAAGTTGGCCCATGATACCCAGTGGAATGACCCAGCCCTGAGACACCAGTACCGAAGAGGTCTTTCTAACCAGTTAAAAGACCAACTGGTACAATATCCCTTGCCTGATAGCTTGGATCAGCTCATGCAGTTATCCATTCGGGTGGATAGACGGCTGAGAGAGCGCAGGCTTGAAAGGGAGACCGAGGTTTCCTTCTTTCCCAAGGGAACCTCAGACTCTGAGGAATTTTCCGAGGAGCCTATGCAGATTGGGGCTACCCGCCTCTCCTCGCGTGAGAAGACGCGGAGGAGACAGCAGGGGTTATGTTTGTACTGTGGGAATAAAGGTCATGTGGTAGTATCATGCCCAGAAAAGCCGGAAAACTTCAGGGCCTGAGGGTGATGGGAAATATCCTGTCAGGTCAGAAGTCGGAATTTCCCAAGAAGACTTTTATCATTCCGGTGACCTTGAAGATCCTCGGTCAAACTGTCAAGACTGAGGCCTTTGTGGACAGTGGGGCCGACGGGGTTTTTATGGACCGCCAATTCGCCCTGAAACACTCTGTTCCCTTAGTACCCTTGGCATCGGAAATTGAGATTTGTGGGTTAAACGGGGAACCATTATCCCAGGGTAAAATTACCTTTTGCACTAGCCAGATTTCTTTGTTTATTGGAGCCACACACTCTGAAAAATTGTCCTTTTATGTGACTGTCTGTACTTTTGCCCCATTGGTGTTGGGGTTACCCTGGTTAAGGGCCCACAATCCTCAATTTGACTGGGTCTCTGGGGAGATTCTTAGTTGGGGTACTGATTGTTTCAGGAGTTGCTTGAGCCTTTCAGTCAGGCTTTCGCAGCTAAGTTTGCCAGGATTGCCAGGATGTTATGCAGATTTTGCGGACGTGTTCTCCAAAAGAGTTGCAGAGGTACTACCTCCCCATCGCCCCTATGACTGTGCCATTGATTTGTTGCCGAATGCTAAGCTTCCCAAGAGCAGGTTGTACTCCCTGTCACGTCCTGAGACTCAGGCTATGGCAGAGTACATTCAGGAGAACTTGGCTAAGGGATTTATCAGACCTTCACAGTCTCCAGTTGGGTCGGGGTTCTTCTTCGTGGGTAAAAAGGACGGTTCGTTGCGACCTTGCATCGACTTCAGGGAATTGAACCGTATCACGATTAAAAACTCATACCCACTGCCTCTCATTTCGGTCTTGTTTGACCAGCTTCGTACTGCCACCATTTTTTCTAAGATTGACCTACGCGGTGCGTACAATCTAATCCGAATAAGAGAGGGGGATGAATGGAAGACTGCCTTTAATACCCACTCAGGGCATTATGAATATTTGGTGATGCCTTTTGGGCTCTGTAATGCCCCGGCAGTCTTCCAGGACTTCATGAACGATGTGCTCAGGGAATATTTGGATAGATTCTTAGTTGTATACTTAGATGACATCCTAATCTTCTCCCATTCCCTGGAGGAACATCGGAAGCATGTACGCTTAGTCCTCCAGAAACTCAGAGACCACCGGCTTGGGGCGAAGCTGGAGAAGTGCGAATTTGAAGTTCAGCAAATCGCATTTCTAGGATATATTATCTCCCCAGAAGGTTTCCAAATGGAGGGTTCCAAGGTACAGGCAGTCCTGGATTGGGTGCAGCCCACTAGTTTGAAGGCGCTTCAGCGTTTTCTGGGCTTTGCGAATTTTTATAGACGATTTATCGCTGGATTTTCGTCTATAGTGGCGCCCTTGGTGGCACTCACTAAGAAAGGGGCGGATGTTGCTCACTGGTCTTGTGAGGCCAAAGCGGCTTTTGCCCGTCTCAAAAGGGCATTTGTCTCGGCCAAGGTGCTGCGACACCCAGATCCATAGCGCCCTTTTGTGGTGGAGGTGGATGCCTCTGAGATGGGTATTGGGGCAGTGCTCTCTCAGATGGGGGTGTCTGATAATCGCCTTCATCCCTGTGCTTACTTTTCCCATAAATTTTCGCCTGCCGAGATGAATTATGACGTGGGTAACCGGGAATTGTTGGCTACTAAGGATGCACTCGAGGAGTGGAGACACTGGCTTGAGGGGGCTAAGTTTGTGGTCTCAATTCTCACCAACCATAAGAATTTGGCATATTTAGAGTCAGCGAAGCGCCTCAATGCCAGGCAGGCACGATGGGCTTTGTTTTTTGCTCGCTTTAATTTTTTGATAACATATCGCCCTGCGTCAAAAAACATCAAGGCTGATGCGCTCTCGCGGAGTTTTGCTCCAATCCAGGAGACCACCGAGGAGCCATTGCCCATTGTGTCCCCATCATGTATTAAAGTGGGCATTACCCAGGACCTCTTGTCATTAGTCCTTAGAGCACAGGAGCAGGCTCCTCCAGACCTTCCAGTAGGTCTTTTGTTTGTGCCTCCTAGGTTAAGACAGCGAGTGTTCCTGGAATTCCATGCCAAGAAGTCGGCAGGTCACCAGGATATTGCCAGAACTCGGGAGTTGCTATCTAGGGCGGTGTGGTGGCCCTCGGTGGCTAGGGATGTGGATCAGTGGGTTCGGGCATGTGACATCTGTGCCCGAAATAAGACTCCTAGAGGGGTTCCTGTTGGCCCATTACATCCACTCTCTATTCCATCTAAGCCATGGACCCACATTTCAATGGATTTTGTGGTGGGCTTGCCCAAATCCTCGGGGATGACAGCCATCTGGGTTGTCGTTGACAGGTTTTCGAAGATGGCGCACTTCGTTCCATTGGTTGGGCTGCCATCGGCCAGACGCCTGTCTGAATTATTTATGCTGCATGTTGTGCGCCTCCACGGGTTGCCACTTGATGTGGTCTCTGACCGCGGATCCCAGTTTGTGGTCCAAATTCTGGAGGGCATTTTGTTCCGATCTCCAGATTTCTGTCAGCTTGTCGTCAGGCTACCATCCGCAGTCTAATGGGCAGACTGAAAGGGTGAACCAGTCCTTGGAGCAGTTCCTCAGGTGTTATGTCTCCAAGTGTCAGACTGACTGGGTTGCTCATCTGTCCATGGCGGAGTTTGCCTATAACAACGCGGCTCACTCTGCTACAGGGATCTCTCCCTTCCTTTGTGTGTATGGGCATCATCCTAAGGCCAATTCTTTTGACCCCCTGGACTCCACGCCTGGTGGTTCCTCTGTGGTTTCGGTCCTTAGAGGTATTTGGAGGAAAGTGAAGAAAGCCCTTGTGTCTGTGTCATTAGTGACCAAAAGGGTTTTTGATAAGCGGAAAAGACCCTGCAGCTTCAAATTAGGAGACTTCGTCTGGTTGTCTACCAAGAATTTGAAGTTGAGACAGCCATCTCATAAGTTAGGCCCCCGGTTCATCGGTCCTTATAAGATCACTAGGGTTATCAATCCGGTGGCATTTCAGTTAGATCTACCCCGTTCTTTGGGTATCAATAAAACATTTCATTGTTCCCTTTTAAAACGGGCGATTAGTAATCCTTCTTCCAGTGGAAGACCTTCCCCTCTTCTGATACATGGCCAGAGGGAATTTGTTGTTGAAAGGATTCTTGACTCCAAAATGGTTCGGGGTCGACTGTCATTTTTGGTGCACTGGAAGGGGTATGGTCCGGAGGAGCGGTCGTGGGTGCGCAGTTGTGATCTTCATGCCCCCAGACTGTTACGCTCTTTCTTCTCGCAGTTCCCCGATAAACCCGGTGGTAGGGGTTCTTTGACCCCTCGTCAGAGGGGGGGTACTGTTAGGGTCTCCTGCTCTGTGCTGCCACGTCGTCATGGCAACCGGGAGACAAGTGCTAGCGGAGTAACCTGAGCGTAGCTGATACTCCGGTTCGGGTCTTTTGCTGTGCAGTGGTTACAGGCTCTGTGCACGGCAGGGGATCCGGTGCTGGTTTTTGTGCTCACAGTCTGTGAGGTCTGAGTGGGGCGTGGACAGCACCTGCTATATAAACCCTCTTCTCAGGTTAGACAGATGCTGCTGAATCTTTGTTGGTTAGTCAGTTCCTGAAAGCTAGCTAGTACTGTGTAAACTTTGTATTTGTTTGTTGCTTACTGCAAATAGGCCTTGGGATTTGGTATTACACTCTGCCAATCCAGACCTAGCAGTAAGACTGGAGTCAGTCGTTTAACCTGCTGGGGTTTTTTTGCTACTCTGTGAACCTAGCAAGTATGCGGCTGTATTCTCAGACTTGCCTGCCAAAATCCTTTCTCACTGTGCAAGGTGTTCAGGTGTTAGTTTAGTGGCAGTAAGCTGAACCAGTGCACTGCAAGTGAGGACTAGGATTGTGGAGACTCTCCTTGTGTCTATTATTCCATCTCTGACCAAGGAGTTTACTGCCACACCCGTTGGTAACCCTTTAGGGTTTTGCTGTTGCCCTTAGCAACAGCATTTCGGGTTCTCTACGTATTAAATCACTACATCTTGCTTCTTTCCATCTGAGCATTCCTAATACTAGGGAGACACCCAGTTTCTTAGCCTTTGGGCTTCTCTGTTCACTTTGTGTTTATTTTGTTACCCTATCACCTTCTGTGTATGTAATGTCATATTCCCCAGTCTGTCTGTGAGTTCATTTGTTTTGCATCCCTCACCGTTCAGACACCAGTACATTCCTGCTGGCACTGGTGTGCATAACAGGTCTTATAAGAGCCCTAAGTTGGGTACATTGCGATCCACTATCAACAGTGTATCGTTATACCGGCCAGCGTGGGCGAGAGCGAGTGAAAGGCGCTCAAGTAACTTTCACCGTCTGCTTGCATTGAGTATTTTTGTGTTTGTGGGAATGGCTGAGAGGGCAAGACCCACATTTATGGGAGCCAGTTGCTCAAGTGAGAGACGTTCAGTATGCAGGGTTCAGGCTGGAGACTTGCGGCCGAGAGGGTCAGCAAGGTTTATTATGTGTGAGAAATATGGTTCATACGCGGAGGCTTATTGCAATGAATGGGTACGTATGACTGCTGATGATAGGGCATCATTCCCTGGGGTTGGTGAGTTTGATCCTAAGGTATTGCAGGTGGTATGTCTAACCAAAGTCATATAAGACAAGAACGGAAATATAAGAACTGTTTGAATTTGTAGCAACAATAAACAAGTAGGAAGAAAAAGAGAAAGCAAGTACACCGCCATATGTAGATGTGGAAGCAGTTACGGCCAGCATACAAACTATAGAAAATAATCAAAATATGAAAAATATGAATGTAACCTATATATGTACTAATGAATGTCGAAGTTTTATCTAGAAAGAGAAGGCGATCAGGGTAAAGAGGTGGATGTAATCTTTTTAGATTTTGCCAAAGCGTTCGATACTGTACCACACATGAGATTTATCTACAAGCTACAAGAATCAGGGCTAGGAAGCACAATATGCACTTGGGTCAAAAACTGGTTAGATAATAGGGAGCAGCGCGTTGTGGTTAATGGATCTTTTTCAACTTGGACTGAAGTGCTAAGTGGTGTGCCGCAAGGCTCAGTATTAGGACCGCTATTGTTCAATATTTTCATTAACGACCTAATAGAAGGTCTAGAGAGCATGGTGTCAATTTTTGCAGATGATACCAAATTGTGTAAAGTTATAAATGCGGAGGGGGATGCTGAGTCGCTTCAGAATGACTTAGTTAAATTAGAAGCTTGGGCAGCGAAATGGAGAATGCGCTTCAATACAGACAAGTGTAAGGTAATGCACTGTGGTAACAAGAACAAAAATAACACCTACCTACTAAATGGGGTAAAATTAGGGGATTCTGTACTGGAAAAGGACTTAGGTGTCCTCATAGATAGCAAACTTAGCAGTAGTACCCAAAGTAGGACTGCAGCAAAGAATGCTAATAAGATATTAGCATGCATAAAACGGGGAATTGATGCTAGGGACGAGAGTATTATACTCCCGTTATATAAATCCCTTGTGAGGCCACACCTTGAATACTGTGTACAATTCTGGGCACCTTACTACAAAAAGGATATCCTGGAGCTAGAAAAGGTTCAAAGGCGGGCGACCAAACTAATTAAGGGTATGGAGACGCTGGAATATGAGGAAAGGCTTGCAAGACTAGGCATGTTTACACTGGAAAAGAGGAGATTAAGAGGGGACATGATCAACATTTACAAATATATAAGGGGACAATATACAGATCTTGCGCAGGACCTGTTTTTGGTTAGATCAACACAGAGAACTCGTGGACACTTGCTCAGGTTAGAGGAGAGGAGATTCCACACAATACGGCGTAAAGGCTTTTTTTACGGTAAGGACGATACGTGTTTGGAATTCCCTGCCTGAGGGAGTTGTAATGGCCAACTCAGTCAACACCTTTAAGAATGGGTTAGATATATTCCTAATGGATAAGGATATCCAGGGTTACGGGGCATAGTCACGCACTATGGTTATTATAAAAAAAGAGGGGTTAATCGGAACGGCAGTCAGCAACTTCAGTCAAAATTTTATACAAAATAATCGTGCATAGGAGACCACAAATAGGTTGAACCCGATGGACAATTGTCTTTTTTCAACCTTAGATACTATGTTACTATGTTACTATGTTTCAGCCATTTCTCATGCACTCAGAGGAGTATCCAACCGGTAAAAGAAGAGCAGTAGCCTGCGGGGGAAGTGTCTGAGACCAATGGAACTGGTAAGTATGGTGTCATTCGTGTACATATATAGCAAAACCCAAAAATACAATAAAAAGAAAGTAACGTCAGAAATGGAGAAAAACCTGTCCGCACATTAGTATTTGCCAGTAGGAAAGCGGACAGAGACAGGGTAAACCCCGGGTATTTCTTTTAGTTACCATAAAAGAAGTATTCATTCCTAGTAATGCTCCTAGTCAAGATGAGCTCGGAAATGTTTGTTGGACCATGTACAGACCCTTAATACGGGATGAGAAGGATTGAATGAATACTTCGTATGACCTAGAAGCTTGTTAAATTATTTTTTTTTTTTGTCTTTTGCAGTAATAGAAAATTCTCCGTCTGTATAAGATCACTGGTAAACACTAATTCGGCAATGGGAGTAACAGGAACGGTGCAACAATACCCTTTGAGTAGACCTGCAAAGATTACGATAGGGCCCTTGCAGACAAAACATTTATTTCTGCTGGCTGCATCGGCTCCGACTAATCTACTCGCCAGAGACTTATTGTGTAAAATGTGGTGTGTAATATATTGTACTCCTGAGGGTGTCTTCTTGGATATACCTGAGAGCCATGCTCAAGAAGTGCAAGATATACTAGACACCCCTCAAAGGCTAATGTCGCATTCTACTGTTATAGACACGTGTCCATCGCAGGTAGAGGAAATGATCTCACAAATACCGGGTTCCCTTTGGACCAAAGATGGACAGGACACTGGATTGATGGCGAATGTAGCCCCAGTAGCAGTACAAGTAAAAGATGGTAGGATAGCTCTAAAAAATTCCCCAGTATCCTCTGAAGCCAGAGGTAGAATTAGGAGTGCACCCCGTCATAGAGCGGCTGCTACAGCAGGGCATCTGTTAGGGTCTCCTGCTCTGTGCTGCCACGTCGTAATGGCAACCAGGAGACAAGTGCTAGCGGAGTAACCTGAGCGTAGCTGATACTCCGGTTCGGGTCTTTTGCTGTGCAGTGGTTACAGGCTCTGTGCATGGCAGGGGATCCGGTGCTGGTTTTTGTGCTCACAGTCTGTGAGGTCTGAGTGGGGCGTGGACAGCACCTGCTATATAAACCCTCTTCTCAGGTTAGGCAGATGCTGCTGAATCTTTGTTGGTTAGTCAGTTCCTGAAAGCTAGCTAGTACTGTGTAAACTTTGTATTTGTTTGTTGCTTACTGCAAATAGGCCTTGGGATTTGGTATTACACTCTGCCAATCCAGACCTAGCAGTAAGACTGGAGTCAGTCGTTTAACCTGCTGGGGTTCTTTTGCTACTCTGTGAACCTAGTAAGTTTGCGGCTGTATTCTCAGACTTGCCTGCCAAAATCCTTTCTCACTGTGCAAGGTGTTCAGGTGTCAGTTTAGTGGCAGTAAGCTGAACCAGTGCACTGCAAGTGAGGACTAGGATTGTGGAGACTCTCCTTGTGTCTATTATTCCATCTCTGACCAAGAAGTTTACTGCCACACCCGTTGGTAACCCTTTATGGTTTTGCTGTTGCCCTTAGCAACAGCATTTCAGGTTCTCTACGTATTAAATCACTACATCTCGCTTCTTTCCATCTGAGCATTCCTAATACTAGGGAGACACCCAGTTTCTTAGCCTTTGGGCTTCTCTGTTCACTTTGTGTTTATTTTGTTACCCTATCACCTTCTGTGTATGTAATGTCATATTCCCCAGTCTGTCTGTGAGTTCATTTGTTTTGCATCCCTCACCGTTCAGACACCAGTACATTCCTGCTGGCACTGGTGTGCATAACATATTCAACAGCCTAATACTCCTGTTGAAATTTTGTGGGAATATGGAGCATACCCCTCAAAATACTTTGCAACAGGTGGTCGATCAGGTGCAGGTCCTGACTCGACAATTTAATGATTTGTCCATTAAAATGCACACCTCGCAGGCCGCTGGCGGAGCTCCCGCAGCAGCAGTACCTTCAGGGGTTAAGGAGCCGAAAGTAAATCTCCCGGATCGTTTTTTCTGGAGATCGCTCGCAGTTCTTTTGTTTCAAGGAGAGCTGTAAGCTATATTTCCAGCTTAGGCCTCAGTCTTCTGGGTCGGAGATTCAGCGGGTGGGCATAGTGATTTCCTTGCTACAAGGAGACCCACAGGTCTGGGCATATGGGTTGCAGCCTGACTGTCCGTCGCTTAAAAGTGTTGATGCTTTTTTTACGGCACTGGGCATGTTGTATGATGACCCTGACAAGACGGCCTCAGCCGAGGCTCAGATTTCGATCCTTAAGCAAGGGCGAAGGCCAGTTGAGGTTTATTGTACGGAGTTTCGGAAGTTGGCCCATGATACCCAGTGGAATGACCCAGCCCTGAGACACCAGTACCGAAGAGGTCTTTCTAACCAGTTAAAAGACCAACTGGTACAATATCCCTTGCCTGATAGCTTGGATCAGCTCATGCAGTTATCCATTCGGGTGGATAGACGGCTGAGAGAGCGCAGGCTTGAAAGGGAGACTGAGGTTTCCTTCTTTCCCAAGGGAACCTCAGACTCTGAGGAATTTTCCGAGGAGCCTATGCAGATTGGGGCTACCCGCCTCTCCTCACGTGAGAAGACGCGGAGGAGACAGCAGGGGTTATGTTTGTACTGTGGGAATAAAGGTCATGTGGTAGTATCATGCCCAGAAAACCCGGAAAACTTCAGGGCCTGTGGGTGATGGGAAATATCCTGTCAGGTCAGAAGTCGGAATTTCCCAAGAAGACTTTTATCATTCCAGTGACCTTGAAGATCCTCGGTCAAACTGTCAAGACTGAGGCCTTTGTGGACAGTGGGGTCGACGGGGTTTTTATGGACCGCCAATTCGCCCTGAAACACTCTGTTCCCTTAGTACCCTTGGCATCGGAAATTGAGATTTGTGGGTTAAACGGGGAACCATTATCCCAGGGTAAAATTACCTTTTGCACTAGCCAGATTTCTTTGTTTATTGGAGCCACACACTCTGAAAAATTGTCCTTTTATGTGACTGTCTGTACTTTTGCCCCATTGGTGTTGGGGTTACCCTGGTTAAGGGCCCACAATCCTCAATTTGACTGGGTCTCTGGGGAGATTCTTAGTTGGGGTACTGATTGTTTCAGGAGTTGCTTGAGCCTTTCAGTCAGGCTTTCGCAGCTAAGTTTGCCAGGATTGCCAGGATGTTATGCAGATTTTGCGGACGTGTTCTCCAAAAGAGTTGCAGAGGTACTACCTCCCCATCGCCCCTATGACTGTGCCATTGATTTGTTGCCGAATGCTAAGCTTCCCAAGAGCAGGTTGTACTCCCTGTCACGTCCTGAGACTCAGGCTATGGCAGAGTACATTCAGGAGAACTTGGCTAAGGGATTTATCAGACCTTCACAGTCTCCAGTTGGGTCGGGGTTCTTCTTCGTGGGTAAAAAGGACGGTTCGTTGCGACCTTGCATCGACTTCAGGGAATTGAACCGTATCACGATTAAAAACTTATACCCACTGCCTCTCATTTCGGTCTTGTTTGACCAGCTTCGTACTGCCACCATTTTTTCTAAGATTGACCTACGTGGTGCGTACAATCTAATCCGAATAAGAGAGGGGGATGAATGGAAGACTGCCTTTAATACCCACTCAGGGCATTATGAATATTTGGTGATGCCTTTTGGGCTCTGTAATGCCCCGGCAGTCTTCCAGGACTTCATGAACGATGTGCTCATGGAATATTTGGATAGATTCTTAGTTGTATACTTAGATGACATCCTAATCTTCTCCCATTCCCTGGAGGAACATCGGAAGCATGTACGCTTAGTCCTCCAGAAACTCAGAGACCACCGGCTTGGGGCGAAGCTGGAGAAGTGCGAATTTGAAGTTCAGCAAATCGCATTTCTAGGATATATTATCTCCCCAGAAGGTTTCCAAATGGAGGGTTCCAAGGTACAGGCAGTCCTGGATTGGGTGCAGCCCACTAGTTTGAAGGCGCTTCAGCGTTTTCTGGGCTTTGCGAATTTTTATAGACGATTTATCGCTGGATTTTCGTCTATAGTGGCGCCCTTGGTGGCACTCACTAAGAAAGGGGCGGATGTTGCTCACTGGTCTTGTGAGGCCAAAGCGGCTTTTGCCCGTCTCAAAAGGGCATTTGTCACGGCCAAGGTGCTGCGACACCCAGATCCAGAGCGTCCTTTTGTGGTGGAGGTGGATGCCTCTGAGATGGGTATTGGGGCAGTGCTCTCTCAGATGGGGGTGTCTGATAATCGCCTTCATCCCTGTGCTTAGTTTTCCCGTAAATTTTCGCCTGCCGAGATGAATTATGACGTGGGTAACCGGGAATTGTTGGCTACTAAGGATGCACTCGAGGAGTGGAGACACTGGCTTGAGGGGGCTAAGTTTGTGGTCTCAATTCTCACCGACCATAAGAATTTGGCATATTTAGAGTCAGCGAAGCGCCTCAATGCCAGGCAGGCACGATGGGCTTTGTTTTTTGCTCGCTTTAATTTTTTGATAACATATCGCCCTGCGTCAAAAAACATCAAGGCTGATGCGCTCTCGCGGAGTTTTGCTCCAATCCAGGAGACCACCGAGGAGCCATTGCCCATTGTGTCCCCATCATGTATTAAAGTGGGCATTACCCAGGACCTCTTGTCATTAGTCCTTAGAGCACAGGAGCAGGCTCCTCCAGACCTTCCGGTAGGTCTTTTGTTTGTGCCTCCTAGGTTAAGACAGCGAGTGTTCCTGGAATTCCATGCCAAGAAGTCAGCAGGTCACCAGGGTATTGCCAGAACTCGGGAGTTGCTATCTAGGGCGGTGTGGTGGCCCTCGGTGGCTAGGGATGTGGATCAGTGGGTTCGGGCATGTGACATCTGTGCCCGAAATAAGACTCCTAGAGGGGTTCCTGTTGGCCCATTACATCCACTCTCTATTCCATCTAAGCCATGGACCCACATTTCAATGGATTTTGTGGTGGACTTGCCCAAATCCTCGGGGATGACAGCCATCTGGGTTGTCGTTGACAGGTTTTCGAAGATGGCGCACTTCGTTCCATTGGTTGGGCTGCCATCGGCCAGACGCCTGTCTGAATTATTTATGCTGCATGTTGTGCGCCTCCACGGGTTGCCACTTGATGTGGTCTCTGACCGCGGATCCCAGTTTGTGGTCCAAATTCTGGAGGGCATTTTGTTCCTATCTCCAGATTTCTGTCAGCTTGTCGTCAGGCTACCATCCGCAGTCTAATGGGCAGACTGAAAGGGTGAACCAGTCCTTGGAGCAGTTCCTCAGGTGTTATGTCTCCAAGTGTCAGACTGACTGGGTTGCTCATCTGTCCATGGCGGAGTTTGCCTATAACAACGCGGCTCACTCTGCTACAGGGATCTCTCCCTTGCTTTGTGTGTATGGGCATCATCCTAAGGCCAATTCTTTTGACCCCCTGGACTCCACGCCTGGTGGTTCCTCTGTGGTTTCGGTCCTTAGAGGTATTTGGAGGAAAGTGAAGAAAGCCCTTGTGTCTGTGTCATTAGTGACCAAAAGGGTTTTTGATAAGCGGAAAAGACCCTGCAGCTTCAAATTAGGAGACTTCGTCTGGTTGTCTACCAATAATTTGAAGTTGAGAAAGCCATCTCATAAGTTAGGCCCCCGGTTCATCGGTCCTTATAAGATCACTAGGGTTATCAATCCGGTGGCATTTCAGTTAGATCTACCCCGTTCTTTGGGTATCAATAAAACATTTCATTGTTCCCTTTTAAAATGGGCGATTAGTAATCCTTCTTCCAGTGGAAGACCTTCCCCTCTTCTGATACATGGCCAGAGGGAGTTTGTTGTTGAAAGGATTCTTGACTCCAAGATGGTTCGGGGTCGGCTGTCATTTTTGGTGCACTGGAAGGGGTATGGTCCGGAGGAGCGGTCGTGGGTGCGCAGTTGTGATCTTCATGCCCCCAGACTGTTACGCTCTTTCTTCTCGCAGTTCCCCGATAAACCCGGTGGTAGGGGTTCTTTGACCCCTCGTCAGAGGGGGGGTGCTGTTAGGGTCTCCTGCTCTGTGCTGCCATGTCGTCATGGCAACCGGGAGACAAGTGCTAGCGGAGTAACCTGAGCGTAGCTGATACTCCGGTTCGGGTCTTTTGCTGTGCAGTGGTTACAGGCTCTGTGCACGGCAGGGGATCCAGTGCTGGTTTTTGTGCTCACAGTCTGTGAGGTCTGAGTGGGGCATGGACAGCACCTGCTATATAAACCCTCTTCTCAGGTTAGGCAGATGCTGCTGAATCTTTGTTGGTTAGTCAGTTCCTGAAAGCTAGCTAGTACTGTGTAAATTTGTATTTGTTTGTTGCTTACTGCAAATAGGCCTTGGGATTTGGTATTACACTCTGACAAATCCAGACCTAGCAGTAAGACTGGAGTCAGTCGTTTAACCTGCTGGGTTGCCCTTAGCAACAGCATTTCGGGTTCTCTACGTATTAAATCACTACATCTCGCTTCTTTCCATCTGAGCATTCCTAATACTAGGGAGACACCCAGTTTCTTAGCCTTTGGGCTTCTCTGTTCACTTTGTGTTTATTTTGTTACCCTATCACCTTCTGTGTATGTAATGTCATATTCCCCAGTCTGTCTGTGAGTTCATTTGTTTTGCATCCCTCACCGTTCAGACACCAGTACATTCCTGCTGGCACTGGTGTGCATAACAGCATCCTAGTCTGGACGTCCAGCACAGCCAATAGTCCCATCTTCCCTGTGAAAAAAAGAGTGGGGGGAGGGGTTACATAAACAAGATAGTTGAGAGTCAATTCCCTGTAGTGCCCAATCCAGTTGTCATTTTAATAAAATCCTCTCCACCTCTACAAACTTATCTGTCACCAACCTCTATTCTGCTTCTCCACAGTTTCCTCTTCATCTGTTGCGTTCACACAGGGTGGTACAATACATGGTCCTGATTACATTTCAAACACTACATGCCTAACTGGTCCATCAGAGTTCTGCCCGAACCCAGTATAACTCACCAGCACGATAACACCAGTATTACTGCAGTGTGCCTTGTCATGCACAAAGGGTGGAGGAAGGATGAGAATACTGGTGAAGGGAAATTTTGTATAGACACTGATATGCCCGTTGGTGAATGCAGACCTGATATTTTCTTCTTCTTTCTTTCCTCTAGAGATGTTTTTGTTTTTTTTTGAGTTATGCTCATGGTACTCTACATTGCAAACACACAACAGTTAAATTAAGATACAAATTTGTGTTCCCTACAGCAAAAGGAGGTCTGGAAGGCGAAGGGATATGGTCAGGAGTCCTCAGGACTTTGGACAGATGGACACGGTAAGCCAGTGGCCCCCAGAGCATATCTCCCAAGCCTAGCTGAGGCGGCACACGGTCTGACTCATCTAGGTAAAGAAGGTATGTGCAAGCTGGTAAGAGCCTACTGGAGTGCACCAGGGTTCTCTTCTCATGCAGGTAAGAAAGCAATGACATGTCTTACTTGCTTGAGGGAGAATATTGGTAAGGCAATACCAACAGAGCCATCCCATATCCCTCCTGCAGACGGACTTTTTCAGGTAATACAAATCGACTTCATACAGTTAACACCCTTCAGGAATTATTGTTATGTATTGGTGTGCACTGATGTTTTCTCAAACTGGGTAGAGGCATTTCCTTCCGCCACAGATGCTGCTGTGTTTACCGCAAAGAAAATTGCGCAGAAATTTGTGTGTAGATAATGGCACACCTAGGAGTAGGAGCAAAGCTTGAAATTGGACTATTGTGATCATAGATACTGCCACTAGTATTATGTAGCATCGGAACCACTCCCAGATCTTCACTTAACAAATCACCCTCTTCGAAAAAAAATTTTTGTTTTTTGGGTTTTGGAAGACAACCTCATGTCATGATTGATCCGCACAATGATCAGAAATACACCAATGAGGTGACAGTACAGTACCTTATCGAGATGAGCCAGCATTTGAGAACTTGACAAAAGAACTTGAAACTGTTGATTCCTGGTATGCCAAATACTGTCTTGATTGTGAACCAAGACACTGTGTGATTGTTCTTACGCTCAGGTTGCCTAATAGACAGGTGGGAAGGACTGTACCAAGTTTTGTTGACAGCACTATCCCAGAGAAAGTAGCCGAGAGAGAGACTTGGGTCCACGATTCACATTGCAGGAAAGTCGGTAGTCCGGAAGGAACTCGTAAATGGAGTGAGATCGCAAAAGTATCACCAGAGAGTCTGTTCCGTGAAAACTGAGAGGCGGCACTGTTGAACACTACCTGAGCGTGCTAAAGGATCACAGAAAGACCAGTCGTTGTATTTGATTTGCTATGAACAAGAGTTGTTTTGTTCTATTTCTCTTTTCTCTCTTTCCCGCTGACAAACATTTTTTTTCAGGACATTCTATTTTTGCGAGGTTTTTCATGAGGAGTCGAGTGTGGGACTGGAACTGGTTCTGGAGGAAGGGGTGATTTCCTTATAGGATCCCAGGATTAGCCTATCAGTTTGTTAAAGCCAGAGAAAAAGCAAAGGTCTAGTAGTCACGGAGTTCGGAGGTAACGTGATAGGCTATTGTCTGAGGAATACTGTATTTTGTAGTTATTGTGACACCATATTTGAAGATGAGTGCATCCAGAGATGTCAGTCTAGCAATAAGGCAGCATTTTACAGACATCCCTTGAGTGATTACCAATCACTAGTGGGTAAGGTCTTAAACCAAACGGAATGTTGGATGTGCTCACAGGTACCTCTAAGACGAAAAGATGCAGGATTAGTGCCATATTTTTTTTTTAGAGTTAGCTGAGGTACTTGAATTACACGGAAGGGGGAGGGGACCGGCGGACAAAGAGTATAATATAACTAGAACCCCTAGTCTTAAGATCCACCAGTACCATAGATAAATCCTTGGTATGCTTAAATCTCACCAATTTCAGGAAATTGGGAGGTAATCAGGAACAATCAGACAATGGCTATTCACACATAGCAGATAAAGAGCTCATTAATATATATGGAAGAAAGGTTTATGAGTGGCTCTCCCCGAACTCCGAATGTTTATGTTATTTAGGAAGGACACTACATATAACCCTTGTTCAATGATGAAACAGACCTAGCATACGTTCCAGAAATGGAAACAATGTTCAGAAAATGATAGGAATATGTAAATCATGAAAATTTTATGTCACTTTCACGATTTGTTTGTGTCTTCTCTCTCTACCCAGCAGAACCTCAATTGAATCCGAACATCAGTGTACGAAGACATAGGTACATGTATGTGTGAAATGTTCATCCAAATCAGACATTATAGGCCAAAGCACTGTCCAGGCATACTCTATAGGTTGAATGTTGTCCCACACCCAACCAGTGGTCCCGTGACCGCCGAGTGCATATAGAGGATGTCTCGTCCTCCTCCCTGTCTTCCCCAAATATAGTCAAATGTCTGATTTGCGAAATGAATACACATACGTGTGTCTAGGTCACCGATTATTATCTGAAATATTTTTTTCTTATGTTAATAATTTATGGCAGTTATTGTTTACTGCCAAAGAGTGGACTGTCAAAGTCAAAAATATTACATGGAGAGAACATACAGACTCCACACATATTAAGTCGCTATGCTTGCAAATATACGTGCAGCGAGCACAGCAATATATGGTAACATATGCATTTACACAGACATGCCAGCAAAGATAGATTCAACACATATTTCATACAGCACATAATTTGAACATATCAAGCGCCAGACATCATAAAGTTTCAAATTATATAATGGAGTAACGTCATGTATGTGTATCATTGGAACGAAGCAAGATGGACATGTCGTGTTTGGTATTAAAGCAACCAGATTAATGTGTATATCAATTTGATGCCTGTTATTAAGTTGTAGCTCATTGCAACAAGTAGATATGATTAAATGTATGAAAGCTAAAGTCACTCTTATTAGAACAATGGAATTCCTGGAAGACAGCATGTCTGACCAGTGGCTATCACCTGTAATTACACCATCAAGGCTGGACCTTGCTTGCATATGAACTGACCAGTGACTCATCATGAATGAGAAAGTTCCCTCCCCTAGACTAGTCTGTGCACTCCCCCAAACTACATAGTATATATGTCAGGAATCGGCGCTCTGCAACGTCTCACTTACCAGCGCGCTGGTGTGCGGGCCTCTGGAGGTCTTGGCCCCAGTTGCGGCTGCGTGGGTGTAGTATCCGCGAGCATTCTATTTCACATTGCTGAGTACTCCTGAGTCTGGTCCTGTGTGGGTTTTGCGGCGTGCCGAAGTCCAGCCTGTGTGGTCGTTACCATGGCACCTGCACGCAGCTGATTCTGATGTTCAATCCGGCTTGTATCTCCGCCTGCAGTTTGTGTCCAATCACTGCTGGGCAGGAGGTATAACTTCCAGCTTGTGGCTCTCTCACATTGCCTCGGACAACAAGTCACACACCGTGTGCCTTAGTTCTTCTGGTTCCTGTTTCCAGCGATCCCCGTGGTTACTTCCATTTGTTCCAGTCTTCATTCTCACAGCTCTCTTGTTAACTCCGGACTCCAATTCCATTCATCCACAATCACCAGCAGCAGAGACTCTCCTCAGGTGTTCGTATTACCATCTCACTTGTACACTGGCTATCTGTATTCCATCTGTGCATTTCAGCAGTATTACTATTGATGGCTTAGAGACTGTTTCCTGCTTGAACCTAGTAAAGCTATCTGGACTTGTGTGCTTTATAGAGACAGAGTGTTTCTTTTACATACCGGAGTTCTGCCTTTCAAGTTACTTTATCTTACGTTATACCGAGACTGTGTGCTATCAAGTACTATTGGACTTTAATTATATCATCTGCCTTCAGTTTTGTTGTTTCACATTTCATTTGCAAGAGACCTCTGCTATTTAAATCCAGTTATCATCTATTGTCATTCCATTACCGGTTTTATGTTTATACTGTGTTATCCGATCTGCTCAGAACAATAAACATCAGCGCCTATGCGCAGGACTTTTATATTGCCTCCACGTTTTATCCATCAGACCAACACTGACCCACTAGCGCCGTAGCTGGGGACAGACAAACCTAGAGACCTGACAATATAGCTGATTGCAGACACAAGAGCTGGCTGTTCTTTTGTCCCAGATGATGGTGGAGATGTTGACTGTCCAGTGGCTGCATGATTTTACAGATAGAGAGAGAGAGAGAGAGAGAGAGAGAGAGATGGAATTGAGACTTTATTTGAGCAAAATATGGTAATTGTATCGCTGGCCATGTATGTATTTGAATTAGTTTGTATTAACTGCTTACTGTGTAAATTGTAACCATGTAACTATATATATATACTGTACATTGTGATATATTGAATACATATCCTTTTAATAACAAATATATACATCAATGAGCTTTGGAACTCAGATAATGTGTGGGTGTATTGTTTTCTCTTATGGGATGCAGTGTTTTGCGATGTATAGTGCACATTCATAGCACATGGTAATAAGATGCGCAGGCATCCACAGTATATATTAGAGTGGGCATTTTAAATATTTGTTAGAAAGCAATTTGACATTTACACCTGGAACCAACAACCTGCCCCTAGCAGCATGTGTGTATTGTGCACCTGAAAGCAGTGCCACTCTTAACCATGGTTTTCATGATGCAGCACATGTGCATCATTACTAGAGATGAGCGGGTCCGGTTCTCCGAGAACCGAACCCCCCGATCTCCACGTGTTTTACACGGGTCCGAGGCAGGCTCAGTTGTTCCTGCCTGACTCGGAAAACCCGAACGAGGCAAAACGTCATCATCCCGCTGTCGGATTCTCGCGAGATTCGGATTCTATATAAAGAGCCGAGCATTGCAGCCATTTTCATTTGTGCATTGTAGAGGGTACAGAGAGGACGTGGCTACGTTCTCTCAGTGGCAAATCTCAATATCAGTGCTCAGTATCAGTGCTTATTGCTGCTCAGGAATACTAGTACAGTGTCTCTCTTGTGCTGCATCTTGCTGCTGTAGGGTGCTGTGGTAGTAGTGTCCTGTGACTGTGTATCGTTCATCATCATTCCAGTCACAGTGGCATCTGGGGGGTGACAATTCCAGAGTGCTTTTGTGCTGCTCAGTAATACTAGTACAGTGTCTCTCTTGTGCTGCATTTTGCTGCTGCAGGGTGCTGTGGTAGTGTCCTGTCACTGTGCATAGGTCATCATCATTCCAGTCACAGTGGTATCTGGTATCTATCTAGTGGTATCTAATTCCAGACATTACTGCCGTCTAATTCCAGATATATTACTGGCATATAATTCCACATGTTAAAAAATGGAGAACAAAAACTTGGAGGGTAAAATAGGGAAAGATCAAGATCCACTTCCACCTAGTGCTGAAGCTGCTGCCACTAGTCATGGCAGAGACGATGAAATGCCATCAACGTCGTCTGCCAAGGCCGATGCCCAATGTCATAGTAGAGAGCATGTAAAATCCAAAAAGCAAAAGTTCAGTAAAATGACCCAAAAATCTAAATTAAAATCGTCTGAGGAGAAGTGTAAACTTGCCAATATGCCATTTACGACACAGAGTGGCAAGGAATGGCTAAGGCCCTCTCCTATGTTCCCCATGACTAGTGGTTCAGCTTCACAGGACGATGGAAGCACTCATGCTCCCGCTAGAAAAATGAAAAGAGTTAAGCTGGCAAAAGCAAAGCAAAGAACTGTGCGTTCTAAATCACAAATCCCCAAGGAGAGTCCAATTGTGTCGGTTGCGATGCCCGACCTTCCCAACACTGAACGGGAAGAGGTGGCGCCTTCCACCATTTGCACGACCCCTGCAAATGCTGGAAGGAGCACTCACAGTCCAGTTCCTGATATTCAAATTGGAGATGTCACTGTTGAAGTACACCAGGATGAGGATATGGGTGTTGCTGGCGCTGAGGAGGAAATTGACTAGGAGGATTCTGATGGTGAGGTGGTTTAAGTCAGGCACCCGGGGAGACACCTGCAGTCCCAGGAACAGTGAGCTGATGAGTAATGGCGTCGCAGACACTGACAGGGAGTGAGGAAAAACAGAGATGCAGCTCCAGGGCGGGAACCAGGACCGTAACTACGTGTGTGCCAAGTGGGCTTGGCACACAGCGCAGGTGCCCTGAGGGCGCAACGGCCAGCGGCATGTAATGAGTCAAATTGACTCATTACATGCCGCCTCTGGCTGCTGTGTGCGCCGTGCGCAGCGCTGGAGGGAGAAGAGACCAGCGCCGGGCAGCGTTCAAGGAGGAGGAGGGAGGGGGAGCAGGGAGCCGCAGCAGCGCTATTTGATTGGTAGTAAGCGCCGCTGCAGCATCCCCCTCTCCTTCTGTATTGGTTGCCCGGCGCTGCTATGGATGCTGGGATGCGGTTCCTTCATCCCAGCATCCACAGCAGCGCCAGGCAACCAATACGGAAGGAGAGGGGGATGCTGCAGCGGCGCTTACTACCAATCAAATAGCGCTGCTGCGGCTCCAATCCCCCTCCCTCCTCCTCCTTCTCACCTCACTGCCTGCACCGAGAGGGAGATGCCAGCACGAGGAGCCTGTCAGCGGGGAGAAGGTAAGTATATCCCTCTCTCTCTCTCTCTCTCTCTCTCTCTCTCTCTCTCAGGGGGACACCGTCTGCCGCAATGTGTAAAAAGGGGGCCTGGCTGCCGCAATGTGTAAAAAGGGGTCCTGGCTGCCGCAATGTATAAAAAGGGTGCCTGGCTGCCGCAATGTGTAAAAAGGGGGCCTGGCTGCCGCAATGTGTAAAAAGGGGGACTGGCTGCCGCAATGTGTAAACAGGGGTCCTGGCTGCCGCAATGTGTAAAAAGGGGGACTGGCTGCCGCAATGTGTAAAGAGTGGGCCTGGCTGCCGCAATGTGTAAAAAGGGGGACTGGCTGCCGCAATGTGTAAAGAGGGGGCCTGGCTGCTGCAATGTGTAAAGAGGGGGCCTGGCTGCCGCAATGTGTAAAAAGGGGGACTGGCTGCCGCAATGTGTAAAAAGGGGGCCTGGCTGCCGCAATATGTAAAAAGGGGGACTGGCTGCCGCAATGTGTAAAAAGGGGGACTGGCTGCCGCAATGTGTAAAGAGGGGGCCTGGCTGCCGCAATGTGTAAAAAGGGGGACTGGCTGCCGCAATGTGTAAAAAGGGGGACTGTCTGCTGTAATGTGTAAAAAGGGGGACGCTGTCTGCTGTAATGTATAAAAACGGTTCTACCTGGTGTAGTGGCGCTACTGTGCAGCGTAATTTGAATAATGTAGACTACTGTGCACCGTAGTATGAATTGTTATTATTGTGTGGCCACGCCCCTTCCCGTGAAGCCACGCCCCTATAAATTTTTCACGCGCCTACGGCGTGCACTACCCCTATTTTACATGGGGGGAAGGGGGGCGCCACTGTCATTTCTTGCACACAGCGCTAAAATGCCTAGTTACGGCACTGGCGGGAACACTTGCTGGAAATGGCGCCCTGGGGCTGGGGGAGTGGCTTCAGGTCTAAGCCTTATCCCCCTTGCTGGCAAAACCACCGGGTACTGTGGGCGATATTAAAATCGGTTTTAAGAAAAAACCTGACCTGCGCCCATGCCCTGGTGATCTAGTGGGATCGCCTGTATCCACAGTGTCCACCGCCAGCGCGCGCAGCCCGCCTCCCACTGACCGCGCCGGACCGCGATAAAGACCGGGTCCCGCGAGCGGGACCCACTTACAACCTCCCGAAGCGCGGCCACGCGATCCTGGAGAGCCCCAGCCGTGTGTGCCTAACGTGAAGTAAACCGGAGCCTCCGCTGCAGGTACCCGGCAACTAGGGCTCGGGAGTGTACAGCGCCGCTGGGGAGAGCTGGAGCTGCAGCAGAGAATGTCAGAAGACATTTACCACTGCTGCTGCCCTTGAAGTCTTCACTTTTTACCTCATAAAAAGCTTTTCTTAGGGCTGCCTGGAGCAGCCCCTCTATTAAGTGCCTGCTTACTGCAGCACCAACTGACAAACTGAGCTCCTGTGCTGGGAGGCGGGGTTATATAGGAGGCAGCGCTGTGCATTCTGGGAACAGTCAAAGCTTTGAGCCTGTTGATGCCTCGGATCAAGATCCTACTCTACACCCCATTGTCCAGACTTGTGGAGCCCAGTGTACCCCGCAGCAGAAAGAGTGTTTAGTGCAGCTGGAACCTTGTCAGCGATCGGCGTAGGAGGTTACTTCCAGAAAATGTGGAGAAGATGATGTTCATCAAAATGAATGATAAATTCCTCCGTGGAGACATTTACCAGCAATTGCCTCCAGGAAGTACACAGGGACCTGTGATGGTGGATTCCAGTGGGGACGAATTAATACTCTGTGAGGAGGGGGATGTACACAGTGAAAGGGGTGAGGAATCGGAGGATGAGGAGGAGGTGGACATCTTGCCTCTGTAGAGCCAGTTTGTGCAAGGAGAGATTGATTGCTTCTTTTTTTGGTGGGGGCCCAAACCAACCAGTCATTTCAGCCACAGTCGTGTGGCAGACCCTGTCGCTGAAATTATTTATATTTTTTTATTTATCTTTGCATCATGTGCTGTTTTGGGACTATTTTTTTAAGTGCCATCCTGTCTGACACTGCAGTGCCACTCCTAGATGGGCCAGGTGTTTGTGCCGCCCACTTGGGTCGCTTAGCTTAGTCATCCAGCGACCTCTGTGAAAATTTTAGGACTAAAAATAATATTGTGAGGTTTGAGGTGTTCAGAATTGACTGGTAATGAGTGGAAATTATGGTTATTGAGGTTAATAATACTAATGGATCAAAATTACCCCAAAATTCTATAATTTAAGCTGTTTTTGAGTTTTGTTTTGTTTTTTAAAACACCCAAATCCAAAACGCATCCGAATCCGACAAAAATCCAAAAGGGTGGTTTTGCCAAAACTCGTCCGAATCCAAAACACGACAGCGTAACCAAATCCAAAACCAAAACACAAACTACGAAAAATGCCCGCTGCACATCTCTAATCATTACATTTATGAAATGAAAAAAAAAACATGCTATATATAGTGGCAAATCTGGTGCATTCTGATACTACGGTGTTGAGTGGCACCGCAGCCTGGAGCACAATGCACACATGCAACTTGGGGTAGGAAGATGGGTTCCCGGTTCCATCAACCTGCACCAAGTTGCATATGTGCATTGTGCCCCTGGCTGCGGTGCCACTCAACACCGTAGCATCAGAATGCACCACATCTGTTGCAATATATAAGTGCATGAATACACTTGTGAACCAAAAAAATAATAATTGAGTAGATATATATCAAAACATAAGTATTTTATAAATATACTTTAAATATGTGTTATGCACTCCAGCGCCTGCAGGAATGTACTGGTGTTTGAACTGTTATGCACACCAGTGCCTGCAGGAATGTACTGGTGTCTGAACGGATAGGTATGCAAAACAAATGATCTCACAGACAGACTGGGGAATATGACATTACGTACACAGAAGGTGATAGGGTAACAAAATACACACAAAGTGAACAGAGAAGCCCAGAGGCTAAGGAACTGGGTGTCTCCCTAGTATTAGTAATGCTCAGATGGGAAAAGCAAGATGTTGTGTTTTAATACGTAGAGAATCCGAAATGCTGTTGCTAAGGGCAACAGCAAAACCCTAAAGGGTTACCAACGGGTGTGGCAGTAAACTCCTTGGTCAGAGATGGAATGATAGACACAAGGAGAGTCTCCACAATCCTAATTCTCACTTGCAGTGCACAGGTTCAGCTTACTGCCACTAAACTGACACCTGACACCTTGCACAGTGAGACAGGATTTAGGCAGGCAAGTCTTAGAATACAGCCGCAAACTTGCTAAGTTCACAGAGTAGTAAAAGAACCCCAGCAAGTTAAACGACTGACTCCAGTCTTACTGCTAGGTCTGGATTGGCAGAGTGTAGTACCAAATCCCCAGGCCTATTTGCAGTAAGCAACAACAAATACAAAGCTACACAGTACTGGCTAACTTTCAGGAACTGACTAACCAACAAAGATTCAGCAGCATCTGCTTAACCTGAGAAGAGGCCTTATAAAGCAGGTGCTGTCCACGCCCCACTCAGACCTCACAGACTGTGAGCACAAAAACCAGCACCGGATCCCCTGCCGTGCACAGAGCCTGTAACCACTGCACAGCAAAAGACCCGAACCGGAGTATCAGCTGCGCTCAGGTTACTCCGCTAGCACTTGTCTCCCGGTTGCCATGACGACGTGGCAGCACAGGGCAGGAGACCCTAACAGTACCCCCCCTCTGATGAGGGGTCAAAGAACCCCTACCACCGGGTTTATCGGGGAACTGCGAGAAGAAAGAGCGTATCAGTCTGGGGGCATGAAGATCACAACTGCGCACCCACGACCGCTCCTCCGGGCCATACCCCTTCCAGTGCACCAAAAATGACAGCCGACCCCGAACCATCTTGGAGTCAAGAATCCTTTCAACAACAAACTACCTCTGGCCACGTATCAGAAGAGGGGAAGGTCTTCCACTGGAAGAAGGATTACTAATCGCCCGTTTTAAAAGGGAACAATTAAATGTTTAATTGATACCCAAAGAACGGGGCAGATCTAACTGAAATGCCACCGGATTGATAACCCTGGTGATCTTATAAGGGCCGATGAACCGGGGGCCTAACTTATGAGATGGCTGTCTCAACTTCAAATTCTTGGTAGACAACCAGACGAAGTCTCCTAATTTGAAGCTGCAGGGTCTTTTCCGCTTATCAAAAACCCTTTTGGTCACTAATGACACAGACACAAGGGCTTTCTTCACTTTCCGCCAAATACCTCTAAGGACCGAAACCACAGAGGAACCACCAGGCGTGGAGTCCAGGGGGTCAAAAGAATTGGCCTTAGGATGATGCCCATACACACAAAGGAAGGGAGAGATCCCTGTAGCAGAGTGAGCCGCGTTGTTATAGGCAAACTCCGCCATGGACAGATGAGCAACCCAGTCAGTCTGACACTTGGAGACATAACACCTGAGGAACTGCTCCAAGGACTGGTTCACCCTTTCAGTCTGCCCATTAGACTGCGGATGGTAGCCTGACGACAAGCTGACAGAAATCTGGAGATCGGAACAAAATGCCCTCCAGAATTTGGCCACAAACTGGGATCCGCGGTCAGAGACCACATCAAGTGCCAACCCGTGGAGACGCACAACATGCAGCATAAATAATTCAGACAGGCGTCTGGCCGATGGCAGCCCAACCAGTGGAACGAAGTGCGCCATCTTCGAAAACCTGTCAACGACAACCCAGATGGCTGTCATCCCCGAGGATTTGGGCAAGTCCACCACAAAATCCATTGAAATGTGGGTCCATGGCTTAGATGGGATAGAGAGTGGCTGTAATGGGCCAACAGGAACCCCTCTAGGAGTCTTATTTCGGGCACAGATGTCACATGCCCGAACCCACTGATCCACATCCTTAGCCACCGAGGGCCACCACACCGCCCTAGATAGCAACTCCCGAGTTCTGGCAATACCCGGGTGACCTGCCGACTTCTTGGCATGGAATTCCAGGAACACTCGCTGTCTTAACCTAGGAGGCACAAACAAAAGACCTACCGGAAGGTCTGGAGGAGCCTGCTCCTGTGCTCTAAGGACTAATGATAAGAGGTCCTGGGTAATGCCCACTTTAATACATGATGGGGACACAATGGGCAACGGCTCCTCGGTGGTCTCCTGGATTGGAGCAAAACTCTGCGAGAGCGCATCAGCCTTGATGTTTTTTGACCCAGGGCGATATGTTATCAAAAAATTAAAGCGAGCAAAAAACAAAGCCCATCGTGCCTGCCTGGCATTGAGACGCTTCGCTGACTCTAAATATGCCAAATTCTTATGGTCGGTGAGAATTGAGACCACAAACTTAGCCCCCTCAAGCCAGTGTCTCCACTCCTCGAGTGCATCCTTAATAGCCAACAATTCCCGGTTACCCACGTCATAATTCATCTCGGCAGGCGAAAGTTTACGGGAAAAGTAAGCACAGGGATGAAGGCGATTATCAGACACTCCCATCTGAGAAAGCACTGCCCCAATACCCATCTCAGAGGCATCCACCTCCACCACAAAAGGACGCTCTGGATCTGGGTGTCGCAGCACCTTGGCCGATACAAATGCCCTTTTGAGACGGGCAAAAGCCGCTTTAGCCTCACAAGACCAGTGAGCAACATCCGCCCCTTTCTTAGTGAGTGCCACCAAGGGCGCCACTATAGACGAAAATCCAGCGATAAATCGTCTATAAAAATTTGCAAAGCCCAGGAAACGCTGAAGCGCCTTCAAACTAGTGGGCTGCACCCAATCCAGGACTGCCTGTACCTTGGAACCCTCCATTTGGAAACCTTCTGGGGAGATAATATATCCTAGAAATGCGATTTGCTGAACTTCAAATTCGCACTTCTCCAGCTTCGCCCCAAGCCGGTGGTCTCTGAGTTTCTGGAGGACTAAGCGTACATGCTTCCGATGTTCCTCCAGGGAATGGGAGAAGATTAGGATGTCATCTAAGTATACAACTAAGAATCTATCCAAATATTCCCTGAGCACATCATTCATGAAATCCTGGAAGACTGCCGGGGCATTACAGAGCCCAAAAGGCATCACCAAATATTCATAATGCCCTGAGTGGATATTAAAGGCAGTCTTCCATTCATCCCCCTCTCTTATTCGGATTAGATTGTACGCACCGCGTAGGTCAATCTTAGAAAAAATGGTGGCAGTACGAAGCTGGTCAAACAAGACCGAAATGAGGGGCAGTGGGTATGAGTTTTTAATCGTGATACGGTTCAATTCCCTGAAGTCGATGCAGGGTCGCAACGAACTGTCCTTTTTACCCACGAAGAAGAACCCCGACCCAACTGGAGACTGTGAAGGTCTGATAAATCCCTTAGCCAAGTTCTCCTGAATGTACTCTGCCATAGCCTGAGTCTCAGGACATGACAGGGAGTACAACCTGCTCTTGGGAAGCTTAGCATTTGGCAACAAATCAATGGCACAGTCATAGGGGCGATGGGGAGGTAGTACCTCTGCAACTTTTTTGGAGAACACGTCCGCAAAATCTGCATAACACCCTGGCAATCCTGGCAAACTTAGCTGCGAGAGCCTGACTGGAAGGCTCAAGCAACTCCTGAAACAATCAGTACACCAACTAAGAATCTCCCCAGAGACCCAGTCAAATTGAGGATTGTGGGCCCTTAACCAGGGTAACCCCAAACACCAATGGGGCAAAAGTACAGACAGTCACATAAAAGGACAATTTTTCAGAGTGTGTGGCTCCAATAAACAAAGAAATCTGGCTAGTGCAAGAGGTAATTTTACCTTGGGATAATGGTTCCCCGTTTAACCCACAAATCTCAATTTCCGATGCCAAGGGTACTAAGGGAAAAGAGTGTTTCAGGGCGAATTGGCGGTCCATAAAAACCCCGTCGGCCCCACTGTCCACAAAGGCCTCAGTCTTGACAGTTTGACCGAGGATCTTCAAGGTCACCGGAATGATAAAAGTCTTCTTGGGAAATTCTGACTTCTGGCCTGACAGGATATTTCCCATCACCCTCAGGCCCTGAAGTTTTCCGGCTTTTCTGGGCATGATACTACCACATGACCTTTATTCCCACAGTACAAACACAACCCCTGCTGTCTCCTCCGCGTCTTCTCACGCGAGGAGAGGCGGGTAGCCCCAATCTGCATAGGCTCCTCGGAAAATTCCTCAGAGTCTGAGGTTCCCTTGGGAAAGAAGGAAACCTCAGTCTCCCTTTCAAGCCTACGCTCTCTCAGCCGTCTATCCACCCGGATGGATAACTGCATGAGCTGATCCAAGCTATCAGGCAAGGGATATTGTACCAGTTGGTCCTTTATCTGGTTAGAAAGACCTCTTCGGTACTGGTGTCTCAGGGCTGGGTCATTCCACTGGGTATCATGGGCCAACCTCCGAAACTCCGTACAGTAAACCTCAACTGGCCTTCGCCCTTGCTTAAGGATCGAAATCTGAGCCTCGGCTGAGGCCGTCTTGTCAGGGTCATCATACAACATGCCCAGTGCCGTAAAAAAAGCATCAACACTTTTAAGCGACGGACAGTCAGGCTGCAACCCATATGCCCAGACCTGTGGGTCTCCTTGTAGCAAGGAAATCACTATGCCCACCCGCTGAATCTCCGACCCAGAAGACTGAGGCCTAAGCCGGAAGTATAGCTTGCAGCTCTCCTTGAAACAAAAGAACTGCGAGCGATCTATAGAAAAACGATCCGGGAGATTTACTTTCGGCTCCTTAACCCCTGAAGGTGCTGCTGCTGCGGGAGCTCCGCCAGCGGCCTGGGAGGTGTGCATTTTAATGGACAAATCATTAAATTGTCGAGTCAGGACCTGCACCTGATCGACCACCTGTTGCAACGTATTTTGAGGGGTATGCTCCATATTCCCACAAAATTTCAACAGGAGTATTAGGCTGCTGAATATGTTATGCACTCCAGCGCCTGCAGGAATGTACTGGTGTTTGAACTGTTATGCACACCAGTGCCTGCAGGAATGTACTGGTGTCTGAACGGATAGGTATGCAAAACAAATGAACTCACAGACAGACTGGGGAATATGACATTACGTACACAGAAGGTGATAGGGTAACAAAATACACACAAAGTGAACAGAGAAGCCCAGAGGCTAAGGAACTGGGTGTCTCCCTAGTATTAGTAATGCTCAGATGGGAAAAGCAAGATGTTGTGTTTTAATACGTAGAGAACCCGAAATGCTGTTGCTAAGGGCAACAGCAAAACCCTAAAGGGTTACCAACGGGTGTGGCAGTAAACTCCTTGGTCAGAGATGGAATGATAGACACAAGGAGAGTCTCCACAATCCTAATTCTCACTTGCAGTGCACAGGTTCAGCTTACTGCCACTAAATTGACACCTGACACCTTGCACAGTGAGACAGGATTTAGGCAGGCAAGTCTTAGAATACAGCCGCAAACTTGCTAAGTTCACAGAGTAGTAAAAGAACCCCAGCAAGTTAAACGACTGACTCCAGTCTTACTGCTAGGTCTGGATTGGCAGAGTGTAGTACCAAATCCCCAGGCCTATTTGCAGTAAGCAACAACAAATACAAAGCTACACAGTACTGGCTAACTTTCAGGAACTGACTAACCAACAAAGATTCAGCAGCATCTGCTTAACCTGAGAAGAGGCCTTATAAAGCAGGTGCTGTCCATGCCCCACTCAGACCTCACAGACTGTGAGCACAAAAACCAGCACCGGATCCCCTGCCGTGCACAGAGCCTGTAACCACTGCACAGCAAAAGACCCGAACCGGAGTATCAGCTGCGCTCAGGTTACTCCGCTAGCACTTGTCTCCCGGTTGCCATGACGACGTGGCAGCACAGGGCAGGAGACCCTAACAATATGCGGCCAACATGGCAGAACTTTTTCAAACACTAGAACTGTATATTAATGTTTCTTCTAATTTTAAATATAAATATGGTGCAGTATGATATACAGTGTTTTTTGAGTGGCAGCACTTTCAGGGGCACAATGCACACATGCAGAAAGGCCAGGCTTCAGGCTCCCCGGCACCATCAACCAGACCCAAGCTGCATGTGTGCATTGTCCACCTAAAAGCAGTGCCACTAAAACGCAGTATATCATAGTGCACCAGATCTATCGCAGCATATACCAGGGCAGCAGGAATTTTATATATACAAACAGATGTGGTGCATTCTGATACAGCAGTGTTGAGTGTCACCAGTGCCAGGGGCACACATGCAGCTAGGGGCAGGAAGATGGGTCCCCGGTACCATCAACCTGTCCCTAGCAGCATGTGTGCATTGTCTGCCTGAAAGCGTTGATAGTCACCCTAGTATCAGAATGCACCACATCTGTTGGTATATATAACAAGGGTAGCAGTAAATGAGAATCACCCTACATTTGAAAGAGACTTGTCTCCTCCTCCTCCTCTTGTCCCCCCAGTGACATCAAGAAGGTCAAAATTGCGGAGGGGACGGTGGATGTGTGGCTGCCTTGGGAAGGGTAGCTGGTTTGAGGAGGAGAGTGGATAGTGCGGGAAGGGTGGGTGGATTGGGGTGGGGGTTGACGATAATGGGAAGGGTGGCTGGTTTGATGAGGAGGCGTTTGAGGAGGATGAAAAGTGGAGGAAGGGTAGTTGGATGGGGTCTGCGGTTGCGGATAACCAGAGTGGTAGGTGAGATGCAGAGAAGGATGGGTACTGGAGGAAGCGTAGGTGGGTGATGTGATGTTAGTGTATTAGAATGCTTAATATTTGTAGACACTCCCTTACTAATCTGTGTAAGCCTGAATCTTCAGTGATGGTCCCTAGGACCAGGGGGATGCTGGGAAGTGGGTGGTCCAGTGTGCAGTGTGCCTGGAGTTGGTGATGGAATAAACAGCACAGCAGTGAGCTCACATGTCTCTGTGTCCTTTTGACTGAATTTACAAACATATGAACAAAACATGGTGTCAGAAGAAGTTTAACTTGGACTGCTAGTGCTCTCAGAGTGTGAAAGAATCCTGCAGAAGTCTGTAAGGCTGTGATACTCAGTGTCTGCAAAGCCTGCCGTGTGCTCCTCTCTTCAAACAGTGAGTAACCATGGATAAACTAGCTCCTCCAACCGGCATGCTGATGTCTGGTAACTTGTCTGAAAACTGGAAAAGATTTAAGCAAAGGTTTAATATATATCTTGCTGCATGTGGAGCTGATACAGAGGATGACAAAACTAAGGCATCCATTTTCCTCCATGTGATAGGAGAGGATGTGCTGGACATTTATAATAGTTTTCAGTTTGATGAGGGGCAGAATATGGTGCTATCTTAATAATGCAAAAGTTTGAAGATTACTTTGTGCCAAGGAAAAATGTGACATATGAAATATATAAGTTTTTCACATGTGATCAGAAGTCTGTAGATGGATTTGATAAGTATGTTACAGAGCTGCAATCACTCAGTAAAACCTGTGAGTTTGGTGATTTAAAGGATTCACTGATTAGAGATCGTATTGTCTGTGGAATACCTGATAATGGACTCAGAGAGAGACTGCTAAGAGAGAACCTAACACTAGACAAGGCAGTGACTATGTGTAGATCTGCAGAAATAACTAGATTTCAAGCTAATACGTTACACAAGGAAGCTGGTGTACATGTAGTGCAGAAAACAGAGTCAAGCAAACCTCCATTCTCAAGAATGAAGCAGTCTAAGCCACAGTCTAATAAGGAAATGTGTAGTAGATGTGAAAATGCTCACAATACTAAAATGTGCCCGGCTTATGGTAAAACCTGCATGAAATGTGGTAGACTTAATCACTTTGCCAAATGCTGTAAAATGAAAAGTGAAACCAAATTGCATGCTATAAAACAAACAGAGGAATTCTTTGTGGATTGCATTGAACTTTGCAGTGCAGATAAGAAAGAATGGATTGTCCCTTTAACTGTGAACGAGATTGTCATTCCCTTTAAGCTTGATACTGGCGCGCAGGTGAATTTAATATCGTTTCAAGACTATAAGACTTTTAGAGTAAAACCTAAAATTCATCCAGCCAAAGTGAAAGTTACAGGGTACACTGGGGAGGAAATTCCTGTGAAAGGTACATGCTTAGTGACACTGAAATATAAGGGACAACAGTTTAAAACATCTCTACTGATTGTGGATAAAAATGTGCAACCGATTCTAGGATTACGTTCCTGTGAGAAACTAAGCTTGCTAAAGAAAGTTTTTATGGTGAAGTCACAAGTAGAAGATGACTGCAAATCGATGTTTACAGAATACAGAGACTTGTTTGAAGGTCTAAGTTGTTTGCCTGTAGAGCATAAAATAAATATAGACACGCAAGTTTCTTCAGTGATACACCCCTGTAGAAAAGTGCAGTTTGCGCTGAGAGAAAAACTGAAACAAGAGTTAAATCGCATGGAAGCCTTGGGTGTGATACAGAAAGTTGATGAGCCTACTGAATGGGTAAGCTCCTTAGTAATTGTTGAAAAGAAAAATGGACAACTCAGAATATGTCTAGACCCCAGAGATTTAAACAAAGCTATTAAACGAGAACATTTCAAACTACCAACCAGAGATGAAATCATGTCGCAATTTGCGGGAGCAAAATGGTTCAGTAAATTGGACGCATCTTCAGGATTCTGGCAAATGAAGCTAGATGAGGCCAGCTCAAAGCTTTGTACATTTAATACACCAGAAGGTAGATACAGATTTCTTTGACTACCATATGGAATATGGGGGGTAATTCCAAGTTGATCGCAGCAGGAAATTTTTTAGCAGTTGGGCAAAACCATGTGCACTGCAGGGGGGGCAGATATAACATTTGCAGAGAGAGTTAGATTTGGGTGGGTTATTTTGTTTCTGTGCAGGGTAAATACTGGCTGCTTTATTTTTACACTGCAATTTAGATTGCAGATTGAACACACCCCACCCAAATCTAACTCTCTCTGCACATGTTAAATCTGCCTCCCCTGCAGTGAACATGGTTTTGCCCAACTGCTAACAGAATTCCTGCTGCGATCAACTTGGAATTACCCCCATTGTCTGCTCCAGAAGTATATCACAAAAAGATACACGATTTTTGAACATATTCCAGATGTTGAAAGAATAATGAATGACATTATTGTCTGGGGATCTACAAAGGATGAACATGATTCTAGATTGAGACAAGTAATGGAACTTGTCAAGGAAGTGAATCTAAAGCTAAACAAGGACAAATGTGAATTTGGCGTGAATACACTTACCTTTATGGGTGACGTGGTCTCGGATCAAGGTGTAAAACAAGACCCAAGGAAAATATCAGTCATAGTGAACATGGAACGTCCTAACAACAAAGACGACGTCAGAAGATTCCTAGGAATGATTACTTACTTAGGAAAGTTTATTTCTCAACTCTCTGAACGAACAGCCTCTCTTAGATGGTTGTTGGACAAAGATAACGAGTGGATGTGGTCACATGAACAAGAAGAAAGTTGGCAAAACTTGAAACAGATCCTTACAGAGCAACCAGTGCTAAAATTCTTTAAACCTGCGAAAAGAATAAGAATTTCAGCAGATGCTTCGCAATTTGGCCTAGGCTCAGTGCTGTTACAAGAACATGAGGATACATGGCAACCAGTAATCTATGCATCAAGAGCACTGACAAGTGCTGAAACAAGGTATGCTCAGATAGAAAAAGAACTTCTAGCGATCACATATGCATGTGAGCGATTTCATCAGTTTGTGTATGGTCAAACATTTACAGTGGAAACTGACCACAAGCCATGGTCATGACTATCATGACTAAATCATTACATGACTAAATCATTACATGACTGTCCCATGAGAATTCAACGAATGCTTATCAGACTACAGAAATATGATGTACACTTGCTGTACTGTCCCGGCAAATACATGTACATTGCTGATACACTTTCTCGTGCTGTGGACAAAAGTGAAGGTTCCAAAAGTCTGGTGGATGAAGAGATAGAAGCCTATGTTAATTTGATCGTAGCTTCTCTACCAGTGTCTCTTGCAAGACAAGAACAGATTAGGAAAGAAACTGAGACAGATGACACAATGAAAGTGTTGAAAGATATCATTCTGAAAGGTTGGCCAGCAGAAAAACATGTGTGCCCGCTGTCTATCCATGATTATTGGATGTACCACAGTGACCTTACAGTTGTCAATGGTATTATTTACAAAGGCAATAGGTGTATCATACCTGCACGACTAATAAAAACTATGCTGTGCAAGATACATGAAGGCCACTTAGGAGAAGAAAAATGTAAGCGGAGAGCGCGTGAAGTTATGTATTGGCCAAGAATGAACCAAGACATAGCACAGACTATAGCTACATGTGAATTATGTCTTACGTATAGACCGAAACAACAAGTCGAGCCACTGAGTCCTCATGCAGTGCCAGAGAGACCGTACCAGAAAGTTGGCACAGATTTGTTTGATTGTAATGGGAAAATGTACATTGTTGTGACTAATTATTACTCTAACTACCCTGAGGTGGAGACACTACATACAACTACTAGTAAAGCCGTAATCAATTGCATGAAGTCAATCTTTGCAAGGCATGATGTTCCTATGGAAGTGTTCACTGACAATGGTCCTCAGTTTTCAAGTGCTGAATTTAGACAATTTGCTGATGAGTGGGAATTTGTCCATACTACGTCAAGTCCCCACTATCCACACTCAAATGGGTTGGTGGAAAGTTCAGTAAAAACTGTAAAGATATATAGAAAAGATAAAGAGAACTTGTCTCTTGGTGGTATGCCAATTCCACCCTCCTGGCGCTAATAATAAAATATATATCTCACAAATAAATAAATATACAAAAAGAAAAATTCAACACACTGCAGCGTATGTTTTCAAGACTTAGTTAGAGTCTTAGGCATAGAGATACATACATAGATATTTAAAACATCGCGCTGTGTTACTGTTTTTTTTACTTTAATAAATATAAGCAGTAATAAATTATATATATATAAAAATAAATATAAATATAAGAAGAGATATATACTATAGAAAAGTGGCTCTGTATGAATCAGTGATAAGATCGGGAGACGTCTGCAAATATCTCAAATAACATTTATTACATATACATAAAAACAAACATCTAAAATCTAAAATATTAGTCACCTATACGAGCATGCATATATTATTTGTAACTTGAATAAGGGAATAATCCCTGATTGACATAGAATATGTATAATTATTTAAATAGCTGCATTGGCAACACTTTATAAGAGTAAATGCTGAAGTCCTGATTATGCAGTGTGTAACACTGTAATGAACAGTCTTTGATACTGGGACTACACACGGAATTGCTACTTTGTATGCCGGCGTCCCGTTCTTATTGCAGCCGGGACGCTGGCATACAAAGTAGCAATTCCGTGTGTGGACCCAGTATCAAAGAGTGAGGTGTTGTTGAGGGCAGGGGTATGGCTGAGGTCTTCTTCAGGTGTCTGTAGTTCTTGTGACTGTAGGGTAAAAAAAAGACAAACATATTTAGTGAATATTCAAACATTTTTTATATTTTTTTACAGTTCCCTACTAGCATGGCAGAATGGCAAGCTATTGCAGAGGACTTTGACAGGTGCTGGAATTACTCAAACTGTGGTGGTGCGATAGATGGGAAACATGTGCGCATCACCAAACCCACCAACAGCAGGTCGGACTACTTCAATTATAAAGGCTACTTTAGCATTGTTCTCATGGCGGTGGTCAATGTAAACTATGAATTTATTTTCCTGGATGTTGGGAAAAATGGTCGTTGCTCAGATGGTGGATCGTTGAAAAATACGCGCTTCTATGATAGGCTCACCACCAACTCCATTCATCTGCTGCCTGTGGAGCAAACAAAGAATGGCCTGGGATTTGTGTTTGTGGCAGATGAGGCATTCGCACTGCACGAACACATAATGAAGCCCTACCCACAAAGAGTCCTGAACCACGATAGGCGCATTTTCAACTACCACCTTTACAGGGCCTGTCGGGTTGTTGAGCATGCATTCGGCATTCTCAGCAACTGGTTCAGGATCTTCCACAAACCCATCAACATGAGGCTGGACAAAATTGACTGTGTAGTAACAGCATGTTGTATACTACACAACGTGGTGCGACGCAAGGCCACGAGGCAAATGCCTTTGCTCCCAGCAGGACTGGAAGATCCCAACCAGCCAGGGGCGACAGTGCCAATTTCCTCGGTGGGACCACCTGCAGCAACTTTACATGGCATTGCAAGGGCAAAAGAGGTCCGGGAAAAATATAATGCCTTCTTCAAAACAATTTAAAAAGCAACTTACCCCTTCGGCCTCCTCCACGTCCAGACTTCCCTCCTCAGACTCTGCCATCACCACTAGGGACTCCTTAGCTGACCGTTTCTCCAGGAGGAAGTGTAGATCTTTGTAGTACCACAGATGCGGCACATACACCTTGTCTGCACCGGCCCCTGACCTCATGGACTCCTCCACCTTTGCGTTCTCTTTGACAATTTTCTTCCGGATCCAGGCCACCGAGGCAACAGAGTAGGTGGGCTTCGAGTACTCCACCATGCGGGTATAAGCAGCCTCCCTCTTCTGTTTGTTGCTGTAGTCTAGTAAGGACATCAGCCACAGACACTCCTCCTCATGGTACAGGCTGATAAAGCCTGAAAGAAATTTGCGGCTTTCATAGGACATCTGCAGAATGCAAAAAAAGGAAAATTAAAAAACATGAAAAAAGTTCCATTATTCTGGTTAAATAAATTTTGTTTTATAGTTAAAGTTCCATTATTCTGGTTAAATTAGGATTTTAATTACCTACCGGTAAATCCTTTTCTCGTAGTCCGTAGAGGATGCTGGGATCCATTTAATACCATGGGGTATAGACAGGTCCTTTGGGAGCTACTAGCACTTTAAGAGTTTAATAGTGTGGGCTGGCCCATCCCTCTATGCCCCTCCTACCAGATCCAGGCTAGAAACTGTGCCCGAGGAGACTGACATACTTCGAGAGAAGGAAATAGTGGTGAGATTCACACCAGCTCACACATAACAAAAAGGAAAGCCAAGCTAACCAACTTGGAACAATTCAGCAACAGCTGAAACAACAATACTGAACCAAGTTACAATGCAGGTATACGAAGCACTGGGCGGGCGCCCAGCATCCTCTACGGACTACGAGAAAAGGATTTACCGGTAGGAAATTAAAATCCTATTTTCTCTTACGTCCTAGAGCAGTGTTTTTCAACCACTGTGCCGTGGCACACTATTGTGCCCTGAGCAGTCTCCAGGTGTGCCGCCATAGAAGCACAGCCAGGCCCATCAGTATTTTGCCGCTATTGAGGCCCTGGAACGATCAATACTGGTGGGTTTAGTGGTTGCAGAGCCGGTATCCGGACTCCAGGTCGACAACAAAAAGGTCGACACACCTTAGGTCGACGCCAATTGGTCGACACACCTTAGGTCGACATGGACAAAATGTCGACAGTAACAATGTCGACATGGAAAAAGGTTGACATGAGTTTTTCACGATTTCTTTCTTTTTTTGGAACCTTTTCATACTTAACGATCCACGTGGACTACGATTGGAACGGTAATCTGTGCCGAGGGGACGCGGTGCACTAATTTGGGTTCCCGGTCACTCTACGAAGAAAACGACACAAAAAAACATAAAAAACTTATGTCGACCTTTTTCCATGTCGACCTTTTGTCCATGTCGACCTAAGGTGTGTCGACCAATTGGCGTCGACCTAAGGTGTGTCGACCTTTTTGTTGTCGACCCTGAGTCCCAGACCCGCAGAGTCAATTCTGGGCCCAGGCAGTGTTGGGCTCTTCTGTCTTTCTCAGATGTGGCTCAGGCGTTACCTATGGAGAAGCTGAGACATGACATCATAGGACACGCAACTGCACCATGCATCACCATTATATTTGAGTGTACCTTGGCAATATTTAAATCGTGTGCCGCGAGTTGTAAAAGGTTGAAAATCTCTGTCCTAGAGGATGCTGGGGTCCATTTAGTACCATGGGGATGTACCAAAGCTCCCAGTACGGGAGGGAGAGTGTGGAGGTTCCTGCAGAACAGATTGACCAAACTTTAGGTCCTCAGAAGCCAAAGTATCGAACTTGTAAAACTGAGCAAACGTGTTCAGCCCAGACCAAGTAGCTGCTCGGCAAAGCTGTAAAGCCGAGACACCCCAGGCAGCCGCCCAGGAAGAACCCACTTTACGAGTAGAGTGGGCCTTAACAGATTTTGGACACGGGATTCCCGACTTGACCAGTTTCCTTGGAAATTTTCCCCTTGGGTGATTGCTCCCCAACCTCTGAGACTTGCATCCGTGGTTAGAAGGATCCAATTCTGAATCCCGAACCTGCGGCCCTCGAGTAGGTGAGAAGTTTGCAGCCACCAGAGGAGTGAAATTCTGGCTTTCGGCGACAAGCGTATCCGCTGGTGCATGTGAAGATGTGATCTCGACCATTTGTCTAGGAGATCCTGTTGGAAGGCCCTCGCATGGAATCTTCCGTACTGAAGAGCCTAGTAGGAGACTACCATCTTCCCTAGAAGGCGAATGAACTGATGAACCGATACACGGGCTGGCTTCAGGACATCCCGTACCATTGATTGGATCACCAACACTTTCTATACCGGTAGAAACACCCTCTGCACTTCCGTATCGAGTATCATCCCCAGGAAGGGCAGTCTCCTTGTCGGCTCCAAATGTGACTTTGCGAGGTTCAGGATCCACCCATGATCCTGGAGTAGTCGAGTTGAGAGATCAATACTCTGCAACAACCTCTCCCTGGAAGATGCTTTTATCATGAGATCGTCCAGATATGGAATTATTTTCACTCCTTGCCTGGAGTAGCATCATCTCTGCCATAACTTTGGTGAACACTCTCGGTGCTGTGGAGAGGCCAAACGGCAGTGCCTGGAACTGGTAGTGACAATCCAGCAGCGCAAATCTGAGATAAGCCTTGTGAGGTGGCCAGATTGGAATGTAAAGGTACGCATCCTTGATATCCAGGGATACTAGGAGTTCCCCCTCCTCCAGACCTGAGATCACCACTCTCAGAGACTCCATCTTGAAATTTAATTCCCTTAAGTAGGGGTTCAATGACTGTAGGTTTAAAATCGGCTTGACCACTTTACTATGGCTTTAGGAATCCACCCAAAAGCAATAGTGGGCCTTAAAGCCACGCCTGTAGCAGTGTATAGAGATTTGAGCGTAGTCTCCATCTTGCGGTCAGCCGGCTCTTTTAGTGCGGTTGAACCAGGGACAGGTAAAACCACCTTTTTAGACAACCTAGATACAGAAGCGTCTACTATAGGTGGGTTTTCCCATTTCTTTCTATCCTCTTCAGGGAAAGGAAAAGCAATGCAAATTCTTTTAGGGATCTGGAATTTTTTCTCTGTGTTTTCCCAGGATTTTTCAAATAACAAATTTATCTCTTTAGAAGCCGGGAAGGTGAGGGAGGATTTCTTATTTTCCATAAAATAAGATTTCTGTTCCGGCTCAGGTACCTTCTCAGTAATATGCAAAAAATCCCTATTGGCTTCAATCATCAACTGCACCCCCTTAGCAATGGAGGCATCCCCCCCTGCATATCCCCAACACTGTCCCCTGTATCAAAGTCGGTATCAGTGTCAACTTGCATTATTTGGGCAATTGTACGTTTTTTAGGGTATGTATGTGGGGTATTTGAGGAAGCAGTAGCTGACTGCAGCAAACCTTCTACAGCAGGCCTGGCCAACCTGTGGCTCTCCAGATGTTGTGAAACTACACATCCCAGCATGTCCTGCCACAGTTTTAGCATTCCCTCATAGAAAAACTGTGGCAAAGCATGATGGGACTTGTAGTTTTACAACAGCTGGAGAGCCACAGGTTGGCCAGGCCTGCTCTACAGACTTTCTCAAAAACTGCATCTCTCATTATGTGACATCCTCGATGAAATCTGGGATATCATGACCCTTAAAGAATCCACCCATGAGGGTTCAGATTCAGAAGGTTGGGAAAGCATATTGCAGTCCTGAGTACATGGTATAGACTCATCAGGAGAAGATACACACTCTGCAGCACATGACACAGAGCCCTAAGACCTGGTAATGTGGATAAATACACATACACACACACAGACAGGAAAATGTCAGACACTGTTTCCCCCAGAGTAGCTTCAGAGAGTCACAGAGTCTAAGAAGCCGGCCACACAGCGCCCTTGGAGCAGTTATTATGATAAAAGCCCGGTGCTGACTATTCAACCTTAATAGGTTGAATAGTACTAATTACACTCCCCCCCCCCCCCCCCCTCCCCGTCTATAACACCCTGGTACCACAGTAACTGGAGTTATGTGGAGGGTCAGCGCTCCCTGTCAGCGTGCTTCAGCGTTCTGCAGGGAGAAAATGGCGCTGGTGAGTGCTGGATCCGCTCTGAGGAGAAGCATCACCACCTGTAATGGCCTGCGGCTTCCCACACATAATATGATTATACTGGCCTGAGGTGTTTAATGCTAACAGTGGGATTAGCCCCTGTTAGCTGTTTTGCAAGTGTAGGGTGATCACGCTGGCCCAGGACGCCCCTCAGCCACATCTACATAACAATGTTGCTGAGCCTTCATGGAGTGCAGCCTGACAGAGCTGCGCTCCCACCCTTGTGCCGCCATTCCCGCCGGCGACCCACTAACCGGGCCGCCGGCGCTGAACTTCTGGCTCTGTTAGGGGGTGGCAGCCGTGCTGCGGGAGTGAGCGGTCACCTCGTGGGCTTGCGATCAGCACCCTCAGGAGCTCAGTGTCCTGTCAGCGGAGATAAAGAACCATTTACTACTCCCCCCCCCTAAGTCCCATGAAGCAGGAAGGCTGTTGCCAGCAGCCTTCTTGTACCCAGCAACTCTTAGAAAACAATAAAACTAGAAAAACTCCTAGGAGCTCCCCTAGCTGTGACCGGCTCCTCCGGGCACATTTTCTAAACTGGGTCTGGTAGGAGGGGAATAGAAGGAGGGGCCAGCCCACACTATTAAACTCTTAAAGTGCCAGTGGTTCCCAGGACTTTCGGTGGGCGGGGCATCCAGCATGGCCGCTTTTTATTCTCTCTCTGCACAGGGACTAGAGTAATCCACTCCAATCCTCCTTTTCTAGCCTTCATGGGGTTACATATTTCATGGGAGTGTGTTCCCCGAGTATAAAGGAACGTATTGATATCTTACTCGCCCCTGTGGACCTATTATCCGCCGAAGTCGAGCCGTTAATGTTGACGGCGTGGATGGCTGCCTGCCTTTGGCGCGAACCTCGGGAGGAACGCGTCTGAAGTTACAGAAGCACCAACCAGCCTGCCCCCTCCACCAACCCTTACCCCCCACATCACTGATCAGCTCTTTCTGGGAGATTACACTACAGGGCAGTCGTCTACTTGCCTCGTGGGGCGGCGCCCCCACCGTGACTGTCCGAGTCTCCTGCTGTGGGTTCCCAGGGCTGTGCTCTGGAGGCCTGAGCCGCCGGGCGGAGGGTCCCCTCGTTGTGACGCCACAGCTGGGTTTCTTGCTCTATACAGAGCTGCTGCCTGCCGGATGGAGGAAGCCTTCCTGCCTCTCTGCATCGTGGGTCGGGGTGCAGCACGGGCTGTCCCCCTATCGCTCGCCGGGCCAACCGCTTCACAGGCACGGCGATTTATCTGAGGCCTTCGTGACCCGCCCGGCTCTGTGCCGCCAGAGGTGCCCGCGGGGATTGCCGCGGCTGTGCGCTCTCCCCTGCTGCGGACGCTTTCATGATGGGGGCCACCTGACACGCTAGGGCTGCTGTTAACCGCCCCCCACCTGTGCCCTTGTGGATGGCCGCGGGAGCCGGCGGGAGTGTGGACCTGCTGTGCGGCTGTATGTCCGTCCCTGCACGGATCTGATGTTACCACAGTGCCCGATCCCTAATTTTGCCACTGAGGACTGATGCTGGGACTGCCCGTCCCTATTGCTGACATCCGTGGGACCTCGAGATTGCAACTCCCAAGGACTACTTTCAACTGGTGTTCCTGGAGATGCCCCGACACCTGCTGCTATTATTCACTTGCAAGGCCTTGCAACTACCCCAGGTACTAACACTGTTTGTCCCCGCACTGCCTTTTACTAACAATCTCCCCTTTCCTCTTTTACATTACCCCATACTTGGTACAACCCCCCCTCATGTGTGAGCCTTTCCCCCCCCTCGCAATCCATTCCTCTCTTCCCTTATCAAAGTTACCCTCACTTACTCCTCTCTTTCTTTATCTTCTCCGCACATATCTTTTGTGCACCACAAGTGTGTTTGAGAGCCTCTTCTATGTTTATGGAAAGGACTGGTCCCTTCTATAGGCTTTCACGGGTCCCTATTCCCCATTGTTTTGCGATAGGGATGTACTGACAATCCTTATAGACTGTGTTGCCGCGGTTCCTGCCGGGGTGCCTACCACACCATCCAGCGCTGCATAGCACCGGCTGGTGCTACATCGGGACGTCACACCCTCAGAAGAAGACTCTGTATAACATTTGCCTGATTACCGAGTTCAAGCCTTGCTTGCTGTACAAGCGATACTATTATACCTGGAAGTTAAGTTAGGGGTTGTGCAGATCGCATAGTGCTGCAGCTGAGGAAATAGTGCCACCCAGTGGCTCTTGGTTAGGAGACTCGCAAAGTGATTGCATATCCATTCCGCGTCTCCTTGCTCATTTTAACCATATTTTCAGCTTTGCTGGCTCCTGAAGCAGCCTATATGTACCGTTTGTTGTTTTTCTTATACTATCGAATGCGATATCTTCTGTTTTTCTTCTCCTGGGAATTTCTTGTGACGTTTGTTATTTTTCACACTCTCAGGATTCTACGTGATATATTTTTATCTTTCCCCTGCTGAGAATTCTTTGTGACGTTTGTTATTTTTCTCACACTAAGGATTCTATGTGATATATTCTTATACTTTTCTCTCGCTGAGTACTATATGTGATGTTTGTTATTTTCACCCAACACTTCTCTTCTATGTGGTCAAAAGAATACCATCAGAATCCAGAGGCGCTCAAAAAAAACACATAAACAAACATTCATAGTGCATTACGTGTGTATATGGAAAATTAAATTAATTTGAATTCTTTTGGTTGGTCTTGTACCTAAAGATAAGTCTACTTTTTTAGGAGTAGACAGTCACGCTTTTGGGGGGAGTGGGAATTCCACCAGTCAGGATTCTATGTGCCTCTGGTCTTCCTCTCCACAATCAGTACCCAAAAAGAGAAGATAAAAAACCTCCAATGGTGCAATATCTTTTATTCACTGTACTAAAACATATAGGACGGGGATAAGGGTGGTCTCTCACCATATGAAGTGGTCTACAAAGTAGACAATAATAGCAGGTTTTAAAGATGATTAAATTTGGGCATCCCCGGAACCAGCCGTTCAACTCCACAGGTGATGTCCCAACCGTCTCCCTCACGATAAACAAATCCTCCTCCCGACGCGTTTCGACACAAGCAGTGTCTTCATCAAGGCATAAGGAGGGACTAACCATTCAATCTATATATACCCATCTCAATTTATGAAAAGGCAAACCTATTTCCAGACATGGAGTTGCTATCCTCTAAAGTTCCCATTACAACACTAGCATTCCACTTAATTTATCATACGGTCCACATTTTCCAGTGAGCTTTTTCTTCCCGCCGAAAAGGAGAGCCTATCTCCTCCATAAGATTGATCCCGCCGGCCGGAAGTCGTCACTGATGCCGCGACCGGAAATGCGTCATCGTTGCCGCATCCGGAAATGCGTCATTCGCGTCTCCAATGATCTCCTACACCCAGAACCCACGGGTGCATGGCTTCATGTGTCCTGCCGGAAAAGCGTTGTCCATACAATCCCCACTCTTTGATGCGAGATTCACCTTTCTCAGCCTTATTAATTAAAGTCCGCGATAAAGTCCCTTTAGTGAAGGGGATCACCTCAGAAGAAGGGAAAAAGCATCAAACATAAATTAAATACCGTCCTGAAACAGAAACAACCCTTAATTTTTATGAATGTCTATTTTGTTTTTAATAAACCTTCCTCTACATAAATTGTTAAATCTAAAAAATTGACACTTTCCTGACTTATATCAAAAGTTGAAACTATATTCCAATCATTATTGTTTAAGAAGGAGCAGAAATGGTCAAGTTCTTCCCTTCCACCACTCCATATAAAAAATATATCATCGATATATCTTCGCCAGGACACTAGGTTCGCCCCAAAGGGATTGTTGTTCCAAATGGAAATATCTTCCCAATCCCCCATAAAAATATTTGCATAACTCGGGGCGAACCTAGTGCCCATGGCGGTACCCCTTTTCTGTAGATAAAAATCATCCTTAAAAACAAAGTAATTATTCGTTAAAATAAAGTTAATACCTTCCACTAAAAATTCCATTAAATTGGGGTCAAGACTGGATTGTCTCAATTTCTTTGTTACAGATTCTATCCCTTGTTTGTGTTGTATGATAGTATACAATGAACTAACGTCAGACGTCACTAAAAAGAAGTCCTCCTTCCACTCTACAGATGGTACTAGGTTTAACACATCTCCTGTGTCTTTCAGGTGGGATTTGTTCGTTAAAACTAAGGGCTGAAGATAAAAATCGATAAAAGAGGATAGATTGGCTGTCAGTGAATCCACCCCGGACACTATGGGGCGTCCTGGTGGATCCAAAGTGCTCTTGTGCATTTTTGGTAAAATGTAAATGGTTGGTATAATGGGGTTCTCTATTAAAAGAAACTTGGATTCTGTTTCAGAAATGGTGCCCTTTTTATTATAGACTTCTACTAGAGTCCATAATTGTGTACTCATTTTCTTAGTAGGATCCCCCCGAATTTTTTTGTACGTTACTCCGTCATTTAATTGCCGGATGACCTCTTTTTCATATTTAATCCTATCCATCAGCACTACGGCACCGCCTTTATCGGCTGGCTTAATAATTAGGCTTCTATCTTTTGATATAGTATCAAGAGCCCTTCGTTCTTTAAATGTGAGGTTATGTTTGACTTTCTCCAGCTCTAATTTTTCTAGATCTTCAAGTACCAATGCACTAAAGGATTCTAGAAAACATCCCTTGAGATGTGAGGGGAAAAAATGTGATTTTGGCCTAAATAGGAGGTTCCCCTCAGTCTCACAAACCAAATTTTCATCAGATTTGAGTTTAAATAACTTTTTCAAGGTCAATTTCCTTATAAACCTTTGAATGTCAATGAAGGTATTGAATTGGTCTATTTTTGTTGAGGGGGAAATTTTAGTCCCTTTTCAAGTAGGGTCCGTTCCTCCTTCAATAAAATAGGTGAACTCAAATTAAAGATTTTCACACTATGATCTTCTTTCAGGGGTTCATGTGGAACTATTCCTTTATGCTTACTCAGGGATTTTCTCAATTTCCTATTATCCTTTTTCTTTGATCCTTGCTTTACTCTGATTCTGATTTTTCCCACCCCTCTTTCCCCTATGTGTTCGTTTTATCTCCATAGGGGGGCTCTCCTTCCCCTGTCTAAAAAAAGGGATGAATCATTTGTGGGTACATCCTCTAAAGGAAAGAACCGGTTGGGATGTATGTAATTGGATTTCCTATCCCTCCCATTCCAATGATTCCATCTATTTCCATCGTTTATATTTCTCCGGTCATAATGACCCCTATTTGCCAATCCATCACCATATCCCCATTCTTCAAACCTCCTGTTTGGAAATTTGTCCCTCCATCCTCCTAAATATTCCCTAGTGTTCCTCTTTTGGGGAACTCCTCTATCCCGTACCTGTCCTGTTACTGACTCTACTCTATTCTGACGTAACTGGTTAACCCTAGATTTACCTTGCCCTTGTTTAGACCTCTTTTGTTTGTGAGGGGTTGTTTCCTCCCTGCTTTCATCCTCCACTTCAATATTTGGGCATACCTCTATGTTTTTATCCCGTTGAAATTTTTTTGTTTTTCTTGTCATGAGAGTTCTCTCAGCCTGCATGATCTTAACCTCAATGGCCTTCTCCTTCTCTTTAAAATCGGGAAGGTCAGAAAAAGGGATGATTAATTTCTTAAAATCCCTTATTTCTTCGTCTAACCTCATTAGATCCTTCTTTCTCTCACCTACAATCAAACGCATCAAATCAAAAGAACAATTCTCAATAATCATATCCCATTTGTGTTTGAAACCCTCTGTAGACGTGGTGAAACTGGCCTGTTTGATAATCTTCAGACCCTTGGGAACCATTTTAGAGGCCAAATACTTTTCCAAGGTCATCACCTCCCACCAAATTTTGTTTTCTTTCAAAAGGGTATTTTCCAACCTTTGCAATAAATTGTCCAAATCCTCATCTGCTAACACAATTTCACTGTCTGATGAGTCGAACATACTTTGCAACTTTTTCAATCTCTCTTCCCTAAATTTAAACATAATGGCTGCACACTTTTATCAAAATGGAGTGAAACAACAATTCAGAAAATCAAATACTTATGATAAAATACCGTGCACCAATGATGTCTGCCTCTGATTTCAGGAAATGGACAAAGAAGTGTCACCCCACACTCCAGAAATCGTTGTGGTCAAAAGAATACCATCAGAATCTAGAGGCGCTAAAAAAAAACACATAAACAAACATTCATAGTGCATTACGTGTGTATATGGAAAATTAAATTAATTTGAATTCTTTTGGTTGGTCTTGTACCTAAAGATAAGTCTACTTTTTTAGGAGTAGACAGTCACGCTTTTGGGGGGAGTGGGAATTCCACCAGTCAGGATTCTATGTGCCTCTGGTCTTCCTCTCCACAATCAGTACCCAAAAAGAGAAGATAAAAAACCTCCAATGGTGCAATATCTTTTATTCACTGTACTAAAACATATAGGATGGGGATAAGGGTGGTCTCTCACCATATGAAGTGGTCTACAAAGTAGACAATAATAGCAGGTTTTAAAGATGATTAAATTTGGGCGTCCCCGGAACCAGCCGTTCAACTCCACAGGTGATGTCCCAACCGTCTCCCTCACGATAAACAAATCCTCCTGCCGACGCATTTCGACACAAGCAGTGTCTTCATCAAGGCATAAGGAGGGACTAACCATTCAATCTATATATACCCATCTCAATTCATGAAAAGGCAAACCTATTTCCAGACATGGAGTTGCTATCCTCTAAAGTTCCCATTACAACACTAGCATTCCACTTAATTTATCATACGGTCCACATTTTCCAGTGAGCTTTTTCTTCCCGCCGAAAAGGAGAGCCTATCTCCTCCATAAGATTGATCCCGCCGGCCGGAAGTCGTCACTGATGCCGTGACCGGAAATGCGTCATCGTTGCCGCATCCGGAAATGCGTCATTCGCGTCTCCAATGATCTCCTACACCCGGAACCCACGGGTGCACGGCTTCATGTGTCCTGCCGGAAAAGCGTTGTCCATACAATCCCCACTCTTTGATGCGAGATTCACCTTTCTCAGCCTTATTAAGAAGGGAAAAAGCATCAAAAACACTTCCTTTTCAGAGCAGTTTTTCAGGAAAGTGTCATTTTTTTAGATTTAACAATGTAGAGGAAGGTTTATTAAAAACAACACATTTTATTAAGCCTACGGATTCTAGATCTTTTATTACTAGGGACAGCTGTCATCATGATAGATGGTTAGAATCCATACCATCAGGACAGTTTAGAAGACTGAGGAAAAACTGCTCTAAAAAGGAAGAGTTTCAGACTCAGGCTGGAAAAATGATACAAGTGTTTTAACAAATGTGGGTATGATAAAGATAAAACTGAAAAGGCTCTCCAAGAAGTTTTAGAATCGGGTAGAGATACCATTCTAAAAAAATCAGAGGGTAAGGAGAAAGGAAAACAAGACGAAAAATTTAAATGGGCTATTATTACGAATTTTTCATCACAGCACGTTAAGGTCCAACGGATTCTTAGGAAGCACTGGCAAGTGTTAAAGAAGGATCCAATAATAGGGGACGAATTACCTCCAAATCCACTATGCATATTCAGACGGGCCCCTAATCTTAAAACTAAATTGGTAAGAAGTATGTGTCCCGTATCCCCGAAAGGCCCTAAGGTTTTATCCACTGGTTTTTATAGATGTGGGCTATGCACGATGTGTAAGAAAGTAAAGAACACATTTGGTATGAAAATAACAGAAGTTGACATCAATGGTAAAAAAGTCAAAATAACGGATTTGATTACCTGCCATACGTCGAATGTAGTGTACTGTATCGAGTGTACATGTGGGAAATTTTATATTGGTCGCACGGGTAGACCCCTGAAAGTGAGACTAGGGGAACACTTGCGGAACATCACTAAAGGTATAGAGACACATGCCCTCTCTTCACATTTTAAAAACACCCATGATTGTAGCACAGCCCACATCAGAAATTTTTATGGTCTGAAACACATTAGGGGAGACAGCAGAGGTAATGATTTGGGGTCGAAGCTGGCCAGAAGTGAAATGACCATGATCTATAACCATGGCACCCTTATCCCTAAGGGACTCAATAAGGATTTCGAGTTGAAATGGTTTTTATAAAAATTCTATAATGTTTATTTTAATTTAAAAAAAAAATTGTTTTATGAATGAATAAATTTTTTTTAAATAAACTTGTATATGAAATTTCCAAAATAGACATTCATAAAAATTAAGGGTTGTTTCTGTTTCAGGACGGTATTTCATTTATGTTTGATGCTTTTTCCCTTCTTCTAAGGTGATCCCCTTCACTAAAGGGACTTTATCGCGTACTTTAATTAATAAGGCTGAGAAAGGTGAATCTCGCATCAAAGAGTGGGGATTGTATGGACAACGCTTTTCCGGCAGGACACATAAAGCCGTGCACCCATGGGTTCCGGGTGTAGGAGATCATTGGAGACGTGAATGACGCATTTCCGGATGCGGCAACGATGACGCATTTCCGGTCGCGGCATCAGTGACGACTTCCGGCCGGCGGGATCAATCTTATGGAGGAGATAGGCTCTCCTTTTCGGCGGGAAGAAAAAGCTCACTGGAAAATGTGGACCGTATGATAAATGAAGTGGAATGCTAGTGTTGTAATGGGAACTTTAGAGGATAGCAACTCCATGTCTGGAAATAGGTTTGCTTTTTCATAAATTGAGATGGGTATATATAGATTGAATGGTTAGTCCCTCCTTATGCCTTGATGAAGACACTGCTTGTGTCGAAACGCGTCGGGAGGAGGATTTGTTTATCGTGAGGGAGACGGTTGGGACATCACCTGTGGAGTTGAACGGCTGGTTCCGGGGACGCCCAAATTTAATCATCTTTAAAACCTGCTATTATTGTCTACTTTGTAGACCACTTCATATGGTGAGAGACCACCCTTATCCCCGTCCTATATGTTTTAGTACAGTGAATAAAAGATATTGCACCATTGGAGGTTTTTTATCTTCTCTTTTTGGGTACTGATTGTGGAGAGGAAGACCAGAGGCACATAGAATCCTGACTGGTGGAATTCCCACTCCCCCCAAAAGCGTGACTGTCTACTCCTAACAAAGTAGACTTATCTTTAGGTACAAGACCAACCAAAAGAATTCAAATTAATTGAGTTTTCCATATACACACGTAATGCACTATGAATGTTTGTTTATGTGTTGTTTTTTTAGCGCCTCTGGATTCTGATGGTATTCTTTTGACCACAACGATTTCTGGAGTGTGGGGTGACACTTCTTTGTCCATTTCCTGAAATCAGAGGCAGCCATCATTGGCGCACGGTATTTTATCATAAGTATTTGATTTTCTGAATTGTTACTTCTCTTCTATATTGCTTGACATTTCATTTTGATTCTCTAGTATGGGTCCTCGCCCATGCCCATATCTGGTATAATTTCCTGCTGGAGTCATCCTCAAGTGCCCTCTCGAAAGCTATAGGCTATCACTGTGTATGGCTGCAATTTTCTAGTGGGGATGTGGATTGATTGAAATATGTTTTGAATACCTTGGTGTGGTTTCACACTTTCGCCCGAGCCTCATATATATTTAAATCTGTTTTAACATTACTACCCGTAACTGTTGGATCTGTGCCTTCAGGAAACACCAATTGCTCTATACCTCATTCCCTGGGGTATGGATAAATACCTCCACAAGAACATGCCTCCAAAACAATCAAATACCTCCTATAAAGCGGGGAAGGGGAAGGACGCTCCTCCTAAGTCAGGCCCGCCCTCCCCAGCTGGTCCTGGGGCGGAATCGTCTGGCTTACCTAGTGATAAAACCTCCCCCCTGACAGCTAAAGAAATTTCAGATTTCCTTATGCCCCTACTTGACAAACGATTTGACGACCTGCAAGCCCGCTTAGATGCGGGATTAACTCGCATAGATTCACATGCGACACGCATCTCCACGTTAGAAACGAGAATGAGTGACACTGAGGACCTGGTCCAGTCTTGTCAAGAGGGGGTATCAACCCAGGTCAAATATATACAACTGCAGGACAAGGTTGAGGACCTGGAAAATAGATCCCGTAGGAATAACCTTAGGTTTATAGGTATACCAGAGTCCTTGACGGGTTAAGCTCTTTCCTCCTATCTTAGCGTGGACCTGCCTACCTCCTTGGGTCTCATAGATGATATTGAAGTCCCACACATCAACCACGCACCTCAAACGCTCTCACCCGGATGTGGTTTTCTTACAGGAGACCCACTGGCTGATGGGCGAGGAGGGTGTATTGAAGGCCCCTTGGCTTGGTTCCTGTATCTCTGCTCCCTTTTGCACAAAAGCCAGAGGGGTGGCCATACTCTTTCGAAAAAACCTTCCTGTTACTGTTTTGACAGAAATTATTGACACCGAAGGCAGATATATAATATTGGATATAGAGCTTTTTCATTCTAAATTTACCCTTGTCAACCTGTATGCCCCGAATATCAACACACACATTTTTATTCAGGACCTCAGCCACATTCTCCAAGGTAGAACCAATTACTCCTTTATAGTGGGTGGGGACTACAACATGGTGGACGATCCTACAGTTGACAGATCACCGATTGTACCAAGAACTACTGACCCCCATAGTAGACTTGTTGGCATTTCAAGACTCTTTAGACCTTTCTGATCCATGGAGATTGCTGTACCCTACCGACAAAACCCACACCCACCTGTCACTGGCACATGGGACGTTGTCTCGTATTGACAAATTCCTAATTGCTGATGACTTGATGTCTCAAGTTGCTGGGGTGGATATACTCAACATACTGATCTCTGACCATGCCCCAGTCACGCTGGCTCTGACCCATCCTCACATGCATTCAACAGATTGTATTTGTCGATTTCCACAATACCTGGCAGACTCGGAGGACTTTAAACTTTATCTTACATATCATTGGACCAACTATGTTGATGAAAATATAGATTACTGGGATAGACCCGACATCTTCTGGAATGCCTCTAAGGCTGTGATGAGGGGTCACATTATTAGCTATGTCACCCGGAAAAAAAGGTAATCCAAGGCGGAATATACCGCACTGAAAGCAGCAATGTCTATGGCTTTCCGAACATATACTTCTACGCCAACAGATTCCACTCTCACTGACTATAGACAAGCCAGACGCCTGCTTGAAACCTATTTAGCGACCCAGGCGAAAAGCTCATTAGACTTTACCAAAAATAAATTTTATAGATGGGGCAATAAGGCTGGTAGGTTACTGGCTGTCATGTGCCGACCTCCCAAAAGACGACATACCATAACTGCTATACACCACCCCGTGACAGGCCATATTATTACCAAATCTCAGAACATAGTGACACAATTCCAAACCTATTTCCAGTCCTTGTTTAGTTCTGCACCAGTAGACAACGACCTACAAACAGAATTGCTTACAGATGAGGTACTACCCTCTTTGACCCGGAACCAGAGAGAAGCTCTTGCGGGTAATATAACGGCGGAGGAAATTAGCACTGCCATCTCCAACCTGCCCCATGGTAAATCTCCAGGCCCAGATGGCCTATCGGGAGATTACTATCGCATATTACAAGCTCATATTGTCCCTACTTTATTGGAATTATTTCGAGCCATACATGAAAGAAGTTCTCCATCCCCACTGTTTAATGAAGCGTTTATTACCCTTATCCCTAAACCCGGCAGAGACACCAACTTTCTTTCTTCCTATAGACCAATCAGTCTATTAAATATTGACTATAAATTATTGGCAAAGATAATGGCACTAAGGCTTCAATCCATTCTCCCAGATGTCCTTACCACAACACAGATGGGTTTTGTGACTGGCAGACATGCGGTTAAAGCCATTCGCATTGCACTGGCAGCGGTGACGGCATCTCAATCTCCATGTACAGACTCAAATATGCTTCTTAGTCTCGACGCCAATAAGGCTTTCGATATGGTCTTGTGGCCACACTTGTTCACTGTGTTGGAAAAAAAGAGGCTTTGACACGGACTTTATTAATTATATTCGGTATATCTACAACAAACCTTCTGCTTCTCTGTTAGTAAACGGGATCAGGGGCCAAAGGTTCTTTTTAGAAAGAGGCCCCCGTCAAGGATGCCCCTTATCGCCGCTATTATTCAATTTAGCTCTAGATCCACTGCTTCGGACATTGCAGGATTGGCTAGACTTTCGAAGTATTAGAGTGGGTGGACAGGAAATTAAATTGTCGGCCTTTGCCGATGATATACTCCTTTACATATCTGACCCCGAGCATTCCCTTACTTTGATCCTAGACAAAATCCAATTATTTGGTCGTATCTCAGGTTTTAGTATCAATATGGACAAATCTAAAGCGTTATTGATATATGGTCACGTGACATGTCCGCATTGGACCTCACGTTTCCCTTTACACTGGGTATCGACATTTATTACATATCTGGTTATTATGGTGCCACGATATATATCTGAACTATACAACCTTAACGTAAGCAAGGCCATACATACTCTAACTGATGATATTAAGGGATGGGAACGTCTTCCGCTGTCATATTTGGGCAGGGCTAACCTGCTAAAAATGGTAGCTATACCACGCATATTGTACCCATTACAAACACTCCCTGTACTGTTGACTAAACAAGACGCGCAAACGATTAACAAACTTATAAGAACATTTATATGGAAGGGGGGCCGTGCACGTATCGCTTTACGTAAACTTATCCAACCTAAATCCAATGGAGGGATTCATTTCCCGGATGTGGTAATTTATAACCAAGCTGCACTCTTGAGACACTTGAGAGATTGGCTGCAAAACAGCTCTATATATACGAACACTTGCCTAGAACAAAACTTCCTAGTAAATATAGATTTGACATGTTTTCTCAACCAACATGATTGGGAAATACCGGATCACGCTAAGTCAAACCCACTCTTGTGGTCTACCAGGAGAGTGTGGCACATATTGTGCCACAGTGCGAAATTGAACCAATACCACTCTTTTCATTTGCCCCTACTCAAAAACCCAGAATTTTTGGATGGCATGGCTGCTCACCCCTTTGTGATGTGGAGGGAGGCTGGTTTAACATCCATTCGTTCACTGGTATCTGTGGAGGACCAACGCTTGCTAACTTTCTCGGAGGTTTCAACGAGAAATGTGGTGGTTGCTTCATTCCCCCCTTCCATTTCTGCAAACACAATTTTATGTTAGGCACGTACTTACACAATTTGCAGAAGGGGATTGGACTATCTCTTTAGATAGCCTCTTATTACACCCTGTACCTAGTCACAAAGCCATATCCATACATTGTACTTTTTTGAGGACAATCTTGGATCATGCAACCGTGGCGGGTGGCATGTCCAAATGGTTGACCCACTTTCCTAGGCTGACTATACCCTTAATGGAAAAGGCATTATCTTATTCCCGAAAGGTCCTGCCAGCAAGTATGTATACTGAACTATTTCTTAATGTATATCATAATACTTATCTATCCCCGCTACGGCGTTTCCATATGGGAACGTCGGGAACACACTCTTGCCCAAAATGCCACCAGAGAGAGGCAGATACCTATCATTGTTTATGGGCATGCCCTATTGTGCAATATTTCTGGCACCTTATTAGGAGATATGCAGAGGCTAAACTAATAACTTATGTGCCATTTACTCCCGAATGGGCAGTTTTGGGTATCATTGATCCCACTCTCCGAATGTCATTGGAATGTAGAAAACTACTGATAGCCCTCAGCGCTGCCGGGGAAAAAACTATTTTACAGGGGTGGATAGATAGGTGGTCATTCCGAGTTGTTCGCTCGCAAGCTGCTTTTAGCAGCTTTGCACACGCTAAGCCGCCGCCTACTGGGAGTGAATCTTAGCATAGTAAAATTGCGAACGAAAGATTAGCAGAATTGCGAATAGACACTTCTTAGCAGTTTCTGAGTAGCTCCACACTTACTCGGCAACTGCGATCAGTTCAGTCAGTTTCGTTCCTGGTTTGACGGCACAAACACTCCCAGCGTTCGCCCAGACACTCCCTCGTTTCTTCAGCCACTCCCGCGTTTTTCCCAGAAACTGCAGCGTTTTTTTCACACACACCCATAAAACGGGCAGTTTCCACCCAAAAACACCCACTTCCTGTCAATCACATTACGATCACCAGAACGAAGAAAAAAACTTGTAATGCCGTGAGTAAAATTCCTAACTGCATAGCAAATTTACTTGGCGCAGTCGCAGTGCGAACATTGCGCATGCGCAATTAGCGGAAAATCGCTGCGATGCGAAGAAAATTACCGAGCGAACAGCTCGGAATGACCACCATAGTGCGCCTCCGCAGATACCTCTTTTTGAATAAACTACACCACATATTCAGGATGGACTGGGTGGAAGCCATTGTGGATAGAGGCAAACAAGTAGATCGTTTTTTTACTCTTTGGGAATCATATATATCCACTTTACCCCTTAACACGCGGCTGCAAATCCATAATAGTCTCAAGAATACCACGTTGTACCAAATTAGACTGGCAGCACAAGACCAACCTGTATCTTTGATCTGAAAGCAGACATATATGGCGGCTCCCCCCAGGGTTACCTATATTGTTCATAGTACTATCAATGACAAGAATGATGGAATACACACTTTGTAACAGTCTTTATTATTGTACATATGTGAAATCAAAGCACAACGCACATTTGTAACCTTTCTTTGCTGCAAATTTTTATTGTCTTTACATCTTTTTGAAGTGTATTTTTCATGATGTCTCAATAAAAAATTAAAAAGAAAAAAAGAAAAAGTGCCAGTGGCTCCGAAAGGACCCATCTATACCCCATGGTACTAAATGGACCCCAGCATCCTCTAGGACGTAAGAGGTTTTCAGAGACACAGCAACGGTTCTGACAGGGCTCATGAGCGCAGCTACACTGCGGGGGAGCTACAGGGAGGGTGAGGGCAGGGACGCTGAAGGGAGTTAGAGGGAAGGTGGGGGCAGGGGCACTAACAGGGAGTTAAAGGGAGGGTGCGGGCATGAACGCTGATGGGGTGTTAGAAGGAGAGTAGGGCATGGATGCTGATGGGGTGTTAGAGGGAGGGTGAGAGGCTCTGAGGGGGGAGTTACAAGGAGTGTGAGGGTGGAGACACTGAGGGGGGAGTTAGAAGGAGGTGGAGAGCACACTGCGGGGGGAGCTACATGGAGGGTAAGGGCAGGTGCACTGAGGGGGGAGTTACAGGGAGGTGAGAGTAGAGATGCTGAGGGGGGAGATAGAGGGAGGGTGAGGGCACACTGAGGGGGGAGCTACAGGGAGGGTGAGGGCAGGAGCACTGTGTGGGGAGCTATAAGGAAGGAGAGGTCAGGGGCACTGATGGGGGAGTTACAGGGAGGGTCAGTGCAGGGACGCTGACGGGGAGTTACAGGGAGGGTGATGGCATGGACGATGATGGGGAGTTAGAGGGGAGGTGAGGGCGGAGCACTGACAGGGAGTTAAAGGGAGAGTGAGGGTGGGGCACTGACAGGGAGTTACAGGGAGAGTGAGGGCAGGGGCACTGACAGGGAGTTGCAGGGAGAGTGCAGGCATGGACGCTAAAAGGAGAGTGAGGGCATGGACGCTGATGGGGTGTTAGCGGAGGGTGAGGGTAGGAACGCTGAGAGGGAGTTAGGGGGCAGCACCACTGTAGGGGGTCTCACCCTCTGGCTGACTGATGTGGCAACAGCTTACAGCTTTTTGTCCTACCAGTAGATGCAGACTTTGACACAGTGCTGTAGGCAGCTGTGTGTTGTGGGGGCAATCAGGGATCCACCCCTGTGTGACAGTGCCCTTAGTACTTACAACTTGAAGTGGGACAAATGTTGTGAAATTGCCTGGAGCAATGGAAGGGGTACCTATTGTATCCAGGAGTTCCACCCTTGCCTCCAGTGCTACCAAAGTCCTCCTTGCACATACTAGAATATGTGTAACAGGGTCAGCCACTGCTGCTGCTTATCTGCTCCCCGCTGTACATCTTGCTCTCCCGACTCCTGTCCGACTTCACACACAGCTGCGCTGCCCTCCTCCGCACCCCCACACTGTTCGGCTCCTCAATCAGGCCCAGGGTCGCGACGGATGTTACGCCATGTCTGCGACCAGAGCAGAGCATAGGTCATGGAACCAGGGTTGCCGCTGATGCTGATCGGCACTCCACTTGCTGGCTTCTGGCATCTGCAGTCGGCAGCAACAGCGCATATTAGCAAGGTCGGAGTGCGGGGAGAGCGCCTCTCTGACCTGGGGCCTCCCTGCTTTGCAGACCTCGCTGAGCGGGTTACGCCAGGCCTGCATAGGACCCAGCTCTGTAGGTGCATCATCACCTGAATCATTTTGGAATGTGGACTACTATCCCACCCAACACCTCAGCACAGACCGCCCTGTAAAGAGAACACCCGTGACAGGGAACATTGCCCGGAAATGCAGGGGCTCAGCATGCACCACACAGCGAGGACCTATCCCACCCTCCTCAACTATGAGTGAGTCACCCCCAGGCTTTTGTTCCCCTCCCTATGGTAGCTCCATTAATTCTTGTCCTTCTTCTCTGCTTCCATCCCCGGAGCAAGTGCTGGATGCGGCGGTGTTGGTAGGTTGTGTCTCAGAGCTCTGGGATGAAGAGAAGCAGGAGGGAGTCATGTAGGTTGGCCAGGTGTCGACAGCGCTGCAGTCACTGCACGCGGGGATGGTAGGCAGGCTGCAGCATAAGTGTGTATGAGAAGAGTGCTGGCTACTCCATACTCTCCCATGGTCGCTCACAGGATGCCATGTGCCACGCTTACAAAGCAACGTAACACCCACCACCACAGGCATTCTGGGACACTGGGGGGAGAGAACAGCAACAAAACACCAGTTGAATATACAATATTACACTGGTGGAGGTCAAGAGTGACTACAGCCTGAGGGTTGAAACCAACAGTGGCATCCCATCTCGGTGCGCTCATCACGCATCAGGGGGTCATTCTGACCCGTTCGCTCGCTGCTTTTTGTTGCAGCCAACCGAACAGGTCCCTACTGCGCATGCGCCGGCACCGTAGTGCGCCGGCGCATGCCAAACAGCCGAAGGCCGTAGCAGGGCTGCGATTGCTGGGCGGGAGGGGGCGGAACGGCGGAGTTTGGCCGCCGTTTCATGGGAGCGGTCCGGCCAACGCAGGCGTGGCCGGACTGAACGGGGGCGGGCTGCATCGGCTGCGTGACGTCACATGCAACCACTGCGGGCCAGGGAGCGATGAGTAGCTCCCAGCCAGCACGCTAAAGCTGCGCTGGCCGGGAGCTACTCTTGAAGTGCAAAGGTATCGCCGCTGTGCGATGCCTTTGCACTTCTGCGGGGGGGGGCTTCACTGACATGCGGGCGGACTAGCCCTGTGCTGGGCGTCCCCCCGCATGTCAGTGTGAATGATCGGAGCTGTGCTGACCCCTAGGCCCAGTGGCTCGCTGAACTCGCCACAGTTTCTATTCCCACTCAGTTGGTAGTGTGGACCCACCAACCGAGTGGGAATACCGGTCGGTGTTGGGATTCCGGCTGTCGGTATATCACCGGGTGTCAAGATTCCGGCATCGGTCTCCTGAACGCCGGTAAACTAACTGCATCCCCTTTATTATATAAAAAACATTTAGCGGTATGTCTATGTGGCTCTCTTACCTGCATGAAAATATGGACATAGTGATGGCTAATACCCCTTTAACACAAATACTAAATACTATGGGTTTTTGCCAGGGCTTGTGGCTTCACCCGGGTCCTGGCTATGTGTGAACAGACCCATTCCGGGTCGGGTGTCCCGGGTCCGCAACCCTGCTCAGTACAAGGGTTTTTTCCCAGAAGTGACTCAGTTCACCTGTTGCATGAACAGATGCGACCTGGATTTTTAGTCCTGGGTTGCTCTGAACATTTTTTGATTGGCTGTATGGTGTGCCTGCAGATTACATCCTCTGTAAGTGCTGGACCACATGACAGGGGAACACACGCAGGACAAGTTCTCAGTGGGGAGATGCAACAAGACACACAGTACGGCATCCGCAGCAACAGTGGGGTAGATGCAGCAGGAGACACAGTGGGGCAGATGCAGCACCAGAGGGACTGATGCAGCAGGAGACACAGTGGGCCTCATTCAGACTGGATCGCTGCAGTGATTGCAGTCTTAAGCCCTTTGGGGAGAGCGCACGCGCGCACCCCGGGAGGCCCAGTGAGATGCTAAAAGCATCTCAGGGCTGCAATCGCTTCTTCCTGATTAACAGGCAGAGGCGGTTGCGGGGTGGGAGGGGGCGTGCCAACAGCGTTAGAACGGCGTCAGAGGGGCGCGGTCCGGACAACACAGCCGCGTCCAGAACGTTGCGGGGGTGGGCCGCGGCGGCTGCATTACGTCACGCGTAGCCGCTGCTATCTGGGACGCGGAGGCAGGGACCTACTCAGTGGGTGCAAAAGCATCGCCGTGTAGGGGGGGCAGGGCCTGACATGCGGTGCGGACTAGCCCTGTGCTGGGCGTACCCCCGCATGTCTGAGTAACTGATCATAGATGTGCTAAATTTAGCACATCTATGATCAGATCTGAATGACCCCCTGTGTGTGATATCTGAAAACGCTGCATCCACTGCTCATCCTCAAACTCTTCCACAGTGTCCCAGAAAGCATCTCTGACCATTCCTGCTGTCTCTAACCCATATTGATCAGCTTGAGGCAGAGGTAAACCTGAATATTAAGTAAACGCTGCCCATGATAAATGCTCTATTTCAGTGCAAATAAAGGCATCAAGCATGAAACCCACCATAAATTGCACCCATGCTACTGAGTAATAACTCGTCAGCAGGAGCATATTAAAAGACGAGGGAGGGGGCACCGTGTGCAGTCTCCTTCTGGGCCCCCTCCTCTCTAACAGTCTAGCCAGCAGCACAGTGTCTCTGTCAGCACTAGGGTTGCTAGGAGACCACAGTGCTGTGCCAGAGTCTAGTGCATATGCGCAGGTCCCCAGTGAAATAGCGTGGCAGCCATTTTCCCGGTGACTTTCTTACTGCATCGCTGGTGCAGCCGATGCAGGACTCTGGAGGGGTGAGTATTAAAGAAATGGGTGCAGGGTGTGTAGTGTGGGCCCCCCTGGACCCAGGGATCTGTGTGCACCACACACCCTGCACCCATTATAGGCCCTCATTCCGAGTTGAGCGCTCGCTAGCTGCTTTTAGCAGCATTGCACACGCTAGGCCGCCGCGCTCTGGGAGTGTATCTTAGCTTAGCAGTAGTGCGAACGAAAGATTAGCAGAATTGCTCAAAAATCTTTTCTTGCAGTTTCTGAGTAGCTCCAGACCTACTCCTAGATTGCGATCACCTCAGTCCGTTTAGTTCCTGCTTTGACGTCACAAAAACGCACTGCGTTCGGCCAGCCACTCCCCCGTTTCTCCAGCCACTCTTGCGTTTTAGCCTGACACGCCTGCGTTTTTTAGCACACTCCCAGAAAATGGTCAGTTTCTGCCCAGAAACACCCACTTCCTGTCAATTACTCACCGATCAGCAGAGCGACTGAAAAGCGTTGCTCGCCCCTGTGTAAAATTGCTTAGTTTTGTGTGAAATTACTTGGCGCGTGCGCCCTGCGGCCCATACGCATGCGCAGAATAGCCGAATTTTAGCCTGATCGCTATGCTGCGAAAAACGGCAGCGAGCGATCAACTCGGAATGACCCCCATAGTTTATAGATATGCCACTGCTTGTCAGCCATGTTTACAACAATGCAGACCCCACCCAGCCAAATCGCCACACAGTTTTTATGATCTCATATTTGGGAGCCCAAAAAAGCGTCCCTTTTAAATTAGTCACCAAATTCCAGTGCAGACCCGGTTTCTTTGTGAATGCATCTGTCCCAGGAATTTCCCGGGTTCAATGTGTAGTGTGAGAGGGGGTCCATAGCTGAGACCTGGGTTACAGCTGCGTTGATAGACCCACTTCGGAGTTGTGTATTTGCAGGGGCTTATGTGTGACAGGGGTATAATTTAACTTTTACATTTTCATCTAATAATTGTCCTTTAAGTAATCAATTTCAGATGCAGTCATAACCACAGTGTTGACAGTTATTATGTTGACATTGTTGAAATGTCAACAGTCAACATGTCAGCATCCTCAGATTTGACCGGCTCACAAAGTCGACATCAGAAACATTGATATATGAAATGCCAACATTCTCTAAGTATTGACATTAGGATTAGGGTTCAGGACGGGAGAGGAAGTGGTAGGCTGGGTACACACCTGATCGACACATTTGCAGGTCCAGCTGTGACATCAGCCCTCCCTACGGCTGTACACACAATTAGATGACCTGATATATCTGCAGATATACCGACTATCAGCTGTGCTGCACAGACGACGCGATGTGTCTTTGAAAGACGTTGTTCACAGACATATCAGGGGTACACACCCGTTAACAGGTTCACGATACATTGACCGTTTAACTGAATGGCCGATATATCAGCCAGTGTGTGCCCAGCTTTAGTCTATGAAGGAGTAAGGTTAGTGTCAGGCATTAGGTGGAGGGTTAGGGGAGGGATTAGGGTTAAGGATAGGAGTACTGAACAGACCAGAACTGCTCCTTAGGTAACCTCTGGAACCCGGAAGCTGCCGCTGAAGATGCCGCTGCTGCCAGCACCAGTCAAAATATTGCTAAACCACCAGGTACGGTTTGACTATATTCTGTCATGTCAACATTTCAGCAGCCAATGACAAAATGCTAATCGTGTTGACATTCAACAATGTCAACAAAGTGAGACCTCTATCATCTGATTGTCTCCCTCAATGGTGTCTGGAGTCGTCAGTAGCGGTCACCCACGCAGCCCACGGCACCTGCTTCAGCCAGGATGCGGGGTGCAGCTGTGGCAATGAGTATGAACCCCATAGCAATAAGCAGGAAACCCCTGGCAATGAGCATGAGACCCCTGGCAATGAACATGAAACCCCTAGCAATGAGTAGGAAACCCCTGGCAACGAGTGAGGAACCCAGAGTATGAAACCCTTGGTAATGAGCATGAAACTCTTGAAACAAGCATTAGACCCCTGGCAATGAACAGGAAACCCCTGGCAACAAGCATGGAACCCAGAGCAGGAAACCCCTGGCAATGAGCATGAGACCCCTGACAACGAGCATTAGACCCCTGGCAATGAGCAAGTAATTTAAAAGCAATTAGACGCCTAATGGGCCCTACACACTGGCCAATTGGCCGCCGGCCAATGACGGGAAAAGTGAAGAAATTACCCCCGTATTAGCATGCCCCATAGCCCCACATGCTAATATGGACGTTATTGTCCATATTGGCTTGCAGGCATAAACGAGCCGGCACAAACCATGAACGAGCGCAGGACCGTGCATCATTCCTCATTGATGCATACACACTGAAAGATACGGACGATATCTTTCAGTGTAATCTGTAAATGTGTAGGGCCCATTACTGTGGGGCATAATTTGTAAGGGACATTATTGTGTGTGGGGCATAAAATGGTGTCAGGGGCATAACTGTATGTGGCATAATATGTAATGAGCATTACAGTGTATGGCATAATGTGTGAGATTATGGTGCGTGGCATAATATTAAAATGGTGTTATAGTGTGTGGCATAATGTGGAATAGGCATTATGGTGTGTGGCATAATGTGGAATGGGCATTACGATGTGTGGCATAATGTGGAGTGAGCATTACGGTTGTGGCATAAGCTGTAATAGGCGTTACGTGTGTGGTATAACGTGTAATGGGCATTACGGTGTGTGGCATAGGTTGTAATAGGCGTTACAGTGTGTGGCATAATGTGTAATGGGCATTCTGGTGTGTGGCATAACATGTAATGGCCATAACGGTGTGTGGCATAATGTGTCATGGGCGTTACTGTGTGTGGCATTGTGTGTAAAGGGCGTTATGGTGTATGGCATAATATGTAATGGGCATTACGATGTGTGGCATAATGCGTAATGGGCATTATAGTGTTTGTAAAAATATGTAATGGACATTACGATGTGTAGCATAATGTGTAAGGGGCATTACTATAAGGAGAAAAATTACAAATAATGTAAAAGGGATGAATCTGTTTTTCCCCCCCTGTATTTTGGTATTTCCTATGTTGTATAAGGGGCTCTACCTGGCGTAATGTGTATAAGTGGTACTACTGTGTGGTGTAATGTGATTGATGGACACTGCTGTGCGGTGTAATGCGAATTGGTACTATCCAAAGGAAACTCTCGCCCTGGGCGTCACAAGATCTATAACCGTCCCTGAATGTCGACCTACTGTAGTATATCACACCCAATCCACGCATATAATCAATGTAGCAGTTATTAAAATAATAATTACTTTGTGACTATTTTATCTGCTAATCCAAAGTGAATAAAAAATTATATCCTGCAATACAATGAAATGGAAGTCATAAACGTTATTTAGTAAACATAGAAACCTCCAGAATTTCAGCTGGAGAAAAGAGATTTTTTTTTCTCTTCTCCCTACTCATAGAAGAGAAAACTGCAGTGAAGTTGACGATTACACAGGGCTGGTTCTAGACCTTGTGGCACCCATGGCGACCGTTTCCTTTGGGCCCCCCCTTCCCCATTCAAAACAGGGACATTACGAGCCGATAGTGCGTGCCAAATATATAGGGGCGTGGCTTCACAGGAAGGCGCATGGTCACATAATAGTACCAATTCTCATTGCACCACACAACAGTGTCCATCAGTGACGATACACCACACAGTAGTACCCCTTATAGATGCCAGGTAGAGACACTTATACACATTACGCCAGACAGAGCCCCTTTTATACACGTTACACCAGGTAGAGGCCCTTTTATACTCGTTACACCAAGTAGAGCTCCTTTTATACATGTTATGCCAGGTTGAGCCCCTTTTATACACGTTGCGGCAGGTAGAGCCTTTTATACACGCTAATCCAGGTAGAGCCCCTTATACATGTTGCACAGGTAGAGCCCCTTATACACGTTGTGTCAGGTAAAGCCCCTCATACACACTGTGCCAGGTAGAGAATGTTATACACACTGCGCCAGGTAAAGCCTGTTATACACACTGCGCCAGGTAGAATCCGTTATACACACTGCGCAAGGTAGAGTCCGTTATACACACTGTGCCAGGTAGATTCCGTTATGCACACTGCGCCAGATAGCCCCTTTTACACACTGTGCCAGGTAGTCCTTTTTACAAACTGCGCCAGGTAGCCCCTTTCACACACTGTGCCATATAGTCCTTTTTACACACTGTGCCAGCTAGCCCCTTTTACAAACTGTGCCAGGTAGTCCATTATACACATTGCGCCAGGTAGCCCATTATACACACTGCGCCAGGTAGCCCATTCTACACATTGCGCCAAGTAGTCCATTATACACATTGCGCCAGAAAGCCCCTTATACACATTGCACCAGGTAGCCCCTTATACACATTGCACCAGATAGCCCATTATACACATTGCACCAGGTAGCCCCTTATACACATTGCACCAGGTAGCCCCTTATACACATTGCACCAGGTAGTCCATTATACACATTGCACCAGGTAGCCCCTTATACACACTGCACCAGGTAGCCCCTTGTACACACTGCACCAGGTAGCCCCTTATACACACTGCACCAAGTAGCCCCTTATACGCACTGCACTAGGTAGCTGTAACTCACTATCCGGCGCCTGTGGTCCCCCGGCTCTATGCTTTTTTCATACTTCCCCCCTGCCTGAAGCTGTGCGGTAGTCATAAGTGGCAGGAGGCTGCCGGCAGCGGGCTGCTGGAAGTGGCGGGGTGCGGGCAGCTGGAAACGTGTGAGGGGGCAGGGTGGTCGGCAGGGTGCGAGCAGCGGGAAGCAGCAAGGAGAAGGGGGGATTGTGGTGTGGGCAGCGGACGGGAGCTGATGACGCTGATGGGGTGACTGCCGCAGCACCCCGAGTACCCGTCCTGCTAGCCCGGACCTAAAACTGCAACTGCGATTACACTGAGTTTTGTTTTCTTTTGGGGAGTGATAAGTTACGTTATTTATATAGAAGATAAACTTTCCTCCATTTTTATATGGTGGTAACCAACAGAAACCAGAAAACCATACAATTAATTGTGTAGGCAGAATAAAAAAAATAAGATTTTACTTACCGGTAAATCTATTTCTCGTAGTCCGTAGTGGATGCTGGGGACTCCGTAAGGACCATGGGAATAGACGGGCTCCGCAGGAGACAGGGCACTTTAAGAAAGAATTAGGACTACTGGTGTGCACTGGCTCCTCCCTCTATGCCCCTCCCCCAGACCTCAGTTAAGGAAACTGTGCCCGGAAGAGCTGACAGTACAAGGAAAGGATTTTGAAATCCAGGGTAAGACTCATACCAGCCACACCAATCACACCGTATAACTCGTGATAAACTTACCCAGTTAACAGTATGAACAACAACAGAGCATCAGACAAACCTGATGCAACCATAACATAACCCTTATTTAAGCAATAACTATATACAAGTATTGCAGAGAAAGTCCGCACTTGGGACGGGCGCCCAGCATCCACTACGGACTACGAGAAATAGATTTACCGGTAAGTAAAAATAAGAATTTACTTACCGATAATTCTATTTCTCGTAGTCCGTAGTGGATGCTGGGAACTCCGTAAGGACCATGGGGAATAGCGGCTCCGCAGGAGACTGGGCACAAATAGAAAGCGTTAGTACTACCTGGTGTGCACTGGCTCCTCCCCCCATGACCCTCCTCCAAGCCTCAGTTAGGATACTGTGCCCGGACGAGCGTACACAATAAGGAAGGATTTTGAATCCCGGGTAAGACTCATACCAGCCACACCAATCACACCGTATAACTTGTGATCTGAACCCAGTTAACAGTATGATAACAGAGGAGCCTCTAGAAAAGATGGCTCACTACAACAATAACCCGATTTAGTTAACAATAACTATGTACAAGTATTGCAGACAATCCGCACTTGGGATGGGCGCCCAGCATCCACTACGGACTACGAGAAATAGAATTATCGGTAAGTAAATTCTTATTTTCTCTGACGTCCTAGTGGATGCTGGGAACTCCGTAAGGACCATGGGGATTATACCAAAGCTCCCAAACGGGCGGGAGAGTGCGGATGACTCTGCAGCACCGAATGAGAGAACTCCAGGTCCTCCTCAGCCAGGGTATCAAATTTGTAGAATTTAGCAAACGTGTTTGCCCCTGACCAAGTAGCTGCTCGGCAAAGTTGTAAAGCCGAGACCCCTCGGGCAGCCGCCCAAGATGAGCCCACTTTCCTTGTGGAATGGGCTTTTACAGATTTAGGCTGTGGCAGGCCTGCCACAGAATGAGCAAGCTGAATTGTACTACAAATCCAACGAGCAATAGTCTGCTTAGAAGCAGGAGCACCCAGCTTGTTGGGTGCATACAGGATAAACAGCGAGTCAGATTTTCTGACTCCAGCCGTCCTGGAAACATATATTTTCAGGGCCCTGACTACGTCCAGCAACTTGGAGTCCTCCAAGTCCCTAGTAGCCGCAGGTACCACAATAGGCTGGTTCAGGTGAAACGCTGAAACCACCTTAGGGAGAAAATGAGGACGAGTCCTCAATTCTGCCCTATCCGTATGAAAAATTAGGTAAGGGCTTTTATAGGATAAAGCCGCCAATTCTGACACGCGCCTGGCTGACGCCAGGGCCAACAGCATTACCACTTTCCATGTGAGATATTTTAAGTCCACAGTGGTGAGTGGTTCAAACCAATGTGATTTTAGGAACCCCAAAACCACATTGAGATCCCAAGGTGCCACTGGAGGCACAAAAGGAGGCTGTATATGCAGCACCCCTTTGACAAACGTCTGAACTTCAGGAACTGAAGCCAGTTCTTTTTGGAAGAAGATCGACAGGGCCGAAATTTGAACCTTAATGGACCCTAATTTTAGGCCCATAGACAGTCCTGTTTGCAGGAAATGCAGGAACCGACCCAGTTGAAATTCCTCTGTAGGGGCCTTCCTGGCCTCGCACCACGCAACATATTTACGCCAAATACAGGGATAATGCTGCACGGTTACATCCTTCCTGGCTTTGATCAGGGTAGGGATGACTTCATCCGGAATGCCTTTTTCCTTCAGGATCCGGCGTTCAACCGCCATGCCGTCAAACGCAGCCGCGGTAAGTCTTGAAACAGACAGGGTCCCTGCTGGAGCAGGTCCCTTCGTAGAGGTAGAGGCCACGGGTCCTCCGTGAGCATCTCTTGAAGTTCCGGGTACCAAGTCCTTCTTGGCCAATCCGGAGCCACGAGTATAGTCCTTACTCCTCTCCTTCTTATGATTCTCAGTACCTTGGGTATGAGAGGCAGAGGAGGGAACACATACACTGACTGGTACACCCATGGTGTTACCAGAGCGTCCACAGCTATTGCCTGAGGGTCCCGTGACCTGGCGCAATACCTGTCTAGTTTTTTGTTGAGGCGGGACGCCATCATGTCCACCTTTGGTTTTTCCCAACGGTTCACAATCATGTGGAAGACTTCTGGGTGAAGTCCCCACTCTCCCGGGTGGAGGTCGTCCCGGAATGAACACTGCTGACAGTGCTATAACATGATTTTCCGCCCAGCGAAGAATCCTTGCAACTTCTGCCATTGCCCTCCTGCTTCTTGTGCCGCCCTGTCTGTTTACGTGGGCGACTGCCGTGATGTTGTCTGACTGAATCAGCACCGGCTGACCTTGAAGCAGAGGTCGTGCTAGGCTTAGAGCATTGTAGATGGCCCTTAGCTCCAGGATATTTATGTGAAGTGATGTCTCCAGGCTTGACCACAAGCCCTGGAAATTTCTTCCTTGTGTGACTGCTCCCCAGCCTCTCAGGCTGGCATCCGTTGTCACCAGGAACCAGTCCTGAATGCCGAATCTGCGGCCCTCTAGAAGATGAGCACTCTGCAACCACCACAGAAGAGACACCCTTGTCCTTGGGGACAGGGTTATCCGCTGATGCATCTGAAGATGCGATCCGGACCATTTGTCCAGCAGATCCCACTGGAACGTTCTTGCGTGGAATCTGCCGAATGGAATCGCTTCGTAGGAAGCTACCATCTTTCCCAGGACTCTTGTGCATTGATGCACTGAGACTTGCCCTGGTTTCAGGAGGTTTCTGACTAGGTCGGATAACTCCCTGGCTTTTTCCTCCGGAAGGAACACCCTTTTCTGGACTGTGTCCAGAATCATCCCTAGGAACAGAAGACGTGTCGTCGGAATCAGCTGCGATTTTGGGATATTTAGAATCCAGCCGTGCTGCCGTAGCACTACCTGAGATAGTGCTACTCCGACTACTAACTGTTATCTGGATCTTGCCCTTATCAGGAGATCGTCCAAGTAAGGGATAATTAAAACGCCTTTTCTTCGAAGAAGAATCATCATTTCGGCCATTACCTTGGTAAAGACCCGGGGTGCCGTGGATAATCCAAACGGCAGCGTCTGAAACTGATAGTGACAGTTTTGTACCACAAACCTGAGGTACCCTTGATGAGAAGGGTAAATGGGGACATGGAGGTAGGCATCTTTGATGTCCAGAGACACCATAAAGTCCCCCTCTTCCAGGTTCGCGATCACTGCTCTGAGTGACTCCATCTTGAACTTGAACCTTTGTATGTAAGTGTTCAAGGATTTCAGATTTAAAATAGGTCTTACCGAGCCGTCCGGCTTCGGTACCACAAACAGCATTGAATAATACCCCTTCCCTTGTTGCAGGAGGGGTACCTTGATTATCACCTGCTGGGAATACAGCTTGTGAACTGCCTCCAATACTGCCTCCCTGTCGGAGGGAGACGTTGGTAAAGCAGACTTCAGGAACCGGCGAGGGGGAGACGTCTCGAACTCCAATTTGTACCCCTGAGATACTACTTGAAGGATCCAGGGGTCCACTTGCGAGTGAGCCCACTGCGCGCTGAAATTCTTGAGACGGGCCCCCACCGTGCCTGAGTCCGCTTGTAAGGCCCCAGCGTCATGCTGAGGACTTGGCAGAAGCGGGGGAGGGCTTTTGTTCCTGGGAATTGGCTGTCTGTTGCAGTCTTTTTCCCCTTCCTCTGCCCCGGGGCAGAAAAGAGGAACCTTTTGCCCGCTTGCCCTTATGGGGACGAAAGGACTGAGCCGGATAAGACGGCGTCTTTTTATGTTGAGAGGCGACCTGGGGTAAAAATGTGGATTTCCCAGCAGTTGCCGTGGCCACCAGGTCCGACAGACCGACCCCAAATAACTCTTCCCCTTTATAAGGCAATATTTCCATATGCCGTTTAGAGTCCGCATCACCTGACCACTGTCGCGTCCATAATCCTCTTCTGGCAGAAATGGACAGCGCACTCACTCTTGATGCCAGAGTGGAAATATCCCTCTGTGCATCTCGCATATATAGAAATGCATCTTTTAAATGCTCTATAGTCAACAATATACTGTCCCTATCCAGGGTATCAGTATTTTCAGTCAGGGAATCCGACCAAGCCACCCCAGCGCTGCACATCCCGGCTGAGGCGATTGCTGGTCGCAGTATGACACCAGTATGTGTGTATATACTTTTTAGGATATTTTCCAGTTTTCCTTGAGGGCGGCCGTATCAGGAGACGGTAACGCCACTTGTTTTGATAAGCGTGTGAGCGCTTTATCCACTCTAGGGGGTGTTTCCCAACGCGCCCTAACCTCTGGCGGGAAAGGGTATAATGCCAATAACTTTTTAGAAATTATCAGTTTTTTATCGGGGGAAACCCACGCTTCATCACACACCTCATTTAATTCGTCTGATTCAGGAAAAACTACAGGTAGTTTTTTCACACCCCACATAATACCCTTTTTAGTGGTACTTGCAGTATCAGAAATGTTTAACACCTCTCTCATTGCCGTGATCATGTAACGTGTGGCCCTACTGGAAGTCACGTTTGTCTCCTCACCGTCGACACTGGAGTCAGTATCCGTGTCGACGTCAGTATCCACCACCTGAGGTAACGGCCTTTTTAGAGCCCCTGATGGTTTCTGAGACGCCTGGACAGGGACTAGCTGATTAGTCGGCTGTCTCATGTCATCAACTGTCTTTTGTAAGGAGCTGACACTGTCACGTAAATCCTTCCATAAAGCCATCCACTCAGGTGTCGACTCCCTAGGGGGTGACATCTCTATTATAGGCAATTGCTCCGCCTCCACATCATTTTCCTCCTCATACATGTCGAGACAAACGTACCGACACACAGCACACGCACAGGGAATGCTCTGATAGAGGACAGGACCCCACTAGCCCTTTGGGGAGACAGAGGGAGAGTATGCCAGCACACACCAGAGCGCTATATATAGATATAGGGACAACCTTATATAAGTGTTTCTCCCTTATAGCTGCTGTATTGTTAATAACCCGCCAATTAGTGCCCCCCTCTCTTTTTTACCCTGTTTCTGTAGTGCAGGACTGCAGGAGAGAGTCAGGGAGACGTCCTTCCAGCGGAGCTGTAAGGGAAAATGGCGCCTGTGTGCTGAGGAGATAGGCTCCGCCCCCTTCTCGGCGGCCTTTCTCCCGCTTTTTGTGAAAATCTGGCAGGGGTTAAAATTCATCCATATAGCCCAGGGGCTATATGTGATGTATTTTTAGCCAGCCAAGGTGTTTCTATTGCTGCTCAGGGCGCCCCCCCCTAGCGCCCTGCACCCTCAGTGACCGGAGTGTGAAGTGTGCTGAGAAGCAATGGCGCACAGCTGCAGTGCTGTGCGCTACCTTGTGGAAGACAGGATGTCTTCTGCCGCCGATTTGCCAGACCTCTTCTTGCTTCTGGCTCTGTAAGGGGGCCGGCGGCGCGGCTCTGGGACCGAGCTCCAAGGCTGGGCCTGTGATCGGTCCCTCTGGAGCTAATGGTGTCCAGTAGCCTAATCGTTCGGGCACAAAAATCTAACTGAGGCTTGGAGGAGGGTCATGGGGGGAGGAGCCAGTGCACACCAGGTAGTACTAAAGCTTTCTATTTGTGCCCAGTCTCCTGCGGAGCCGCTATTCCCCATGGTCCTTACGGAGTTCCCAGCATCCACTAGGACGTCAGAGAAATCTTATTTTCTCTGACGTCCTAGTGGATGCTGGGGACTCCGTAAGGACCATGGGGATTATACCAAAGCACCCAAACGGGCGGGAGAGTGCGGATGACTCTGCAGCACCGAATGAGCAAACTCAAGGTCCTCCTCAGCCAGGGTATCAAACTTGTAGAACTTTGCAAAGGTGTTTGAACCCGACCAAGTAGCTGCTCGGCAAAGCTCGGGCAGCCGCCCAAGAAGAGCCCACCTTCCTTGTGGAATGGGCTTTTACTGATTTTGGATGCGGCAAGCCAGCCGCAGAATGAGCAAGCTGAATCGTGTTACAGATCCAGCGAACAATAGTTTGCTTTGAAGCAGGAGCACCCAGCTTGTTGGATGCATACAGGATAAACAGCGAGTCAGTTTTCCTGACTCCAGCCGTTCTGGCTACATAAATCTTCAAAGCCCTGACTACATCTAGTAACTTGGAATCCTCCAAGTCACGAGTAGCCGCAGGCACCACAATAGGTTGATTCAAATGAAAGGATGACACCACCTTCGGCAGAAATTGCGGACGAGTCCGTAATTCTGCCCTGTCCATATGGAAAACCAGATAGGGGCTTTTACATGACAAAGCCGCCAATTCTGACACACGCCTAGCCGAAGCTAAGGCCAATAGCATGACCACTTTCCACGTGAGATATTTTAACTTCATGGTCTTAAGCGGCTCAAACCAGTGAGATTTCAGGAACCTCAACACCACGTTAAGATCCCAAGGTGCCACTGGTGGCACAAAAGGGGGCTGAATATGCAGCACTCCCTTTACAAACGTCTGAACTTCAGGAAGAGAAGCCAGTTCCCTTTGAAAGAAAATGGATAGGGCCGAAATCTGGACCTTAATGGACCCTAATTTTAAGCCCATAGTCACTCCCGCCTGTAGGAAGTGAAGGAAACGGCCCAACTGGAATTCCTCTGTAGGGGCCTTCCTGGCCTCACACCAAGCAACATATTTTCGCCATATACGGTGATAATGTTTTGCTGTCACGTCCTACCTAGCCTTTATCAGCGTAGGAATAACCTCATCCGGAATGCCTTTCTCCGCTAGGATCCGGCGTTCAACCGCCATGCCGTCAAACGCAACCGCGGTAAGTCTTGGAACAGACAGGGCCCCTGTTGCAACAGATCCTGTATGAGAGGCAGAGGCCATGGGTCCTCTCTGAGCATTTCTTGCAGCTCTGGATACCAAGTCCTTCTTGGCCAATCCGGAACAATGAGTATTGTTCTCACTCCTCTTTTCCTTATGATTCTCAGCACCTTGGGTATGAGAGGAAGAGGAGGAAACACATAAACCGACTGGAACATCCACGGTGTCACCAGTGCGTCTACAGCTATCGCCTGAGGGTCTCTTGACCTGGCGCAATACCTCTGTAGCTTTGTTGAGTCGGGATGCCATCATATCCACCTGTGGCCTTTCCCACCGACCTACAATCTGTGCGAAGACTTCTTGATGAAGTCTCCACTCTCCCGGGTGGAGGTTGTGCCTGCTGAGGAAGTCTGCTTCCCAGTTGTCCACTCCCGGAATGAACACTGTTGACAGTGCTCGTACGTGATTCTCCGCCCATCGAAGAATTCTGGTGGCTTCCGCCATCGCCACCCTGCTCCTTGTGCCGCCTTGGCGGTTTACATGAGCCACTGCGGTGATGTTGTCTGATTGAATGAGCACCGATTGGTTGCGAAGCAGGGTCTCCGCTTGACCTAGGGCGTTGTATATGGCCCTTAGTTCCAAGATATTGATGTGAAGGCAAGTCTCCTGACTTGACCACAGCCCTTGGAAACTTCTTCCCTGAGTGACTGCCCCCCACCTTCGGAGGCTTGCATCTGTGGTCACCAGGACCCAGTCCTGAATGCCGAACCTGCGGCCCTCGAGAAGGTGAATACTCTGCAGCCACCACAGAAGAGACACCCTGGCCTTGGGGGATAGAGTGATCAGCCGATGCATCTGTAGATGCAATCCGGACCACTTGTCCAACAGATCCCATTGAAAAGGTCCTCGCATGGAACCTGCCGAAGGGAATAGCCTCGTATGACGCCACCATCTTTCCCAGGACTCTCGTGCAGTGATGCACCGACATCTGTTTCGGTTTTAAGAGGTCACTGACCAGTGTCATGAGTTCCTGAGCCTTCTCCGTCGGGAGAAAAACCTTCTCTGGTCTGCGTCCAGAATCATGCCCAGGAAGGGCAGACGCGTCGTAGGAATCAGCTGCGACTTTGGAATATTCAGAATCCAGCCGTGCTGTTGCAACACTTCCCGAGAGCGTGCTACACTAATCAGCAACTGCTCTCTGGACCTCGCCTTTATGAGGAGATCGTCCAAGTATGGGATAATTGTGACTCCTTGCTTTCGCAGGAGCACCATCATTACTGCCATTACCTTGGTAAATACTCTCGGTGCCGTGGACAGACCAAACGGCAACGTCTGGAATTGGTAATGACAATCCTGTACCACAAATCTGAGGTACTCCTGATGAGGTGGATAAACGGGTACATGAAGGTAAGCATCCTTTATGTCCAGAGACACCATAAAATCCCCCTCCCTTGCGATGACCGCTCTGAACGATTCCATCTTGAACTTGAACTTTTCAAGTATATGTTCAGGGATTTTAAATTCAATATGGGTCTGACCGAACCATCTGGTTTCGGGACTACAACATGGTCGAATAATAACCCCCTCCTTGTTGAAGGAGGGGAACCTTGACCACCACCTGTTGAAGATACAATTTGTGAATTGCAGTTAACCCTGTTTCCCTCTCGGGGGGGAAGGGGGGGGGGGGAAGCCGGCAGGGCCGTCAGTGAGGAGGCATCTTCTCAAAGTCCAGCTTGTATCCCTGAGACACAATATCTATTGCCCAGGGATCTAACAGGGAGTGAATCCACTTGTGGCTGAACTTACGAAAGCGTGCCCCCACCGGGCCTAGCTCCGCCTGTGGAGCCCCAGCGACATGCGGTGGATTTTCGTAGAGGCCGGGGAGGACTTCTGTTCCTGGGAACTAGCTGTGTTGTGCAGCTGGTTTTCTCCGCCCCTGCCTCTGGCAAGAAAGGACGCACCTCGGACTTTCTTGTTTCTTTGTTCGAAAGGCTGCATTTTATAATGACATGCTTTCCTAGGCTGTGCAGGAATACAAGGCAAAATATCAGAATTACCAGCTATAGCTGTGGAGACCAGGTCCGAGAACCTTTCTCCACACAATCCTCAGCCTTCCATATGCCACTTAAGTAGGCATCATCTGTCCATTTCATATTCTACAGGATACGTCAAGCAGAAATCGACATAGCTTTGCCTCTGGGACCCAGTATACTCATGTCTCTTTGGGCATGTTTTATGATATATATCTCTTAAGACAGCATCTTTAATATATATATATATATATATATATCTCTATATATAGATATACATATATATATATATATATATATATATACAATAATGGTCGCACTCACATCTTCAGAAGAGACAACGACTGGGGTGATCACTCCAAATGCAAAGCATTCTAATTATAGAAAGGAAGGTAGAGGCACTCTCCAGATTTTGTAAAGATGCAAAAAGTTAATTTATTGTACTATACGTTACATGATACACTCGAATAGTGTTTCTTAATGTATCCTCAAGCGCTTTCGGCCCACAGAGGGCCTTCCTCAGGAGGCTGTGTAAAACAATTCCATCAGATCATAAAACCAGGCAACAGGTCTACCCAGATATCCAGCAGTAAACTGGGTTGTGCCTGACAGGCTCTATATACACCAATAATCAATTAGAATTTGGCGCCAAAAATGCCCATAGTATGACCTCATATCAATGCGACATGCTTATACAAACCATAATCTTAAACAATCAATACAAAACTGTGCAAAAAAAATCTCAAATGGGAAGGGATAATGTGGGACACACTCATATTCAACAGCCAGGATCCATATACCATGTTCGAGCGGGGCCCGCCTGTCGCATCCGCTGATCGTGAATACAAACCGTTCACAGCAGCTGAATGCGGAGGGGACGTAGTGACGTGCGTAGCTAGGCAACGGAACATACTTCCCGTCTGTGAAGCGCACGCGTCACAATGACGGAAGTATAGCTGAAACGCATGAAGCACAAGTCGGAAATCTCCCCAATTAGGCAGGCACATTCAGTCCGTCATTTACAACCATATCTATATGGACTCATTCCACAATAGGATCTATATTTATATGTCCATACTAGGCCACAAGGGTCCTAGCTATTTGAGTGTGTACCTCATATCCCGGTGTCAAGAGCCAGTCGGCTGCAGTTAAAAACATCCCCATAGGATCAAACAATACAAAATAAAAATTAATATTAATTAAACAAACGCAAAATAAACACATACTGTGGCCACCAATTAGGCGGGCAAGTACGACCATTCTATATCTATGCAAAGAATTTTTATAAAAAAGTCAAACTTCACAAAAAGGTGAAGGAAGGTCCTACAACCCCATCAATAGGTGGCCACAGTCCACCAATTATAAATCCAAAAGACAACATGCATGACTGCAATAATATCGTGGATCTATACTGCCCACTCAGTGCAGATATAGATCTCTAAAGGGTAAATCTATCAAAATATATCAAAGCTAAAAAAGCTCATGAATATATACATATATACATATACGAGTGTGTGTCGGTCAGAGTAAAAAAGTACCCTCAAAGAAGGACAGGCACCAAGGATACTATTACATTATCAGAGTCTCCATTCCTCACCGTAGAAAAAAATGTAAAGGGTTGGATTCATTGAGTCCGTAGGGAGACACTGAGCCCAGTCTATGAATCCACCTCGCTTCTAGCTTCTTTAGTAGGAGTGATCGATCCCCACCTCTCTTAGGCATCGGGACCCAGTCGATAATCCGACACTTCAAGGATGCCACTTGATGTCCTGCTGTCAGGAAGTGCTGGGCAACCGGTTTGTCAGTCTGTCCTGTCAACAGTGCCTTATGAATAGAACTCCGGTGGTTCGCCATCCTCTCCCTAAAAGTGCATGTGGTCATCCCCACATAAGGGAGGCCACAAGGGCAGAGCAACATATAGATTACATGATCAAGTCGGCAGTGCAGCCAAAATCTGATGTTGATCATTTTCCCACTCCGGGGGTGCGGGAATCTATCCTCAGCCAGCATGGAACGACACGTCACACATCCCAAGCATTTTACACATCCCTTCTTTTGTGGTTTTAGCCAACCACCTTCTTCTTTGGTGGGCTGTTTTGCTGGGTGCATGAGAAGTTGCTTCAGACTACGGCCTCGTCTGTAAGCCATCATAGGCGGTTGCTCAAACAGTCCCTTCAATTTAGGGTCAGACTTTAATATTGGCCAGTGTCGTCTTAATGATGATCCAATGTTGGTTGTTTTACCATCGAATTGTGTACCGTATATCATTCGTGCCTCTTTTGATGGTTCAGGCTTTTTACATTTTATCCGTGCCTTCGCCAGGCAGTTATTAATCGTGCTCTTTTTGTACCCCCTTTCCAAAAAACGGGTCTTCATCTCCAGGATTTGTGTCTCTGCAATTGCTGGATCAGTGTTATTCCTCAGTACCCGCATAAACTGGGAGATGGGTAAGCTTGACTTAAGTGCCGGTGGATGGTTACTTGTAGCATGCAGGATCGTGTTCCGATCCGTCTCCTTTCTATATAGGGTAGTACCCAATTTAGTCCCATTACGAAAAATGGTGAGATCCAAAAAGTTAATAGAGTCCCCACTGATATGGCCAGTGAAGCGTACTGTGGAATCCAAATTGTTTAAATGTTCCAACATACTATTGAACTCAGACTCAGTGCCGTCCCACAGCATAAATATATCATCTATAAAACGTTTATAGTAAATGATTTTACTGCCATATGTGGGTAAGATATTGGTCATCTCATATTGGTGCATAAAAATGCCTGCATACATAGGGGCCACGTTGGAACCCATAGCTGTTCCCGAACACTGTATAAAGTAGTCACCCTGATACATAAAGTGATTATTCGTCAAAATCAATTCCAGGAATTCCAAAAGCCCCTCAATGGGAATTGTCAATGTCCCTACTGAGATAAGTAATTCCCTTACTGCTTCAAGACCCAAACTATGGGGAATTATGGTGTATAATGACGACACATCAAGTGTCACCAACAAGATTCCCTCATCAATATCTCCAAGTTCCATAATTTTGGTTAGGAAATCCCGTGTGTCTTTCAAGTAGCTTGGGATAAATGGGATCAATTCCTGTAAGAAGGAGTCTACAAACATCGCTAGAGGTTGGAAGAGGGACCCTCTGGCTGATATGATCGGCCTGCCAGGGGGGCTGATCAAGGATTTATGAACCTTGGGCAGAGTATAAAGCATTGGGTAGATGGGGTGTTCCACCTTCAAGAAGAGGGATATTTGTTCAGTCAACCACCCCTGGCTGACCGATCTATCAACCAGAGAGTCAACCTTCTTTTTGATAAGTGGCATCGGATTGGCGTCACATTTGGTATAGGTATCTACATCGGATAACTGGCGTCTGACCTCCGCATCATAATCTTTAAAATTCTGAATGACCACGGCCCCGCCCTTATCGGCGGGCCTGATAACAATCCCATCATTAGTACGTAGGTCATTCAAAGATTTGCGTTGGTCAGGCGTCAGATTACCAAATGTCCTATCAGGCATGTTGTTGAAATCGTTCTCAGTCATTCTCAGGAACGTACGTATACTCGGGCTACAGGTCGGTGGATCAAAGACACTAGGTTTTTTCAAAACAGAGGATCGAGTTATTTCAGTCCCTAGGTTCCCTGTTTTATCACTAAAGAATTCTCTCAACCTTAGCTTCCGACCAAATTTGTATTGGTCAACCGCTAGGTTAAAGTCATCATGTCTTGCTGTCGGCACGAATGATAGACCAAGGGCCAAAAGAGAAGTCTCATTAGTAGTGCGTTTATGATCAGAGAGATTAAAAATACTAGTTAATCTTTCTTCCTTCTCCCGCTTCTCTTTAAAACCGCCCCTCCTTGGGTGAGGTCTTCTGTTTCTACTCGGTTTTTTGCTACCGCCACCTGTCTGCCTCTGCCTAAAAAACCACTTGGAGGTCTAGTTCCCAGGGAATCAGAGTCTGAAGCTGAATGTGATGTGGATGAATCTGCACTTAGTTGGTATCTATTGCGAAAGGGTCTATTCTGTCTAAACCGTCTAGTGTTGCCTGTTCCACCTGTTAACCATCTGTATACCTGATGGGTAGCATAGTCGTGATTCACCGCCTGCAGCTTTTTCCTTTTGAATGTTACCAACTCATCCTTAAATGAATCAACCTGTGTCTGGATCTTTTCATACCATGTGTCCGTCTTATCAGATTTTAGGGCCTGGTGATGGTTTTTTTCAAATTTAGCAATTTCTTCACGAATTTTGACCAGCTCCAAACCAACCTCTTCAATGACCAATAGAATAAGGTCGAGTGAGCACTTATTTAATACTCCACACCACTTGGTGCAAAAAGCAGCGTTGGTTCTTCCAAAAGTGGGAGTATTGCTCAACCGAAACCCACGTGGTATTTTTTTGGAGCGGTGATATTCGAACAGAAACTGACCATGGAGCGTAAGCTCAACCTCACGACGTTTCAAACGTATGATTCTATGAAATAGATCAATAGATTTCTCAGCGGGTAGAGTTGTAAATTCAAAATGATCGAAATACACTTTCTCTGCATCATCATCTGTTAATGATACTAATTGATTCTCAGCTGCAAAGAGAAGACCTTCATCAAAGGAAGGAGTACCTGATTGGGTCATTCTCAATAGCCAAGCACAACGCAGCAACTAAGGAGGCTGAGTTGTGCAGTGTAGCCCCAGAGCACAAGTTCCTTATACAGTTACAATAGAACAAAATCATATATATCAAAGCAAGAGACCTTAAGACACTGTGGGACGACACTGAATCATCTGACCGACACACACAAAAAAATACAAAAAAATCAGAATCAAAATTATAACAATAAAACATGAGTCGAAGAGCATCCACAACTCCAGAATAAAAAAAGGGGGGAAGAAAAACTGCTGTAAAGCCCAATCATACGGCCAAGGATATCCCAGGAGACTAATTGAAAAAATGAAAAACAAGTGATGGGTGTCCAACCAGAAGACAGTTTTGAAAAAACGGAGTCCTTATATATATCCAATAATGGTCGCACTCACATCTTCAGAAGAGACAACGACTGGGGTGATCACTCCAAATGCAAAGCATTCTAATTATAGAAAGGAAGGTAGAGGCACTCTCCAGATTTTGTAAAGATGCAAAAAGTTAATTTATTGTACTATACGTTACATGATACACTCGAATAGTGTTTCTTAATGTATCCTCAAGCGCTTTCGGCCCACAGAGGGCCTTCCTCAGGAGGCTGTGTAAAACAATTCCATCAGATCATAAAACCAGGCAACAGGTCTACCCAGATATCCAGCAGTAAACTGGGTTGTGCCTGACAGGCTCTATATACACCAATAATCAATTAGAATTTGGCGCCAAAAACGCCCATAGTATGACCTCATATCAATGCGACATGCTTATACAAACCATAATCTTAAACAATCAATACAAAACTGTGCAAAAAAATTCTCAAATGGGAAGGGATAATGTGGGACACACTCATATTCAACAGCCAGGATCCATATACCATGTTCGAGCGGGGCCCGCCTGTCGCATCCGCTGATCGTGAATACAAACCGTTCACAGCAGCTGAATGCGGAGGGGACGTAGTGACGTGCGTAGCTAGGCAACGGAACATACTTCCCGTCTGTGAAGCGCACGCGTCACAATGACGGAAGTATAGCTGAAACGCATGAAGCACAAGTCGGAAATCTCCCCAATTAGGCAGGCACATTCAGTCCGTCATTTACAACCATATCTATATGGACTCATTCCACAATAGGATCTATATTTATATGTCCATACTAGGCCACAAGGGTCCTAGCTATTTGAGTGTGTACCTCATATCCCGGTGTCAAGAGCCAGTCGGCTGCAGATAAAAACATCCCCATAGGATTAATTTTTATTTTGTATTGTTTGATCCTATGGGGATGTTTTTATCTGCAGCCGACTGGCTCTTGACACCGGGATATGAGGTACACACTCAAATAGCTAGGACCCTTGTGGCCTAGTATGGACATATAAATATAGATCCTATTGTGGAATGAGTCCATATAGATATGGTTGTAAATGACGGACTGAATGTGCCTGCCTAATTGGGGAGATTTCCGACTTGTGCTTCATGCGTTTCAGCTATACTTCCGTCATTGTGACGCGTGCGCTTCACAGACGGGAAGTATGTTCCGTTGCCTAGCTACGCACGTCACTACGTCCCCTCCGCATTCAGCTGCTGTGAACGGTTTGTATTCACGATCAGCGGATGCGACAGGCGGGCCCCGCTCGAACATGGTATATGGATCCTGGCTGTTGAATATGAGTGTGTCCCACATTATCCCTTCCCATTTGAGAATTTTTTTGCACAGTTTTGTATTGATTGTTTAAGATTATGGTTTGTATAAGCATGTCGCATTGATATGAGGTCATACTATGGGCGTTTTTGGCGCCAAATTCTAATTGATTATTGGTGTATATAGAGCCTGTCAGGCACAACCCAGTTTACTGCTGGATATCTGGGTAGACCTGTTGCCTGGTTTTATGATCTGATGGAATTGTTTTACACAGCCTCCTGAGGAAGGCCCTCTGTGGGCCGAAAGCGCTTGAGGATACATTAAGAAACACTATTCGAGTTTATCATGTAACGTATAGTACAATAAATTAACTTTTTGCATCTTTACAAAATCTGGAGAGTGCCTCTACCTTCTTTTCTATAATTAGAATGCTTTGCATTTGGAGTGATCACCCCAGTCGTTGTCTCTTCTGAAGATGTGAGTGCGACCATTATTGGATATATATAAGGACTCAGTTTTTTCAAAACTGTCTTCTGGTTGGACACCCATCACTTGTTTTTCATTTTTTCAATTAGTCTCCTGGGATATCCTTGGCCGTATGATTGGGCTTTACAGCAGTTTTTCTTCCCCCCTTTTTTTATTCTGGAGTTGTGGATGCTCTTCGACTCATGTTTTATTGTTATAATTTTGATTCTGATTTTTTTGTAATTTTTGTGTGTGTCGGTCAGATGATTCAGTGTCGTCCCACAGTGTCTTAAGGTCTCTTGCTTTGATATATATGATTTTGTTCTATTGTAACTGTATAAGGAACTTGTGCTCTGGGGCTACACTGCACAACTCAGCCTCCTTAGTTGCTGCGTTGTGCTTGGCTATTGAGAATGACCCAATCAGGTACTCATTCCTTTGATGAAGGTCTTCTCTTTGCAGCTGAGAATCAATTAGTATCATTAACAGATGATGATGCAGAGAAAGTGTATTTCGATCATTTTGAATTTACAACTCTACCCGCTGAGAAATCTACTGATCTATTTCATAGAATCATACGTTTAAAACGTCGTGAGGTTGAGCTTACGCTCCATGGTCAGTTTCTGTCCGAATATCACCGCTCCAAAAAAATACCACGTGGGTTTCGGGTGAGCAATACTCCCACTATTGGAAGAACCAACGCTGCTTTTTGCACCAAGTGGTGTGGCGTATTAAATAAGTGCTCACTCGACCTTATTCTATTGGTCATTGAAGAGGTTGGTTTGGAGCTGGTCAAAATTCGTGAAGAAATTGCTAAATTTGAAAAAACCCATCACCAGGCCCTAAAATCTGATAAGACGGACACATGGTGTGAAAAGATCCAGACACAGGTTGATTCATTTAAGGATGAGTTGGTAACATTCAAAAGGAAAAAGCTGCAGGCGGTGAATCACGACTATGCTACCCATCAGGTATACAGATGGTTAACAGGTGGAACAGGCAACACTAGACGGTTTAGACAGAATAGACCCTTTCGCAATAGAAACCAACTAAGTGCAGATTCATCCACATCACATTCAGCTTCAGACACTGATTCCCTGGGAACTAGACCTCCAAGTGGTTTTTTAGGCAGAGGCAGACAGGTGGCGGTAGCAAAAAACCGAGTAGAAACAGAAGACCTCACCCAAGGAGGGGCGGTTTTAAAGAGAAGCGGGAGAAGGAAGAAAGATTAACTAGTATTTTTAATCTCTCTGATCATAAACTCACTACTAATGAGACTTCTCTTTTGGCCCTTGGTCTATCATTCGTGCCGACAGCAAGACATGATGACTTTAACCTAGCGGTTGACCAATACAAATTTGGTCGGAAGCTAAGGTTGAGAGAATTCCTTAGTGATAAAACAGGGAACCTAGGGACTGAAATAACTCGATCCTCTGTTTTGAAAAAACCTAGTGTCTTTGATCCACCGACCTGTAGCCCGAGTATACGTACGTTCCTGAGAATGACTGAGAACGATTTCAACAACATGCCTGATAGGACATTTGGTAATCTGACGCCTGACCAACGCAAATCTTTGAATGACCTACGTACTAATGATGGGATTGTTATCAGGCCCGCCGATAAGGGTGGGGCCGTGGTCATTCAGAATTTTAAAGATTATGATGCGGAGGTCAGACGCCAGTTATCCGATGTAGATACCTATACCAAATGTGACGCCAATCCGATGCCACTTATCAAAAAGAAGGTTGACTCTCTGGTTGATAGATCGGTCAGCCAGGGGTGGTTGACTGAACAAATATCCCTCTTCTTGAAGGTGGAACACCCCATCTGCCCAATGCTTTATACTCTGCCCAAGGTTCATAAATCCTTGATCAGCCCCCCGGGCAGGCCGATCATATCAGCCAGAGGGTCCCTCTTACAACCTCTAGCGATGTTTGTAGACTCCTTCTTACAGGAATTGATCCCATTTATCCCAAGCTACTTGAAAGACACAGGGGATTTCCTAACCAAAATTATGGAACTTGGAGATATTGATGAGGGAATCTTGTTGGTGACACTTGATGTGTCGTCATTATACACCATAATTCCCCATAGTTTGGGTCTTGAAGCAGTAAGGGAATTACTTATCTCAGTAGGGACATTGACAATTCCCATTGAGGGGCTTTTGGAATTCCTGGAATTGATTTTGACGAATAATCACTTTATGTATCAGGGTGACTACTTTATACAGTGTTCGGGAACAGCTATGGGTTCCAACGTGGCCCCTATGTATGCAGGCATTTTTATGCACCAATATGAGATGACCAATATCTTACCCACATATGGCAGTAAAATCATTTACTATAAACGTTTTATAGATGATATATTTATGCTGTGGGACGGCACTGAGTCTGAGTTCAATAGTATGTTGGAACATTTAAACAATTTGGATTCCACAGTACGCTTCACTGGCCATATCAGTGGGGACTCTATTAACTTTTTGGATCTCACCATTTTTCGTAATGGGACTAAATTGGGTACTACCCTATATAGAAAGGAGACGGATCGGAACACGATCCTGCATGCTACAAGTAACCATCCACCGGCACTTAAGTCAAGCTTACCCATCTCCCAGTTTATGCGGGTACTGAGGAATAACACTGATCCAGCAATTGCAGAGACACAAATCCTGGAGATGAAGACCCGTTTTTTGGAAAGGGGGTACAAAAAGAGCACGATTAATAACTGCCTGGCGAAGGCACGGATAAAATGCAAAAAGCCTGAACCATCAAAAGAGGCACGGATGATATACGTTACACAATTCGATGGTAAAACAACCAACATTGGATCATCATTAAGACGACACTGGCCAATATTAAAGTCTGACCCTAAATTGAAGGGACTGTTTGAGCAACCGCCTATGATGGCTTACAGACGAGGCCGTAGTCTGAAGCAACTTCTCATGCACCCAGCAAAACAGCCCACCAAAGAAGAAGGTGGTTGGCTAAAACCACAAAAGAAGGGATGTGTAAAATGCTTGGGATGTGTGACGTGTCGTTCCATGCTGGCTGGGAATAGATTCCCGCACCCCCGGAGTATGGGAAAATGATCAACATCAGATTTCGGCTGCACTGCCGACTTGATCATGTAATCTATATGTTGCTCTGCCCTTGTGGCCTCCCTTATGTGGGGATGACCACATGCACTTTTAGGGAGAGGATGGCGAACCACCGGAGTTCTATTCATAAGGCACTGTTGACAGGACAGACTGACAAACCGGTTGCCCAGCACTTCCTGACAGCAGGACATCAAGTGGCATCCTTGAAGTGTCGGATTATCGACTGGGTCCCGATGCCTAAGAGAGGTGGGGATCGATCACTCCTACTAAAGAAGCTAGAAGCGAGGTGGATTCATAGACTGGGCTCAGTGTCTCCCTACGGACTCAATGAATCCAACCCTTTACATTTTTTTCTACGGTGAGGAATGGAGACTCTGATAATGTAATAGTATCCTTGGTGCCTGTCCTTCTTTGAGGGTACTTTTTTACTCTGACCGACACACACTCGTATATGTATATATGTATATATTCATGAGCTTTTTTAGCTTTGATATATTTTGATAGATTTACCCTTTAGAGATCTATATCTGCACTGAGTGGGCAGTATAGATCCACGATATTATTGCAGTCATGCATGTTGTCTTTTGGATTTATAATTGGTGGACTGTGGCCACCTATTGATGGGGTTGTAGGACCTTCCTTCACCTTTTTGTGAAGTTTGACTTTTTTATAAAAATTCTTTGCATAGATATGGAATGGTCGTACTTGCCCGCCTAATTGGTGGCCACAGTATGTGTTTATTTTGCGTTTGTTTAATTAATATTAATTTTTATTTTGTATTGTTTGATCCTATGGGGATGTTTTTAACTGCAGCCGACTGGCTCTTGACACCGGGATATGAGGTACACACTCAAATAGCTAGGACCCTTGTGGCCTAGTATGGACATATAAATATAGATCCTATTGTGGAATGAGTCCATATAGATATGGTTGTAAATGACGGACTGAATGTGCCTGCCTAATTGGGGAGATTTCCGACTTGTGCTTCATGCGTTTCAGCTATACTTCCGTCATTGTGACGCGTGCGCTTCACAGACGGGAAGTATGTTCCATTGCCTAGCTACGCACGTCACTACGTCCCCTCCGCATTCAGCTGCTGTGAACGGTTTGTATTCACGATCAGCGGATGCGACAGGCGGGCCCCGCTCGAACATGGTATATGGATCCTGGCTGTTGAATAAGAGTGTGTCCCACATTATCCCTTCCCATTTGAGAATTTTTTTGCACAGTTTTGTATTGATTGTTTAAGATTATGGTTTGTATAAGCATGTCGCATTGATATGAGGTCATACTATGGGCGTTTTTGGCGCCAAATTCTAATTGATTATTGGTGTATATAGAGCCTGTCAGGCATAACCCAGTTTACTGCTGGATATCTGGGTAGACCTGTTGCCTGGTTTTATGATCTGATGGAATTGTTTTACACAGCCTCCTGAGGAAGGCCCTCTGTGGGCCGAAAGCGCTTGAGGATACATTAAGAAACACTATTCGAGTGTATCATGTAACGTATAGTACAATAAATTAACTTTTTGCATCTTTACAAAATCTGGAGAGTGCCTCTACCTTCCTTTCTATATATATATATATATATATATATATATATATACATACATACTAGGGTCTCAATTTCTGCTGATAAGGAACCTGTCCACGCCGCCACAGCGCTATAAACCCATGCCGACACAATCGCCGGTCTGAGTAGTGTACCAAAATGTGCACGCTTTCCGCAGGATCCCTGAGAATAGCTAGGGCTACCTTTTGGGCAAACGTGACACCCTAGGGGAAGATTCGCATCACATTCTGGCCCTAGTGGGGAAAGGATACTGTCTGAGAATTCTTTGTGGGAAGCTGCAGTCTCTTGTTTGGAGATTCCCGCTCTTTTTCCTCATGAGAGGAGGGAAATTTACCTCAGCTTTCTTCCCCTTAAAATGTGTACCCTTGTGTCAGGGACAGATGAGTCATCAGTGATATGCAAATAATCTTTATTTCAATAATCATATATTGAATACTTTTCTGCCATTTTGGCTGTAACTTTGCATTATCGTAGTCGACACTGGAGTCAAACTCCGTGTCGATATCAGTGTCTATTATTTTGGATAGTGAGCATTGTGAGACTCTGAAGGTCTCTGCGCTATAGGGACAGACATGGGTAGATTTCCTGTCTGTTCTCTAATCTTTTGTGCAATAAATTCACCTTAGCACTTACACATATCCAAACAGGTGTCGGCGTTGTCGACGGAGACACCCTCTCACACACATATTAGCTCCATCTCCTCCTTAGGGGAGCCTTTTACCTCAGACATGTCGACACACACGTACCGACACACCACACACACAGGGGATGCTCTATTTGAAGACAGTTCCCCCACAAGGCCCTTTGGAGAGACAGAGAGAGAGAATGCCAGCACACACCCCAGCGCTATATGACCCAGGAGTCACACAGTAACGTAGTGTTAACCCAGTAGCTGCTGTATATATTGTTTTTACGCCAAATTTATGTGCCCCCCTCTTTTTTCACCCTCTACTATCGTGCTTCTGCAGGGGAGAACCTGGGGAGCTTCCTCTCAGCGGAGCTGTGGAGAGAAAATGGCGCTGATGAGTGCTGAGGAAGAAGCCCCGCCCCCTCAGCGGCGGGCTTCTGTCCCGCGATTTTGTGTAAAATAATGGAGGGGGCTCATGCATATATACAGTGCCCAACTGTATATATGCCCACTTTGCCAAGAGGTCTCTAATTGCTGCCCAGGGCGCCCCCCCCCCCCCTGCGCCCTGCACCCTACGGTGACCGGAGTGTGTGGGTGTAATGTGGGAGCAATGGCGCACAGCTGCAGTGCTGTGCGCTACCTCATATGAAGACTGGAGTCTTCTGACGCCGCTTTTGACGTCTTCTTGCTTCACACGCCGGCTTCTGGCTTCTGGCTCTGCGAGGGGGATGGCAGCGCGGCTCCGGGATCGGACGACCAAGGGTGCGTTCCTGTGTTCGATCCCTCTGGAGCTAATGGTGTCCAGTAGCCTAAGAAGCATGACCTATCCGCTTTTAGTAAGTCTGCTTATCTCCCCTCAGTCCCACGTAGCAGAGAGCCTTTTGCCAGCAGATCTCTCTGAAAATAAAAAATCCTAACAAAATACTTTCTTATTAGCAAGCTCAGGAGAGCTCACTAAAGTGCACCCAGCTCGGCCGACCACAGATTCTAACTGAGGTCTGGAGGAGGGGCATAGAGGGAGGAGCCAGTGCACACCAGTAGTCCTAATTCTTTCTTAAAGTGCCCTGTCTCCTGCGGAGCCCGTCTATTCCCATGGTCCTTACGGAGTCCCCAGCATCCACTAGGACGTTAGAGAAAAGACTAATAAAAAAGTTAGAAAAGGACTTTTAGTGTAATAGATATATACACATACTGTATATACACACATGAGTCTGATTCAGAGGTGGACACAGCGCCAATGTCAGACCCAAGAGGCCGATGTTGTAACTCTGCAAAAGCGACTCTGATTCTCACTGTACAAGTGTGAGGTACCCAGAACAAGTTTGGATGCAGATAGGGGCAATTTTGATGGGTGTCCTAGGAGGGGGGGGGGGGGGGGCTAGTCAGATGCAGGCAGGTGTGTCACGGCCAACGACTGCGTCCAGTGACGCAGATGCACAGGCATCAGCAGCCATGTTCCAGTGGACATTCTGTGCCTCCCTTGTTATGACCGAAATGTACATCTTTGTATGCAGAGAGTGGATTTACGATGCAGCTGGTGGCGTCTTAGTGGGAAGCCCATCGGTTGCAGCATCTATCTATCCAAATCATTCCCTGATCAAAATGAGGGCATCACACAAACGTGATGATTTAATTTTGATCGTACTCTGCGGTGCATAGCAAACCTAATGTGCACAGCGCATACCCCATCTATCACTGCGCACATTAAGATGAATGGGAACGGAGAGTGGGAGGGAGAGAGCGGGAGGAGAGCGGGCTGGGAAGGATCAGTCAGAGAGTGGGCGAGATGGGGTAGCTGAGTTTGACATGGGTCTATAACTACTAGTATGTGTATATATATATATGTTTAGAAAATGACATGGAATAATGACAGAAAATGCACTAAAATGATTGGACTCATTAAATCACATGACTGCACTGTGGGGTTGATTCAGACCTGATCGCTGGGCTTAAACTTTGCTGTCCTGCGTTTGGACAGTTGCCTTACCCAGGGGGAGTGTAAATTCACCGTGCAAGTGTGAGATTCCATGGGGTATATTTACTAAAATTCGTATTTTTCTGAATTAGGTTAAAGTTCAAACACGAATGACATTGAATGTGTGAATTTGCAACTTTTTGAATTTTGTACGCCTCATTTACTATGCTGTCGTATTCTGCATTTTCGTTTTTTCCGATGTCGATGTCATTCATATTTTCAGCCTTGGTTTTACGGGAGTGAATAGTAAAACACTGCCGAAATTAACACAATGAATCTCGGCCGGGTCTGTGAGATCCGTGCAGGGCTTCATTGTGCACCTTTAAAAAAAAAAATGAAAGTATTAAAAATCAAGAAAAAATTTGCGTGGGTTTCCCCTCCTAAGCATAACCAGCCTCGGCTCTTTGAGACGGTCCTGGTTGTAAAAATATGGGGGGGGAAATAAATTGACAGGGGTTCCCCCATATTGTAACAACCAGCACCGGGCTCTGCGCCTGGTGCAAAAAATATGGGGGACAAAAAGCGTAGGGGTCCCCCGTATTTTTTGAACCAGCACCGGGCTCCACTAGTCAGAGAGATAATGCCACAGCCGGGGGACACTTTTATCTTGGTCCCCGCGGCCCTGACATTAAATCACTAACTAGTCACTCCTGGCCGGGGTACCCTGGAGGAGTGGGAACCCCTTAAATAAAGGGGTCCCCCCCTCCAGCCACCCAAGGGCCAGGGGTGAAGCCCAAGGCTGTCCCCCCCATCCAAGGGCGGCGGATGGGGGGCTGATAGCCATAGTGTAAAAAAAAAAGAATATTGTTTTTTGTAGCAGTACTACAAGTTCCAGCAAGCCTCCCCCGCAAGCTGGTACTTGGAGAACCACAAGTACCAGCATGCGGGGGGGGAAACGGGCCTGCTGGTACCTGTAATTCTACTACAAAAAAATACCCCCCCAAAAAAAACAGAACACACACACCGTGACAGTAAAACTTTATTACATACATGCACACCTACATACACACATACTTATCTATGTTCACACGAGGCTCAGTCCACTTCTCCACGTAGAATCCACGGGGTAGCTGTAAATAAAATTACACTCACACAATCGAGTGTAGCTCCGTCCTCTTTGTAATCCACGTACTTGGCAAAAAAACAAACCGAAAAACCCGATCCACGCACTGAAAGGGGTCCCATGTTTACACATGGGACCCCTTTCCCCGACTGCCGGGACCCCCGTGACTCCTGTCAAAGAGGGTCCCTTCAGCCAATCAGGGAGTGCCACGTCATGGCACTCTCCTGATTGGCTGTGCGCTCCTGAGCTATCAGTCAGGCTGCGCACGGCAGAGATACAATGTAGCGCATAGGCGCTACATTGTATCCAATGGTGGGAACTTTGCGGTCAGCGGTTGACTGCGAGTACCTCAACCGCTGACCGCAAAGTTCCCACCATTGTATCTCTGCCGTGCGCAGCCTGACAGCTCAGGAGCGCACAGCCAATCAGGAGAGTGCCATGACGTGGCTTCCCTGATTGGCTGAAGGGACCCTCTTTGACAGGAGTCACGGGGGATCCCGGCAGTGCGTGGATCGGGTTTTTCGGTTTGTTTTTTTTGCCAAGTACATGGATTACAAAGAGGACGGAGCTATACTGGATTGTGTGAGTATAATTTTATTTACAGGTACCCCGTGGATTCTACGTGGAGAAGTGGACTGAGCCTCATGTGAACATAGGTAAGTATGTGTGTATGTAGGTGTGCATGTATGTAATAAAGTTTTACTGTCACGGTGTGGGTGTTCTGTTTTTTGGGGGGGTATTTCTTTTGTAGAAGAACTACAGGTACCAGCGGGCCCGTTTTCCTCCCACATGCTGGTACTTGTGGTTCTCCAAGTACCAGCTTGCGGGGGAGGCTTGCTGGGACTTGTAGTACTGCTACAAAAAACAATATTCTTTTTTTACACTATGGCTATCAGCCCCCCATCCGCCGTCCTTGGATGGGGGGGACAGCCTCGGGCTTCACCCCTGGCCCTTGGGTGGCTGGAGGGGGGACCCCTTGATTTAAGGGGTTCCCACTCCTCCAGGGTACCCAGGCCAGGGGTGACTAGTTAGTGGTTTAATGCCAGGGCCGCAGGGACCAAGATAAAAGTGTCCCCCGGCTGTGGCATTATCTCTCTGACTAGTAGAGCCCGGTGCTGGTTCAAAAAATACGGGGGACCCCTACGCTTTTTGTCCCCCGTATTTTTTGCACCAGGACCAGGCGCAGAGCCCGGTGCTGGTTGTTAAAATATGGGAGATCCCCAGTCAATTTCCCCCCCATATTTTTACAACCAGGACCGGCTCAAAGAGCCCGAGGCTGGTTATGCTTAGGAGGGGAGACCCCACGCAAAAAAAATATTCTGATTTTTAACCCTTTCACACCCCTTCCCACTGATAAACATGCACGGATCTCACGGATCCGTGCATGCCTATCAGAACACGGTAAAAAAAGCAGGTCTATTTTAAAACTGCTTTTTTTTACGAATTGTATTTTTTCACGGCAGTGTTTGTGAATTAGAATTTTTAGTAAATTACCGAGTTGTATAAAATAACAGGCGCATTTGACCGATGGTGTATTCATTCGTATTTTTTTTTTGAATGCCAAAAAAAATAAGATTTTACTCACCGGTAAATCTATTTCTCGTAGTCCGTAGTGGATGCTGGGACTCCGTAAGGACCATGGGGAATAGTGGCTCCGCAGGAGACTGGGCACAACTAAAAGAAAGCTTTAGGTCTACCTGGTGTGCACTGGCTCCTCCCTCTATTACCCTCCTCCAGACCTCAGTTAGGATACTGTGCCCGGAAGAGCTGACACAATAAGGAAGGATTTTGAATCCCGGGTAAGACTCATACCAGCCACACCAATCACACCGTATAACTCGTGATACTATACCCAGTTAACAGTATGAACAACAACTGAGCCTCTCAACAGATGGCTCAACAATAACCCTTTAGGTAAACAATAACTATATACAAGTATTGCAGACAATCCGCACTTGGGATGGGCGCCCAGCATCCACTACGGACTACGAGAAATAGATTTACCGGTGAGTAAAATCTTATTTTCTCTGACGTCCTAAGTGGATGCTGGGACTCCGTAAGGACCATGGGGATTATACCAAAGCTCCCAAACGGGCGGGAGAGTGCGGATGACTCTGCAGCACCGAATGGGCAAACTCCAGGTCCTCCTCAGCCAGGGTGTCAAACTTGTAGAATTTAGCAAATGTGTTTGACCCCGACCAAGTAGCTGCTCGGCAAAGTTGTAGAGCCGAGACCCATCGGGCAGCCGCCCAAGAAGAGCCCACCTTCCTCGTGGAATGGGCTTTCACTGATTTAGGATGCGGCAGTCCAGCCGCAGAATGTGCAAGCTGAATCGTACTACAGATCCAGCGAGCAATAGTCTGCTTTGAAGCAGGAGCACCCAGCTTGTTGGGTGCATACAGGATAAACAACGAGTCAGTTTTCCTGACACTAGCTGTCCTGGAAACATAAATTCTCAGGGCCCTGACTACGTCCAACAACTTGGAAGCCTCCAAGTCTTTAGTAGCCGCAGGCACCACGATAGGTTGGTTCAAATGAAAGGCTGATACCACCTTAGGGAGAAACTGGGGACGAGTCCTCAATTCTGCCCTATCCATATGGAAAATCAGATAAGGGCTTTTACATGACAAAGCCGCCAATTCTTCTGACACACGCCTGGCCGAAGCCAAGGCCAACAGCATGACCACTTTCCACGTGAGATATTTTAATTCCACGGTTTTAAGTGGCTCAAACCAATGTGACTTTAGGAAATCCAACACCACGTTGAGATCCCAAGGTGCCACTGGAGGCACAAAAGGGGGCTGAATATGCAGCACTCCCTTAACAAAAGTCTGAACTTCAGGTAGTGAAGCCAGTTCTCTCTGGAAGAAAATCGATAGAGCCGAAATCTGGACCTTAATGGAACCCAATTTTAGGCCCATAGTCACCCCTGACTGTAGGAAGTGCAGAAAACGGCCCAGCTGAAATTACTCAGTGGTGGCCTTCCTGGCCTCACACCATGCAACATATTTTCGCCAAATGCGGTGATAATGGTTTGCGGTCACTTCTTTCCTAGCTTTAATCAGCGTAGGAATTACTTCCTCCAGAATGCTCTTTTCCTTCAGGATCCGGTGTTCAACCGCCATGCCGTCAAACGCAGCCACGGTAAGTCTTGGAACAGACAGGGCCCCTGCTGCAGCAGGTCCTGTCTGAGCGGCAGAGGCCATGGGTCCTCTGAGATCATTTCTTGAAGTTCCGGGTACCAAGCTCTTCTTGGCCAATCCGGAACAATGAGTATAGTTCTTACTCCTCTTCTCCTTATTATCCTCAGTACCTTGGGTATGAGAGGAAGAGGAGGGAACACATAAACCGACCGGTACACCCACGGTGTCACTAGAGCGTCCATAGCTATCGCCTGAGGGTCTCTTGACCTGGCGCAATATCTTTCTAGCTTTTTGTTTAGGCGGGACGCCATCATGTCCACCTGTGGCCTTTCCCAACGGTTTACAATCAGTTGGAAGACTTCTGGATGAAGTCCCCACTCTCCCGGGTGGAGGTCGTGCCTGCTGAGGAAGTCTGCTTCCCAGTTGTCCACTCCCGGAATGAACACTGCTGACAGTGCTAACACGTGATTTTCCGCCCATCGGAGAATCCTTGTGGCTTCTGCCATCGCCGTCCTGCTTCTTGTGCCGCCCTGTCGGTTTACATGGGCGACTGCCGTGATGTTGTCTGACTGGCTGGTTTTGAAGCAGGGGTTTTGCCTGACTTAGGGCATTGTAAATGGCCCTCAGTTCCAGAATATTTATGTGTAGGGAAGTCTCCTGACTTGACCATAGTCCTTGGAAGTGTCAAAGTCAGAAAAATATCATGATGCACACTGCCATATTTGCACCTCATACATGTCCGCGCTGCGCATGCGTGCGCTCTCCCGTGCATACGCATACCCGCTGTTACGTGCACTCGCAGGCGCACGGTATGCGCATTTACGGTAGAGTTTGTATGCGTCTAGCGTGCGACTCAATCGTTACATATTTTAACCATATAATGTATTTTGTAGATTATGGTCTCTTTGATAGAATCTGAAAGTTTAGTTAATATAGCATGTTCATAGACAGAGAGATCCCTCTTTGTTTGATACGAAGGGTCAGACAAGGGTTATACAGTGGTGTTTAGTATCCATCGGAAGAGTATTTAATTAGCAATATTCCGGTGTTGGTTTGAAGCGGATTACTCGCTCGTGCTAATAGTTATGGACATAAGAAGTTTATGGACTTTTACTATTATTTGCACTTTATTATCCATGCGGCGGGAAACCTAGTTTCCCACCCACCTGAGCAGTTGGAAATAGTCACAGCCCACCTGTATGAATCAACCTATGACCTTTTGTTATAATGCGAAGACGAATTCCTGTGTCCAATGAACAATAAGAATATAGGGACCATTGTACAGTATTATGTGTAGGGTATAAAAGGACAAGCCGACCTGATCCAGCTCTCTATTCTCTTCAACGGTTCTCATTGCTGATAATCGGGAGCTGGATATCCAGAGGCGCATGCGATTGTTTCCCTTGAGCGTAAGTTTTCTCCGCAATCATATTGTCTTTCTTGTTATTGTGAGCCATATATCTCTCTCTCTCTCTTCTCCTCTTTCTCTCTCTTTCTCTTATATTGTTATTGTACTGCTATTGTATTTCATGTGTAGTTATCTGGTTAGGTAGTCTATGTTATATTGGTAGTGTATGACTTGTATTGTTTTATTCTTTTTGAACGTTCATTCATTTCCTTAAAAGGCGTTAGACCCTTAGACCGGTATTGTGTGTGTGTTCATTACATTGCAGTGGGTAATAGGAGCGTCTCTATCGCTCAAACAGCTTTAGTGTAAACCATCTTACACTGTGTTGCATTTTCACCTTATCATTGCACAAGGGTTTACAGTATAAGTACATTGTTTATGGTATAGTTATAAAGGTTTAACATTGTGAGCGTCTGCGCCGCTGGTGATCTCTTCGTGGTCCCGAGCGTCCGCTACGCTAATAGCGTATCATTACGTTAGTCGGCAGCCTATAGCGTGCCTGCCTGTGATCTCTTGGCCGTAAGCGAACGTGACGCTCGAGCGTCTCGACTACGGCTAAGCGATTGTTACGCAACATGCGTACCCTTACGGTATACCATACGCCAATAGCGTACTGTGTTCTTCCACCTTTTAGAGGGTTTTATGTAAGATAGATATTTAGCTTTATCAATTGGCGGCTCGTCCGTCCTTCACATATCTGCACTAGGTAATTTCAGCAGACATTATCCATCAGCAAAGGGCGGGAGGTCATATTCCTCGTAGTGCTGTCTGGATAAGCGTCTGCTTCGCTTAGTAAAGGGTGCTGAAGGAATCCGGAACCGGAGGTAAGAACAACACGCTAGTGTCTTTTAAAACTGTTTATTTCTGTCTTGCGTACGCACGCACGCATATATCTGCATTTCTTTTCATTCGTGTATTTTCATATCACTCTCCTGTTTGCCATTTCACAATTGTTAACGGGCTAAGAAAGATTTGTTGCTATCAGTAGTTAAAGAGTAAAGGTAATACATTTAAGGGGTAATTTGTAAAGCACGCACACAGCTTTGCCTAAGATACAAGGAGAGACTTGTGTGGTGCTCGGTAGATGATCGAGGATCACCTACATTGATAAACGTGTTAATTGTGTTATGGTGGATATCTGCTTTGCGTACACGTGTCTCTAACAAAAGGCTGAGACTCGCGCACGCAACCCAAAGGCCGACGCACGCAGCGTAAATTACGCAACGGAGCGTCTGGGTACGCCCACGTAACTCAAATCACACTATAGTATTATTTTAACAGGCGAAAAGGTGGCAACGTGATAAATAGCGCAAGTCAATTTTAGTGTCTGAAATTTAAATTAATAGATCCTTCTCTAAATTTACAACTCATCTGGTCTAAAGGAAAGAAATTTCTGCGCAGAAATAGAAATAGAAACAAAAGTAAAGTGTACATGTGGTGAGTGAGTGTTTGCATATATAAGTTTCTACAATTTTTTGAGGTTGAACCAAAGGAAATTCGAGTTCTCGTGAGGTACATACGTGTAAGTGACATGCACGGTGGCTAGGGAGGCATCCCTTGTTAAATATACAAAGAGCATTAGAGTATAGCAGACCAGGAGGTCTACTGTAGCACAGACCAGGAGGTCCAGAATTGACCAGGAGGTCCAGGTACAGCAGACAAGGAAGTCCGCTATAAATTAAAGAGCACAACCCAGGGGGTTGGTGCAGAACCCATATAGGCCATTAAAGCTCATGCTGAAGGAATTCGCAGCCGCAATTTTCGATTCCACTGGTCGCTACGCACATAAGATTAGTTGCTTATGTGCTGAACGATTGTACCGCACGTAATTGTGTGCATTAGTTAGTAATTTGACCCAGTACCATTTGCGTACGAAAGGGGTCATAAACGCTATTTGTACATTCTAACGTGATTTGTGTAATTTTTTATTTTTTTAAGGGAAGTTCGCTGGTCACTCAGGAATTATCCAACAACCAACAGTTACTGGAAAGGGTTAATGCTCTGCGGATCACACTCGCGTGTTCCAGTAAACAAAGGTTCATAGGGGCCCTAGGTTGGGTACAACAGCTCTGGATACAGTGATTGCAGTACTGGCCAACGTGGGCGAGGAGTGAGTGGAGTACTCGGTAAACTTCGCCGCCGGCCTGCCCCGGACATCTTGGTTTTTGTAAGGGTTCGCTGAAGACCCTGATTAAGGTCAGAGGTAGTAAAAGCAACACCTGCAAGTTATGGGGGCCAGTTGTTCAGGTAGGGGGCGATCAACCTCGGTTCGGGTTGATTTAGTAAACCGACCAATCGGGTCGGCAAGGTATGTAATGTGTGAAAAATACGGTTCACACACAGAGGTTTTATGTGATGAATGGGAAAGAATGACTGTACATGACGGGGAGAAGTTCCCAAGAGTAGGCAGCTTTAGCCCAGATGTGTTACTAAATCTAAGGAGAAGGATATGTCTCATTAAATCAGCAAAGAGACGGATCAAACATTATGATTATTTACAGTTATGGCAACAGGAGGGTGAAATACAGAGAGGATTGGCTCAGGCGGCGGGATCTAACCCTATCAAGAAACTGATAGCCACGGCACCGCCGCCACCATATATATCAGGAGAGAAATTGGTTGCGGAGAATGACGCATTAGGGTGTAACAAACAAACACTTAGCAACTGTATAAATGTTAAAGATAATGTTAATAAGTTAACTAATGCAAATATTAACCCGTGCAAGTTGTACCCTGTTTTAAACTTTCCCCAGGAGTGTGATCAAGAGGATGAATCGTCAACAATATCGGCGCTCTCTCTAGCAGCCACCATATCAGAAACAGCAGTGGGCACGGCCCAACCCGTAAGATTAGTATCAAAGGCCCCTAGCGGAGGGACAGGTGAGGTCGTATCAACGGGTAAGTACGGCACCATACACTATGCTGAAACCATTTCACCACAAGCTGTAGAATCTATTCAGAAGGATGTTAGTAGACTTAATCCCGTTAGGGTAATAGCAGTGCCAAATGGGAAAACTGACACTACAGGAATCACTCCTGTCAGGAACATTGCCATGTACAGCCCGTTTTCCCGAATGGAATTAAGAGCCATAGTGTCTGAATTCCCTGATCCTAGAAAAGATCTAGTTGCTAGTCAGAAATACATCAGAGACCTAGGGAACACTGTAGAGCCCAATAACAAAGACTGGCAGATATTGCTGAGGGCATGTTTACCCTCCAATGTTGACTCAGCTCAATTTTTAGCTGACTGTGGATTGGATCAGGATGTACCCCTTACGGATGTGTACAACCAAGACAATGTAAAAAGAATAAATTTACAATTAAAAGAGTATTTTCCAGCTGTAGTTAAATGGAACAAAATTTTCTCCATTAAACAAAAAGAGTCAGAGACAGCTTCAGAATATTTTCACAGGGCATTACTAGAAATGGCTAAATACACAGGCATAGAAGACATTAAAACAAACATAAATCATAGAGAAGTAGCAGTATCTGTGCTAATGGATGGTTTAAAAGAAGCATTAAAGACAAGGGTACAGACCACGCAACCATGTTGGCGAGGTCTGTCGGTGGCTACTTTGAGAGAGGCAGCTGTTGATCACGATCGGAATATCACCAGACACAGGGAATTACAAGGTGATAAGTTAATGGCCGTAAGTATACAGGCCCTGACCACAAGGCAGCCTTTGTATAGATCACCAAACCCTGTGGGTAAGTCAAATGTGGTAACCTGTTATTCCTGTCATAGAGAGGGACACTTTGCACGAGACTGTAAATCGAGAAACACACAAAAGTCTTATCAACCCCCTAGACAACGACACGACACACGACATTGGGATCAGGGTCCGCAGAAACGGAGTTATGAGCCACATGCAGGGGAAACAAAAAGATACCCCCCGAACAGAGACTGGCAAGCCTCTGGTAGTTCCCAGTTAACTCCCTCTCAAGTAGTCGCTGCCAGCGGGATTCAGGGAGGTCACCATACCCAATAGGGGTGTGGCCACACCTGTAATCTGCAGCCAGTAAAATTGATTGCAAGTCTTGGAAGTGAACCCGAAATTGCAATTAATGTAGCTGGTAAATCATTAAACTTTCTTGTAGATACGGGGGCGGCCAAATCAGTGATAAATTCGACAGTGGGCATGAGAACCACTGGTAAGACAATTCCAGCCATGGTAGTAACGGGAGTAGTCCAGCACTACCCTGTTAGCAAACCAGCCGAGGTTACAGTAGGGCCTTTGCACACCAAGCATTCCTTTTTGCTGGCGGCATCGGCACCGACTAATCTCCTGGGAAGAGATTTGTTGTGTAAAATGGGGTGCGTCATTTATTGTACTCCTGAAGGTGTATTCTTAGACATACCTGAGAATAATGCTCAGGAAGTACGAGACATGTTAGACTCCCCATCAAAATTGATGTCACATACCGTTATGACAAATAGGACTCCATCCCAAGTAGAAGAAATGACATCCCAAATACCAGAGTCACTGTGGACTAAAGATGGACAAGACACTGGATTAATGGCAAACGTAGCTCCGGTAGTTGTGCAAGTAAAAGATGGTAGGATAGCTCCAAAAATCCCACAATACCCTCTGAAGCCAGAGGTGGAGTTAGGAGTATATCCCGTAATAGAGCGCTTGCTACAACAGGGCATTTTGGTAAGAACATCCAGCACTGCCAATAGTCCCATCTTCCCTGTGAAAAAGAGTGGGGGGAGGGGTTACAGGCGAGTGCAGGATCTAAGGGGGATTAACAAAATAGTTGAGAGTCAGTTCGCCAAATCCAGCTGTCATCCTCATGCAGATCCCTCCCACTGCGAAATTTTTCACTGTTATTGACCTCTGCTCCGCTTTCTTCTCGGTACCTCTGCACCCTGACAGCCAATATTTGTTTGCATTTACATACAGAGGAGTCCAATACACATGGACTCGATTACCGCAAGGTTTCATAGACAGTCCAAGTTTATTTTCACAGGCTTTGCATGATTGTTTACAGTCTTTCCAACCAGAGAGTGGATCAATATTGATACAGTACGTGGATGATTTACTACTGTGTTCAGATTCATTGGAAGCGTCCCTGAAGGATACGAAACAGCTCCTGTTTCATCTTTCAGACACAGGACACAAGGTTTCCAAAGACAAGTTGCAATTATGCCAAACTAAAGTAAAATATTTAGGACACTGTCTAACACAAGGACTGAGACACCTGACCGCTGATAGAATTCAAGCAATTAGAGACATGACTCTGCCACAAACCCAGCAACAGATCAGAACGTTTTTAGGAATGTGTGGGTATTGCCGTAACTGGATCCCAGGGTTTTCCATTCTAGCATTACCTTTGCAGGAGATGGTCTCGTCAAACAAACCTGATCGGATTTCGCATACAGACGAATCCGAGATGGCATTTGAGAGACTTAAACAGTGCCTAACGCAGGCGCCAGCATTAGGTATGCCAGACTATGGGAAACCCTTTGAGCTGTACGGAACAGAAAGTGCTGGTTGCACGGCAGGCGTCCTAACCCAAAAGCACGGTGATGCCAGCAGGCCGGTAGCATACTACAGCGCTCAGCTAGATACGGTAGCGCGATCCCTCCCCACATGCTTGCGAAGCGTTGCTGCGATAGCATTGCTAGTAACGAAAAGCGAAGATGTAGTGCTAGGTCACAACCTCACAATTCATACACCACATGCAGTGTCAGCCTTGCTAAATTCTGCCCAAACCAGGCACGTCTCCTCAGCGCGGTTTACAAGATGGGAATTGGCACTAATGGCCCCCGTAAACATCACCATAAGGAGATGCAGTGCATTAAATCCTGCAACATATCTCCCAGGTGTGCCTGGACAGGCACAAAGGGTGGAGGATGAGAGTGGTGGGGAAGGAGGATTTAATACAAAGGATGACACACATGATTGTATGGAATATTTGACCCAAAATTTCACGGCAAGGCCCGACATCAGTGACAACCCACTGGAAGATGTAGATCTTACTTTCTACACTGACGGTAGTTGTCACAGACAGTCGGACTCGGGAGACTTGTGTACTGGATATGCAGTTGTAGATGACCAAGGCACCATAAAAGCAGAACCGCTAGGCCCACCTCACTCAGCCCAGGTTGCTGAACTGGTCGCCCTAACCAGAGCATGCGAATTGGCTAAAGGCAAGTCAGCCAATATCTACACCGATTCTAGATACGCATTCGGGGTAGTCCATGATTTCGGAGCCCTATGGCGCCTCAGAAATTTCATGACGGCAGCTGGTACACCGATAGCGCATGCAGCTCACATCAAAAGGCTTCTAACAGCGATACAGGAACCCGACAGAGTGGCTGTTATCCAGTGTAAAGCACACACATATAGCCAGGACCCAGTATCACTTGGTAACAGCCGAGCAGACGAAGCTGCTAAGTTAGCAGCTGGTACCCCCAGACAGACAGACACCACACAACTGATGGTATTTAATACCATCAACACACAGAAGTTGTGTGAAATGCAAAATTTGTGTTCCACACAGGAAAAGGCAGTCTGGAAGGCAAAAGGATATGGCCAGGAGTCCTCAGGACTCTGGACGGATGGACAAGGCAAACCAGTGGCCCCTAGAGCATATCTTCCATGTTTAGCTGAGGCAGCACACGGGCTGACTCATCTGGGCAAGGAGGGAATGTGTAAGTTGGTAAGAGCATATTGGTGCGCCCCAGGATTTTCATCTCATGCAGGTAAGAGAGCAATGTCATGCCTTACCTGTTTGAGGAAGAATATCGGAAAGGCAATACCAACAGAACCATCTCATATCCCACCTACAGGCGGCCCTTTTCAGGTAATACAGATTGACTTTATTCAATTACCCCCTTGTCGAAATTTGAAATATGTACTTGTTTGTATAGATGTGTTCTCAAATTGGGTCGAAGCATTTCCGGCGGCCACAAATACCGCTATGTTTACTGCTAAGAAAATTGTGCAGGAATTTGTGTGTAGATATGGTATCCCTAGAATAATTGAAAGTGATAGGGGTACCCATTTTACAGGTGATGTCTTTCAAGGAATGTGTAAGGTGATGGGAATTGATAGTAAGCTGCACACTCCATATCGCCCCCAGGCGAGTGCGAAGGTGGAAAGAGTGAACAGCACTATTAAAAATAAATTGAGCAAAGTTATGGCAGAAACAGGATTGACATGGCCAGAAGCTTTACCCATTGTACTATACAGCATCAGAACCACTCCCAGGTCCCCTCTTAATCTGTCCCCCTTTGAAATCTTGTTTGGTCGACAACCGCATGTTATGATTAACCCTCAGGATGATTTGAAGTGTAACAATGAAGTGACTGTAAAATACCTGGTTAACATGAGTAGACAGCTAAGGAATCAAAATGACAATCTGAAGTTAGTGATTCCTGATTTGCCAGATAGTAATTGTCATGACATTGAACCTGGGGATTATGTAATGATACGGAATTTTCTACGCTCAGGTTGCCTTATTGACAGATGGGAAGGACCATACCAAGTCTTATTGATTAGCACGACAGCATTGAAGGTTGCCGAGAGAGAGACTTGGGTTCATTCGTCCCATTGTAAGAAGGTTGCTGATCCAGAGAGGTCCCGTGATAAAGAACAGACGGTAGAGGAAGTGGTATCACTGGAGTGTCTGTTTCAGGAGGACTGAGGCGGCACCTGAGCTTTGAAAATCATAAGATCGGAAGCAGTTGTCGATCCCCTGTTCCCTTTTATTGTTTTTCTCCAACTTCCCATCCCACCTCCTTCAAGTATTTCTATCCCCCTTCTCATTTTTCTCCATTTCCTCCTCTAAGATGGACTTGCCCCAAGAGACTGTGATCCGGATTTTCCTGTTGACCATGATGTTGACCAGAGCAGTCTGTTCCGGCGAGAGTACCATGGAGGTCGAGAGAGGTTCTGGAATGGGTTCTGATGACAAAGATGGAGGCGTAGTTTTCCAAGAACAACATAATCAACAAGCAAAGGCGAGTATCAGAAAACGATCCGATAGCATTGACCATAGAAGGAATTGTGAAGGATTGTTAGCTGAAGAAAACTGTATCTGTAGGCATTGTGACAATATAATTGAGGATGGATGCATCAAGAGATGCCAATCCAGTTTTAATATCCATATGGACAGGCATCCATTGAGTGACTATCACTCCTTAGTGGGTAAAGTACTAAATTAGACAGGCTGTTGGGTATGCTCTCAAGTACCTCAAGGCCATAGCAAATCAGGGCTAGTACCACTTCCTTTAACGATAGGGGAGGTACTTGAGTTAAGTGGTGGGAGGCCGGTGGACAAGAGGTTTAGTATCTCTAGTCCTCCTAGTTTAAAGCTCCACCAATACCATGTGGATAGGTCTTTAGTGTGCTATAACATTTCCAATCCCCGAAAGCCGGGAAATTGGGAAGTGTCATGGAATAACAAGACCATGACATTCTCACATAGAGCAGACGAATTGCCAACAGATACAGAGCTTATACGCCACATAGCCGGTAGTGGAAAATCTTTCCGATATAGGTATACCCTAGGAAGTAAGACCATGAAAGTTGGAGAGGTATCACCAGGATACTGTGCACATATCGTACAAACCGATACGTGTATTAAACAGATGGGAGAATTAGGGCTAGGAAATTTCATATGGAAAATGTGTAATATGGTTATGTCCTACTCCGTCCCATATGTTCTCCCCGATGATACATATTTCATATGCGGGAGGAAGGCGTATAAGTGGCTTGCCCCAAACTCAGAAGGGTTGTGTTATATTGGAAAAGTACTGCCTGAGGTAATGACTGTACAGCATACAAAAATGAAAGATATTCACCGTGTTGCCCAAGCTCCTTATACTCATACTCATTACGAACACATCGTTAAACGTCATCTAATAGAAAGAACAGAGCATCCGGCCTCTGACATGATCCATGAATCCACCGGGATTCAGGTTCTACTCGCGTTAGACATCACTCGCACCGCCAGAGGAGTGTTGAATTATAAATACATATCAGCGCTTGCACATTTATTAGACAATATCACTGAAATGTATGACGACACTTTTAGGTATACCGGAAGGGAGCTTCAAGCTTATAAAACAGAACTGGTTCAGCATAGGATGGTTCTTAATTATCTCACAGCAGTAACAGGCGGATATTGTGTCACACTGGCAACGCAGTACGGCGTAAAATGCTGCACTTATATTACGAATAGCACCGAGGATCCGGTCGAGGTCATAGACCAAAAGATGGACGACATTCTCCAATTAAAATGGGAATTTCGCAGGAGACATAATCTCACCCTTGCTGCTGTGGGTAATGAGCTGACCGGTTGGGTGTCATGGTTGAACCCGCGAAATTGGTTCTCTGGTTTAGCAGAATGGGCTCAAGGAGTCATAATGGATGTAGGGAAGTTTCTTCTATGTATCCTAGGTGTTGTCATATCGATTGGCTTGATATTTAGATGCGTTCAGGCTTTAACGAAGTGTAAACGAAGTACTAAGGTGATGAGTTTAAGGAGTGAGGACATTATAATTCCAATGGATTTGATTTATGACCCAACGATAGAGACAATGATGTGATGAAAATGCGATTCTGCGGTCCGTTTCTTTCACCTGTTTCTCGTTTTTCTCCAAGGTAAAAAGACCCACTTGGAAGAGGAATTTGGCGATCCTGTATACAGACAACAGATGGATTAAAGAAGAAGTTTTGACAACCTTGTACACAGATAATTGATGAACTATGCCATAGACCCCCAGTTTCCCTAGAAATTTTAAATTTACGCTAGCCCAACACTTTTGTAAGTCTATGGACATTGACAAAGCTTTTTGCCCGCACTTTTTGGCAAAAGCCCAAAGAAGACTGCATTCAACAGACACCAGACAAGACTTCAACCGACAAATGTTCATTAACCTGACATAGAATACCACTGCATTTACCATAATTGTTTCTTATCTTCATCTCTACAACCTTCAGGTAAAGCACACACATAGTCGATAGGGAATACCGGCACAGATATCAGCATTCACATATTCCCCCATTCATGTATCATCAACTAAAATGTGCTCCCCCATTTTGTTGAAATCAAAAGCCGAAGAGAGCTCGGTAAAGTTTGACAGCCCATCCACAGACCCGTACCACGGGATAAGAAGGAATTCAAATGTATACTTCGCAATACCTCGAAGCTTGATTTAAAACACGTACGGCACGATGATACATGACCCCTCCAAACATGGATTCATACACACATGCTTCTGCTATCTCACTAGGTCATACCCGTTTCCTACCTTCTCCTCTCCTCCCCTACCCAACCATAGAAATATTAACACATGACATATATTTTTCTCGTTTTGAAATGTTTTAGAAAGTGGCAGTTATTGGTGACTGCCAAAGGGTGGACTGTCAAAGTCAGAAAAATATCATGATGCACACTGCCATATTTGCACCTCATACATGTCCGCGCTGCGCATGCGTGCGCTCTCCCGTGCGTACGCATACCCGCTGTTACGTGCACCCGCAGGCGCACGGTATGCGCATTTACGGTAGAGTTTGTATGCGTCTAGCGTGCGACTCAATCGTTACATATTTTAACCATATAATGTATTTTGTAGATTATGGTCTCTTTGATAGAATCTGAAAGTTTAGTTAATATAGCATGTTCATAGACAGAGAGATCCCTCTTTGTTTGATACGAAGGGTCAGACAAGGGTTATACAGTGGTGTTTAGTATCCATCGGAAGAGTATTTAATTAGAAATATTCCGGTGTTGGTTTGAAGCGGATTACTCGCTTGTGCGAATAGTTATGGACATAAGAAGTTTATGGACTTTTACTATTATTTGCACTTTATTATCCATGCGGCGGGAAACCTAGTTTCCCACCCACCTGAGCAGTTGGAAATAGTCACAGCCCACCTCTATGAATCAACCTATGACCTTTTGTTATAATGCGAAGACGAATTCCTGTGTCCAATGAACAATAAGAATATAGGGACCATTGTACAGTATTATGTGTAGGGTATAAAAGGACAAGCCGACCTGATCCAGCTCTCTATTCTCTTCAACGGTTCTCATTGCTGATAATCGGGAGCTGGATATCCAGAGGCGCATGCGATTGTTTCCCTTGAGCGTAAGTTTTCTCCGCAATCATATTGTCTTTCTTGTTATTGTGAGCCATATATCTCTCTCTCTCTCTTCTCCTCTTTCTCTCTCTTTCTCTTATATTGTTATTGTACTGCTATTGTATTTCATGTGTAGTTATCTGGTTAGGTAGTCTATGTTATATTGGTAGTGTATGACTTGTATTGTTTTATTCTTTTTGAACGTTCATTCATTTCCTTAAAAGGCGTTAGACCCTTAGACCGGTATTGTGTGTGTGTTCATTACATTGCAGTGGGTAATAGGAGCGTCTCTATCGCTCAAACAGCTTTAGTGTAAACCATCTTACACTGTGTTGCATTTTCACCTTATCATTGCACAAGGGTTTACAGTATAAGTACATTGTTTATGGTATAGTTATAAAGGTTTAACATTGTGAGCGTCTGCGCCGCTGGTGATCTCTTCGTGGTCCCGAGCGTCCGCTACGCTAATAGCGTATCATTACGTTAGTCGGCAGCCTTTAGCGTGCCTGCCTGTGATCTCTTGGCCGTAAGCGAACGTAACGCTCGAGCGTCTCGACTACGGCTAAGCGATTGTTACGCAACGTGCGTACCCTTACGGTATACCATACGCCAATAGCGTACTGTGTTCTTCCACCTTTTAGAGGGTTTTATGTAAGATAAATATTTAGCTTTATCAGAAGTTTCTTCCCTGTGTGACTGCCCCCCAGCCTCGAAGGCTGGCATCCGTGGTCACCAGGACCCAGTCCTGTATGCCGAATCTGAGGCCCTCTTGAAGATGAGCACTTTGCAGCCACCACAGCAGAGACACCCTGGTCCTTGGAGACAGGGTTATCAGCCGATGCATCTGAAGATGCGATCCGGACCACTTGTCCAACAGGTCCCACTGAAAAGTCCTTGCATGGAACCTGCCGAATGGAATTGCTTCGTAGGAAGCTACCATTTTTCCCAGGACTCGCGTGCAGTGATGCACCGACACCTGTTTTGGTTTTAGGAGGTCTCTGACTAGAGATGACAGCTCCTTGGCCTTCTCCTCCGGGAGAAACACTTTTTTCTGTTCTGTGTCCAGAACCATCCCCAGGAACAGTAGACGTGTCGTAGGGACCAGCTGTGACTTTGGAATATTTAGAGTCCAACCGTGCTGTTGTAGCACCTCCCGAGATAGTGCTACCCCGACCAACAACTGCTCCCTGGACCTCGCCTTTATCAGGAGATCGTCCAAGTACGGGATAATTAAAACTCCCTTTTTTCGAAGGAGTATCATCATTTCGGCCATTACCTTGGTAAATACCCTCGGTGCCGTGGACAGACCAAACGGCAACGTCTGGAATTGGTAATGACAATCCTGTACCACAAATCTGAGGTACTCCTGGTGAGGATGGTAAATGGGGACATGCAGGTAAGCATCCTTGATGTCCAGTGATACCATGTAATCCCCCTCGTCCAGGCTTGCAATAACCGCCCTGAGCGATTCCATCTTGAACTTGAATTTTTTTATATATGTGTTCAAGGATTTCAAATTTAAAATGGGTCTCACCGAACCGTCCGGTTTCGGTACCACAAACATTGTGGAATAGTAACCCCGTCCTTGTTGAAGGAGGGGCACCTTGACTATCACCTGCTGGGAATACAGCTTGTGTATTGCCTCTAACACTGCCTCCCTGCCTGAGGGAGTTGTAGGCAAGGCAGATTTGAGGAAACGGCGGGGGGGAGACGTCTCGAATTCCAGCTTGTACCCCTGAGATACTACTTGAAGGATCCAGGGATCCACCCGTGAGCGAGCCCACTGATTGCTGAAGTTTTTGAGACGGGCCCTCACCGTAACTGGCTCCGCCTGTGGAGCCCCAGCGTCATGCGGCGGACTTGGAGGAAGCGGGGGAGGACTTTTGCTCCTGGGAACTGGCTGTATGCTGCAGCTTTTTCCCTCTACCTCTGCCTCTGGGCAGAAAGGACGCGCCTTTAACCCGCTTGCCCTTATTGCTGTGGAAACGAGGTCCAAGAGACCATCCCCGAACAACTCCTCACCCTTATAAGGCAAAACTTCCATGTGCCTTTTAGAATCTGCATCACCTGTCCACTGCCGAGTCCATAACCCTCTCCTGGCAGAAATGGACATTGCACTTATTTTAGATGCCAGCCGGCAAATATCCCTCTGTGCATCTCTCATGTATAAGACTGCGTCTTTAATATGCTCTACGGTTAGCAATATAGTGTCCCTGTCTAGGGTATCAATATTTTCCGACAGGAAATCTGACCACGCAGTTGCAGCACTGCACACCCATGCTGAAGCAATAGCTGGTCTCAGTATAATACCTAAAATATACTTTCTTTTCTAGGAGCTCAGGAGAGCCCCTAGTGTGCATCCAGCTCAGCCGGGCACAAGATTCTAACTGAGGTCTGGAGGAGGGTCATAGAGGGAGGAGCCAGTGCACACCAGGTAGACCTAAAGCTTTCTTTTAGTTGTGCCCAGTCTCCTGCGGAGCCGCTATTCCCCATGGTCCTTACGGAGTCCCAGCATCCACTTAGGACGTCAGAGAAATACGAATGCCCTCATCACTGCCGAGATTTTAGTTTAGTAAATTCCCGAGATGACACTTTGATGAAAAAAACATTAAATCGGTCAAAATCGGGAGCTTAGTAAATATACCCCTAAGTGTATGCAAAGCAGCAAAAATCCACTCTCTCTGCTCAGACCAGTACTTACTCCTACAGGGGGTCATTCCGAGTTGATCGCACGTAGCAACTTTTTGCTGCTCGTGCGATCAACTTGACGCTGCCTATGGGGGAGTGTATTTTAGCATAGCAGGGTTGCGTTCGCTTGTGCAGCCCTGCTATGCTAAAAAAGGTTCCTGCAAAACAAGACCAGGGTCAGACTTACTTACCCTGTGCGACGGATCCAGCGACGAAGGTCCCGGAATTGACGTCAGACATCTGCCCTCCAAAAGCCTGGACACGTCTGTATTTGCCTCACTACGCCCGGAAAACGGTGAGATGACGCCCCGGAACGCTTCCCGCATGTCAGCCTTCTTGCCATCGCCGCTGTGATCACTTTTTCCACTGGCACAATGCACGTGCGCAATGCGTCCACCGCACATGCGCATTTCTGACCCGTTCGCACCGCAGTGATGAACCGCTGCATTCGAACAGGTCGGAATCACCCCCACAGTGCGATGAGAAGAGGCTGATAGGGGCCGAAAATTACTCCAGACAACCTCCCTGAAAACGCTAACTTCCGGACACACCCTGTAAGCGGTCAGTTGCCACCCACAAACGTCCTCTTCCTGTCAATCACCTTGCAAATGTCCGTGCGATCGGATTTTTCGTGATGCCCGTTTTTGTATGCGTGCACAGTTAGGACCTGATCGCCCGCTGTGCGAAAACACACAGCAGCGATCAGGTTTGAATGACCCCCTGTATCCCAATGACTGCACACGTCCCAGCGTAACAGCACACTTGAACTACTTCCAACTGTCACATAACCATCTGTAAACAAATCCAACTGTAAACCATAGCCTCACTCTGCAATTGCAGCTAATGTTATCGCACCTATCTCCCTAATAATCAAGTTATTGCACCCTGGCCCTCATTCCGAGTTGTTCGCTCGCTAGCTGCTTTTAGCAGCCGTGCAAATGCTAAGCCGCCGCCCTCTGGGAGTGTATCTTAGCTTAGCAGAAGTGCGACCGAAAGGATAGCAGCGCTGCTACAAAAAAAGATTGTGTAGTTTCTGAGCAGCTCGAGACCTACTCCTACCTTGCGATCACTTCAGACTATTTAGTTCCTGTTTTGACGTCATGAACACGCCCTGCGTTCGGCCAACCACGCCTGCTTTTCCCGCGGCACGCCTGCGTTTGTATTTGACACGCCTGCGTTTTTCAACACACTCCCCGAAAACGGTCAGTTACCTCCCAGAAACGCCCACTTCATGTCAATCACTCTGCAGCGAGCAGTGCGACTGAAAAGCGTTGCTCGACTTTGTGTGAAACTACTTTGGCTGTTGTGGAAGTACGTTGAGCGTGCGCATTGCCTGATCGCTGCGCAGCGCCCAAAACCAGCTAGCGAACAACTCGGAATGACCTCCTCTGTGCGCTCACATATATCGCACCTACCCTATTACAAAATGGCAAGTGGGGAAATCTGCCTGTACCCCCCAAAAAGCCAAACTAACAGGAAAACATTATAGAAGTCTATTAGTGGCCATAATAAAACTATTTGGTGTAATTAAATTGGGTCAGATGGCTGTTATATGCTTTTTTTTAATGTGGAAAAATTATAGAAAGTAAAAAAAAAAATTTTCAGCACAATAAGTGCTCTCATTACCTTTGGGGTACATAAAAATGGGTATAAGTTTATATTTGGATCATATCAGGGTACTTTTTAAAAGAAAAGTAGAAACAGACCGATTACTCCAATCTGCAAGCCTAAAAACATTTGTACCACTCATAAAGCACTTTGCACTTTTTCACCCCAAAAATTACATGTCATTATTCATACCTTGCAGCTGCAGCCCATAGAAGTTGGTTAGGGCTGACAAGGCAGGGAGCGAAGCCAGCTCTCTGTCTATTGTAATTGCAGCCCGGTCTGGCAGTCCCAGAGGGAGGACACACCTCCCAATAGGACTGCCTGTAGTGTCTGTGACTGGCAAGTAGGACTTCCAATAGGAGGTCACTGCCAGTCAGTGTGAAGCCAGTGCAGTCTCACAGACTGCCCCGGGGGCATAGGCAAATTTTACCTGGTGGGCATAGGCAAAATCCGCCACTGGTCCTGAATCTACTATATTAAAATGTGGGAGGTATGCCTTATTGGCTAATTAAAAACTTCTAATTGCCTAATTAGTCATTCGGGAGGGGGGGGCCCTAGGGGTTCAGAACCTAATACCGACATTAGGGATTTTGCACTACTTATGACCAGCTCAGAGATGGTGAAGAGAAATCCATGCAAAACCCTATGTAGACTTATCGCCGCTAATAGGATATCCAGTCATCGCATTTACGATCATTTATTACGAAACCGTGGCTAATAGGATACCCTCCACAGAGATACTACTCACAGGGAGCAGCACATCACCGTCTCACTGACAGCAGCTCATCCCCACCTCACTGACAGCCAGTGCTTAAAGTGGTCCAAGAGAGGTGGTGGAAATCACCCCCCTCCCCACGGCGCCCATGTAATACGGTGCGCGGCAAAAAGGGGTGTGGTCTCGCAAAGTGGGTGTGGACTCAAAAAGTAAGGGGCGTGGTCACACAATAGTCATAATGCCCACAGTAGTAGCACCCAAGTGGAAATTTTGAAGTGGGGGTATGGAAAAGTGAAGGCTGTAATTATGAAAAGGGGGCATGGCCACTCAAAAGGGGGCATGTTCTTCAGTGTAGTTTAACACACCATATACCCCTTATACACATTATGCACCACAATAGTAGGACCCCTTACTGGTGCCCCTTTCAAATTATACCACACAGTATGAGCCAAAATTCCCATTATACCCAACAGTATGAGCCGAAATTCACATTATACCCAACAGTGTGAGACAAAATTCACATTATACCCAACAGTATGAGACAAAATTCCCATTATAGCACACAGTATGAGCCGAAATTCACATTATAGCACACAGAATGAGCCGAAATTCACATTATAGCACACGGTATGAGCCGAAATTCACATTATAGCACATGGTATGAGCCAAAATTCACATTATAGCAAACAGTATAACCCAAAATTCACATTATAGCACACGGTATGAGCCGAAATTCACATTATAGCACACGGTATGAGTCAAAATTCACATTATAGCACATAGAATGAGCCGAAATTCACATCACAGCACACGGTATGAGCCAAAATTCACATTATAGCAAATAGTATGACCCGAAATTCACATTATAGCACACGGTATGAGCTGAAATTCACATTATAGAGGGACAGGGAGAGTGACAGCAGGGACAGGGAGAGTGACAGCAGGGACATGGAAAGTGACAGCAGGGACAGGGAGAGTCACAGAGAGAGGGACAGCAAGGGCATACAGTAAGGACTAGGGAGAAAGAAAGGCAGCAGGGTAAGATTACCTGTTTAGCAGCGGCGGTGGTCTGCGGTGCTGTGGATGAGTAGGCTGTGGTGGGCGTGGGGTGGAGGAGGCTTTGGGCCTCGGAGATAGTGCGGAGGAGGAGGCTGTGGTCATACAGAGGTCCGAGGGCAGGGTGGCAGAGGAGGCTGAGGGCGGCTGCAGCGGATCTGGAACCGGGCTGACTTTATTATCCCTGCCGCCGCATCGAGTTCCTGTGACCACGGTGCTAATATTTCAAAACTGCTGCGGACCGGCAGCCAATCAGCGACAGATTTGAACTAGTAGCGCCGTGGTCACAGGAGCCCGATGCGGCGGCAAGGATAATAAAGTCGGCCTGGTCCCAGATCTGCTGCAGCTGGGAGTCTGGAACCAGGGCTTCCAGTGCGGCGGCGATTTGAGGGACGGAGGGTGGACAAGGAGCTCAGCTTCTTTCTCGGCCCTGCAGTGCCTTGAATAAGTGCCGGTCTACCATACCGTTGTATACCGGCCCACTTCAAGCACTGGTAGCACACCGTAATACACATACAGTAATGCCCACAGCAGTAGCACCCCTTGTACAATGCCCACAGTAGTAGTGCCCCTTATGCAATGCCTGCAATAGTAGTGCCCCTTATGCAATGCCTGCAATAGTAGTGCCCCTTATGTCCCCAGGAGTGGTGCCCCTTATGAAGTGCCCCCTTTGCAATGCCCTCATTAGTGGTGCATCCCATCAGTAATGCCCTTAATGGTAATGCCCCTGTGTAGTATTGCCCCCAGTAGTAATGTTGCCTGTAGTAATGCCCCCAGTCATTTAGCCCCCTGTAGTTTAGCCCCAGTAGTTATGCCCCCACTGGTAATGCCCCTGCAGTTATGACCCCAGTAGTTTACCCCACCCCCTTTTACTTTAGCCTCCCAGTGGTAATGCCCCCAGTAGTTTAGCCCTCATGTAGTTTGCCCCATGTAGTTTAGCCCTGTCCCCTGTAGTTTAGCCCCCAGTGGTAATGCCCCCTGCAGTTGTGCCCCCAGTTGTTTAGCCCCTGTAGTTTAGCCCCCATGTAGTTTGTCCCCAGTAGTTTGCCCCTTGTAGTAATGCCCCCCTGTAGTTTGCCCCCCCTGTAGTTATGCCCCCAGTAGTTTAGCTCCTGTAGTTATGCCCCCTTGTAGTTTAGCCCCCTTTAGTAATGACCCCAAGTAGTAATGCCGCCAGTAGTTTAGCCCCCCTGTAGTTTGTCCCCTTGCAGTAATGCTCCCAGTAGTAATGCCCCCAGTAGTAATGCCCCCAGTAGTTTGCCCCTTTGTAGCTTGCCCCCTTGTAGTTTGCCCCAGTAGTAATGCCCCAGTAATTTGCCACCAGTAACTTGCCCCCCAGTAAAAGCGCCACTAGTACACATATGGGAGGGAGGGGGACACCATACTCACCAAGCCCCGCTCCCGCCGCAGTCTTCTTGGCGTCCGCTCCTCGGCACTATGAGAGAAACGTCGTGACGTCTCTCCCATAGCGCGCACTTACAGAGCCAGAGCTCAGTAGTGAGCTCCTTCCTCCAGGTGACGCTTTGGAGAGGGAGCCGGGCGCCCGCTGGTACACAATCTCCGCGGGTGCCCGGCATCTCCCTGCAGCGCCGGGACATTGGGTTCGGTGAGCCCGAGGAGGCGGAACTGTGTCCTGTCTTCAAGTGGAACTGACGGAACGCAGTTCCGCCCCGTTCCGGCTCACTTTAACCCCTGCTGACAGCGGGTGTGGTATGGAAGGTAGATAGTAACTAGGTCGACAGTGTCTAAGTCGACCACTATTGGTCGACAGTAACTATGTCGACAGGGTCTCTAGGTCGACAGATCAAAAGATCGACATGAGGTTTTTTTTGTCGTTTTCTTCATAGAGTGACCAGGAACCCCAATTAGTGCACCATGGCCCTCATTCCGAGTCGTTCGCTCGGTATTTTTCATCGCATCGCAATGAAAATCCGCTTAGTACGCATGCGCAATATTCGCACTGCGACTGCGCCAAGTAATTTAACAATGAAGATAGTATTTTTACTCACGGCTTTTTCATCGCTCCGGCGATCGTAATGTGATTGACAGGAAATGGGTGTTACTGGGCGGAAACACGGCGTTTTATGGGCGTGTGGATGAAAACGCTACCGTTTCCGGAAAAAACGCAGGAGTGGCTGGAGAAACGGGGGAGTGTCTGAGCGAACGCTGGGTGTGTTTGTGACGTCAAACCAGGAACGACAAGCACTGAACTGATCGCACAGGCAGAGTAAGGTTGAAGTTACTCAGAAACTGCAAAGTAATGTGTAATCGCAATATTGCGAATACATCGGTCGCAATTTTAAGAAGCTAAGATACACTCCCAGTAGGCGTAGGCTTAGCGTGTGTAACTCTGCTAAATTCGCCTTGCGACCGATCAACTCGGAATGAGGGCCCATGTCCCCTCGCATGGCTCGCTTCGCTTGCCGTGCTTATCATTCCAGTTGTAGTCCATGTGGATAGTTAAGTATGAAAAGGTTGAAAAAAAGGAAAGAATCGTGAAAATCTCATGTCGACCTTTTGACCTGTCGACCTAGAACATGTTGACCTAGAAACGCTGTCGACCTAGTTACTGTCGACCAATAGTGGTCGACCTAGAGACCGGATCACCGGAGAGCAGTACATCGCAGCCTCACTGGCAGCATCACATCCATGCCTCACTGACAGCAGCACATACCTGCATCACTGGCAGCAGCACATCACTGCCTCACTGATAGCATAACATCCCTGCATCACTGACAGCAGCACATCACTGCCACAGTGACAGCAGCACAACCCTGCATCATTGACAGCAGTATATCACTGCCTCACTGATAGCAGCACATCCCTGCATCACTGACAGCAGCACATCACTGCCACAGTGACAGCAGCACATCCCTGCATCACTGACAGCAACACATCCCTGCCTCACTGACAGCATCTCATCCCTGCCTCACTGACAGCAGAACATCCCTGCCTCATTGACAACAGCACATCCCTGCATCACTGACAGCTGCACATCCCTGCATCACTGACAGCTGCACATCCCTGCCTCACTGACAGCAGAACATCCCTGCATCACTGACAGCAGCACATCCCTGCCTCACTGTCAGCAGCACATCCCTGCCTCACTGACAGCAGCACATCGCCGCCTCACTGACAGCAGCACATCCCTGCATCACTGACAGCAGCACATCCCTGCATCACTGACAGCAGCACATCCCTGCCTCACTGACAGCATAACATCCCTGCATCACTGACAGCAGCACATCACTGCCACAGTGACAGCAGCACAACCCTGCATCATTGACAGCAGTATATCACTGCCTCACTGATAGCAGCACATCCCTGCATCACTGACAGCAGCACATCACTGCCACAGTGACAGCAGCACATCCCTGCATCACTGACAGCAACACATCCCTGCCTCACTGAAAGCATCTCATCCCTGCCTCACTGACAGCAGAACATCCCTGCCTCATTGACAACAGCACATCCCTGCATCACTGACAGCTGCACATCCCTGCATCACTGACAGCTGCACATCCCTGCCTCACTGACAGCAGAACATCCCTGCATCACTGACAGCAGCACATCCCTGCCTCACTGACAGCATAACATCCCTGCATCACTGACAGCTGTACATCCCTGAATCACTGACAGCAGTATGTTACTGCCACCATGGCCGTAACTAGGGGGGAAGCTAAGGGGTCAAGTGCCCCAGGCGCGGGAGTCGAGGGGGCGTGGGAAACTCTGTCTGGCTCCCTGACAGCTGCTCTTTCACACCCTGTGATTGCCACCCGCAGCCACGAATGGCGCCGTCATGGACCCACCGTGGCTGCGTCTCCATGTCTCCCTTTGCCCGCCCGTCTGCCGAGTAGCGCCTCCTGCAAGCCCTCCCCGCCCACATCTTTACCACCTGGCGGCCGCTGCTTGAGGGGCATGGATACGTGGCTGTGTGCGCACCTCACCTGCCGCCCCTCTGACATCCGGTACCCACTGCAAGCCCCAGACACTGGCCTCACTCACTGCACGGAGGCAAAGGGTTGATCTACAGTGGTGAGTGGAGAGACATTATATATACACTATAGTTACTTATTCTTTTTTCTTTTTATCTCTCTCTCTCTCTCTATATATATATAAAATCTTCAAATAAGTCCAGCACTCTCCTCTTAGCAGTTATCCTCCTATGTGTCAGTGTAGCAGTGAATATACTCTGGAGGTTCTCAATGATAGAAAACATGCACTGCAGAGTTGTTTAGAAATGAATATTTTACTTCATGATAATTACGACATTTCTGGGATTGCACAAACGTATGCTTCCTGAAGACAGGGTGTGCAATCCCAAAACTTCGTAATTATCATGAAGTAAAATATTCATTTCTAAACAACTCTTCAGTGCATGTTTTCTATCATTGAGAACCTCCGGAGTATCTCTCTCTCTCTCTCTCTCTATATATATATATATATATATATATATATATATACACACACACAGTATATATATATATATATATACAGTGGGGATTGAAAGTTTGGGCTCCCCAGGCAAAAATTTATTTTAATGTGCAAAAAGAAGCCAAGGAAAGATGGAAAAATCTCCAAAAGGCATCAAATTACAGATTAGACATTCTTATAACATGTAAAAAAAAGTTTGATTTTTATTTCCATCATTTACACTTTCAAAAGAACAGAAAAAAAAAATGGCGTCTGCAAAAGTTTAAGCACCCTGCAGAGTTAATACCTTGTACTGCCCCCTTTGGCAAGTATCACAGCTTGTAAACACTTTTTGTAGCCAGCCAAGAGTCTTTCAATTCTTGTTTGAAGTATCTTCGCCCATTCTTCCTTACAAAAGTCTTCCAGTTCTTTGAGATTCCTGGGCTGTCTGTGACGCACTGCTCTTTTAAGGTCTATCCATAGATTTTCAATTATGTTGAGGTCAGGAGATTGTGAAGGACATGGCAAAACCTTCAGTTTACACCTCTTGATGTAATCCACAATGGATTTTGAGGTGTGTTTAGGATAATTATCCATTTGTAGAAGCCAGCCTCTCTTTAACTTCAGATTTTTCACAGATGGCATCAAGTTAGCATCCAAAATTTGCTGGAATCTTATTGAATCCATTATTCCTTCTACTCGTGAAATGTTCCCTGTGCCACTGGCTGCAATACAACCCCAAAGCATGATTGATCCACCCCCATGCTTAACAGTTGGACAGAGGTTCTTTTCATTAAATTCTGTGCCCTTCCTTCTCCAAACGTACCTTTGCTCATTCCTGCCAAAAAGTTTGATTTTAACCTCATCGGTCCACAGAACTTTATTCCAAAATGCATCAGGCTTGTCTATATGTTCATTTGCAAACTTCAAACGCTGATTTTTGTGGTGAGGACGTAGAAGAGGTTTTCTTCTGATGACTCTTCCATGAAGACCATATTTGTACAGGTATCTCTTTATAGTGGAATAGTGTACCACAACTCCAGTGTCTGCCAGATCTTCCTGGAAGGATCGTGCAGTCAAACGTGGATTTTGACTTGCTTTTCTTACAATCCTGCGAGCTGTTCTGTCTGATATTTTTCTTGGTCTTCCAGATCATGCTTTAACTTCCACTGTTCCTGATGACTGACATTTCTTAATTACATTCCGAACAGAGGATATGGGCATCTGATAACGCTTTGCTATCTTCTTATAGCCTTCTCCTGCTTTGTGAGCATCAACTATTCTCAGTTTCAGTGTTCTACACAACTGCTTAGAGCAGGCTTTCCCAACCACGGTCCTCAAGGCACACCAACAGTGCGGGTTTTAGTGATATCCAGGCTGCAGCACAGATGGTTAACTCAAAATAACTGAGCTACTAATTAAGTCACCTGTGCTGAAGCCTGGATATCACTAAAACATGCACTGTTAGTGTGCCTTGAGGACCGTGGTTGGGAAAGCCTGGCTTAGAGGAACCCATTGTGCTGATTGTTGGAGCAATGTCAGATGAGTCTGGGCTTTTAAAACCTTTGAGATTGACATCACCTGGTCTTTCCAGATGATGATTAAGAACAATCCATGACACTGCCAGGTCTCAGCTGTCCAAAGGGGGCAGTACAAGGTATTAACTCTGCAGGGTGCCCAAACTTTTGCAGATGCTATTTTTTGTTTTCTTTTCTTTTGAAAGTGTAAATGATGGAAATAAAATCAAACTTTTTTTTTTTACATGTTATAAGAATGTCTAATCTGTAATTTGATGCCTTTTGGAGATTTTTCCATCTTTCCTTGGCTTCTTTTTGCACATTAAAATGAATTTTTGCCTGGGGTGCCCAAACTTTCAATCCCCACTGTGTATATATATATATACACATACCGTATATACTCGAGTATAAGCCGACTTTTTCAGCACTTTCTTTTGTGCTGAAAAAGCCCCCTCGGCTTAAACTCGAGTCAGTGCTGGCAGTGCAGTGTAGTGGGAAGGAGGGACACGGAGGGCACAGCGCGCGCCTCTCCTGTGTCCCTCCTGCGTCTCCGGCGGCAGCGGCGGGCCTATTAAAGGAAGTACCCGTTTGTGAGCTCTGATTGGCTCACGAACCGGCACTTAATTTAACAGACCCGCCGCGGCCGCCGGTGACGCAGGAGGGACACAGGAGAGGCGCGCGCTGTGCCCTCCGTGTCCCTCCTTCACAAGACAACGCGGGAGCGGCGGAAGGTAAGTTATAGCAGGCACTGGGGGAGCATATTTGGCACTTGGGGGGGCATATGTGGCACTGAGGGGGCATGCATATCTGGCAGCATGAGGGCATATCTGGCACTGTGGGGGTATAACTGGCACTGTGTGGGGGCATATCTGGCAGTGTGAGGGCATATCTGGCACTGAGGGGGCATGCATATCTGGCAGTATGAGGGCATATCTGGCACTGTGGGGGCATATCTGGCAGTATGAGGGCTGTGTATGGCTAAAGCTGCATTTCCCACCCTAGGCTTATACTCGAGTCAATGCGTTTTCCCAGGTTTTTGTGGTAAAATTAGGTGCCTCGGCTTATATTCGGGTCGACTTATACTCGAGTATATACGAGAGATATATATATATATATATATATATATATATATATAAAATGTGCATGGAGAGCCAGCACTCACTGTTGTTAAACTGGAAGTGTGCCCGCTTGACATGAAGTGTAGTGCATATCGTCCATCATACGAGGTGCGGATCTCACAAGTTCTAATGCAGGGGTGTCCAAACTTTTTGCAGAGAGGTCCAGATTCGGTGAGGTCAAAATGTGTGGGGGCCGACCATTCCGCCTGACATTCTTTGAACCATTAATCACCTTAGAAGACTAACAAATAACTTGTCTTACCTGCTCTAATGTGAAGGGTGATACTGAGATCTCGACTGCAGTAAATAGGCCAGGTCTGGCTCAAAGACAGTGGTTTTGATGCGCAATATGTCACGCAGGTGAGAGTCACTTAGTCTTGTCCTCACACGGTTTTTGTTATGGTTCATAACCGAGAATGTCTTCTCGCACAAGTATGTTGAGCCAAACAAGCTCAGCATTTACTTGGCAAATGTTCGGGTCTCTTGGAACCTGCCTTTATCCAGCTGGCGGTAAAAGTTGACAAGAGGGAGCTGTTGGTACCGACTGCGACACTCGGCGTCACACTGCAGCTCAATGAGCTCCAGCTGCAGGTGGCCTGGAGCGTTATCAGGAACCACGGAGAAAGGAGAGGAAAAAAGTGTGATCTCCTTTTCAATAGCTGCAAAATCATGAAAGCGCTGTTGAAACTCCTCAGCCAGAGATGAGATATCTGCTTCATACCTCCTCATTTGCGCACTGATATTGTTCTCTGGAAAACTGGTCATTATTTCCTGCAGCGATGGGAAATGTGTGGTATTGGGCTGCATTTGTGACAGGTGTCCTTGGAAAAGTTGCAACTTGGTCCCAAAGGCTTTGATGTACGAATACAGTTGGCTTACCACTGCATTTTGCCCCTGAAGGCTTGTGTTCAGTGCATTCAGATACCGTGTTATGTCTACTAAAAATCCAAAATCAGCCAGCCAAACAGGATCAGATAGTTCTGGCAAACAGGATCAGATAGTTCTGGCATCGTTTGTCCCTTTTGTGCCAAGAATTGTCCGATTTCTTTCCTAAGAGAGTAGAAGCGCTGCAGTGCAGACCCCCGACTGAGCCATCTTATGTCGTTGTGATACACAACATCTCCGTATTCAGCCTGGATGTCGAGTAGAAACTGTTGAAACTGGCGGTGGCACAGGGCTCTGGAGCGGATATAATGAATAGCCTTTATCATCGGTTTCATAACATGATCATATTTCAGATGTTTGGCACAGAGAACTTGTTGGTGAATAATACAGTGGAGTTTTATAGCTTTGCCTCCTTCTTCTCTGACTTTGATACAGACTAGGATTGATAATCCACTTCGCTCGCCAGCCATGGCAGGTGCGCCATCCGTAATAATCCCAGTGATTTTATTCCACGGTAGTTTCATGTCATCTACAGCGGAACAAACAGAAACAAATAAATCTGTTCCTCTTGTTTGGTCCTTAAGGCTCTGGAGGTCAAGTAGCTCTTCACTCACGTTCATTTCGGGTCTGGGACTCAGGGTCGACAGCAAAAAGGTCGACACACCTTAGGTCGACGCCAATTGGTCGACACACCTTAGGACGACATGAACAAAAAGTCGACATGGATAAAAGGTCGACAGGACCAAGGTCGACATGGAAAAAGGTCGACATGAGTTTTCAATGTTTTTTTGGTGTCGTTTTCTTCGTAGAGTGACCGGGAACCCCAATTAGTGCACCGCGTCCCCTCGCATGGCTCGCTTCGCTCGCCATGCTTCGGGCATGGTGCCTTCGCTCCGCTACTGCTTCGCTCGGCACAGATTACCGTTACAATCGTAGTCCACGTGGATCGTTAAGTATGAAAAGGTTCCAAAAAAGAAAAAAATTGTGAAAAACTCATGTCGACCTTTTTCCATGTCGACCTTGTTCCTGTCGACCTTTTGTTCCTGTCGACCTTTTGTCCATGTCGACCTAATGTGTGTCGACCCACTGGCGTCGACCTAAGGTGTGTCGACCTTTTTGCTGTCGACCTGGAGTGCGGATACCGTTCATTTCATTGTCCACGCCTCTCAAAAAAATTAGTAACTGAGCGGTGTCAGATGCGTCCGTGCTTTCGTCGCAGGCTAATGAAAAAAAGTCAAACTCCACTCCTTTTGCCTCTGTCTCTTAATATCAGATGAAACGTCTTCAATTCTCCGTACCACAGTGTTACGAGCCAGGCAAATAATAAGATTTTAAACCTACCGGTAAATCTTTTTCTCCTAGTCCGTAGAGGATGCTGGGGACTCCGTAAGGACCATGGGGTATAGACGGCTCCGCAGGAGACATGGGCACTGTAAAGCTTTAGAATGGGTGTGCACTGGCTCCTCCCTCTATGCCCCTCCTCCAGACCTCAGTTAGGACTGTGCCCAGAGGAGACTGACAGTACGAGGAAAAGGATGTTGTTATCTAAGGGCGAGATACACACCAGCCCACACAATACACACCGTACAACGTGGTATACAATAACCAGTTAACAGTATGAATAAAAACAGCATCAGCCATAGGCCGATCTCAACAGTAACTTAACCCTTAAGTATGCAATAACTATATACAAGTCTTGCAGAATGTTTCCGCACTGGGACGGGCGCCCAGCATCCTCTACGGACTAGGAGAAAAAGATTTACCGGTAGGTTTAAAATCTTATTTTCTCTTACGTCCTAGAGGATGCTGAGGACTCCGTAAGGACCATGGGGTTTATACCAAAGCTCCAGAACGGGCGGGAGAGTGCGGATGACTCTGCAGCACCGACTGAGCAAACACGAGGTCCTCATCAGCCAGGGTATCAAACTTATAGAATTTTTCAAAAGTGTTTGAACCCGACCAAGTAGCTGCTCGGCACAATTGTAATGCCGAGATGCCTCGGGCATCCGCCCAAGAAGAGCCCATCTTCCTAGTGGAATGGGCCTTTTCTGAATTTGGTACCGGCAAATCAGCCGTAAAATTAACCTGCTGATCGTGTTACCGACCCAGCTAGCAATAATCTGCTTAGAAGCAGGAGCGCCAACCTTGTTGGCAGCCTACAGGACAAACAGTGCATCTGTTTTCCTAACCATAGCCGTTCTGGCTAAATAAAACTTTAAGGCCCTGACTACAACAAGGGCCTGGAATTCTCCTAGTCACCCGTAGCCACAGGCACCACAATAGGTTGGTTTACATGCAATAACGAAACCACTTTAGGCAGACCTTGAGGATGAGTCCTCAACCTTGCTCGATCCGCATGGAAAATCAGATAGGGGCTCTTGTGAGACAAGGCCGCCAACTCGGACACCCGCCTCGCAGATGCCAAGGCCAATAACATGACCACTCTCCAAGTGAGAAACTTCAATTTAACTGTTTGAAGCGGTTTAAACTATTGTGACTTAAGGAAACTCAAAACCACGTTAAGGTCACATGGTGCCACTGGGGGCACAAAAAGAGGTTGGATGTGTAACGCTCTTTTTACCAAAGTCTGGACTTCTGTGAGAGAAGCCAATTCCTTCTGAAAGAATATGGATAAGGCAGAAATCTGCACGTTAATTGAGCCTAACTTTAGGCCCATATCCACTCCTGTCTGTAGAACATGGAGAAAACGTCCTAGTTGGAAATCCTCAGTAGGAACCTCCTTGGCTTCACACCAAGACACATAGTTTCTCCAGATACGGTGATGGTGCTTCGCCGTAACATCTTTTCTATCTTTAATAAGAGTAGGAACGACCTCCTCTGGAATACCCTTTTCAGCTAGGATATGGTGTTCAACCGCCATGCCGTCAAACGTAACCGCGGTAAGTTTTGGAACACGTACGGCCCCTGTAGTAGCAGGTTCTCCCTGTGAGGAAGGGGCCACGGATCTTCTGAGCGCAGTCCCTGAAGATCTGCATACCAGGCCCTTCGAGGCCAATCTGGAACAATGAGTATCGTCTGCACTCTTGTTTGTAATATGATTCTCAATATTTTTTGAGATGAGAGAAAGTGGAGGGAGCACATAGACCGACTGAACACCCATGGTGTCACCAGGGCGTCCACCGCCGCTGCCTGAGGGTCCCTTGACCTGGAACAATACGTCCGAATCTTCCTGTTGAGGCGTGATGCCCTCATGTCTATATGAGGAAGTCCTCAATGACTTTTCACCATTGTAAAGACTTCCTGATGAAGTCCCCACTCTCTTAGATGGAGATTGTGTCCTCTGTAATGAAGACCTCTGACAGAGTGCTTACATGCTTTTTCGCTCCGCGAAGAATCTTGGTGGCCTCTGCCATTTCTGCTCTGCTTTTTGTCCCGCCCTGGCGGTTCACCTGCGTCACTGCCGCAACGTTGTCTGACTGGATCAGAACAGGCAGGATTACAAAGAAAATTCTCCGCTTGTTTGAGGCTGTTGCAAATGGCCCTCAATTTCAGCACATTGATGTGTGGGTAAGCCTCTTGGCCTGACCATATTTTCTGAACATTGTTTCCCTGTGTGACTGCTCCCCATCCTCGGAGGCTCGCATCCGTAGTCACAAGAACCCAATCTTGAATGCCGAACCTGCGACCCTCTAGAAGGTGAGCATTCTGGAGCCACCACAGGGGAGAGAGATAGAGAGAGAGACTGGCCCGGGGGGACCAGGCTCCGATGTATGTGACGGTGGGACCCTGACCACTTGTCTAGAAGATCCCACCGAAAGGTCCGTGTGGAATGGCCTCGTAGGCCGCCACCATCCTTCCTAATAAATGAGTGCATTTAGTCTCTGACCATGTTCTGGAGTACTTGGGCTTTTTCCTCTGGGAGAAAGACCTTTTGATATTCTGTGTCCAGAATCATGTCCAAAAACGGCAGTCGAGTTGTTGGAACCAACTGTGACTTTGGTAGATTTAGGATCCCGCCGTGTTGTTGTAGTATTCTCAGGGAGAGAGATACGCTTTGTAATAATTTTCCCCTTGAACTCGCCTTTACCAGGAGATCGTCCAAGTATGGGATAAATGTGACGCCTTGCTTACGCAGGAGCACCATCATGTCCGCCATTAACTTGTCGGACGTGGGAATAACAATCCTGTACAGCGAATCTTAGGTACGCCTGATGAGGAGGATAAATGGGGACATGAAGGTATGCATCCTTTATGTCAAGTGACACCATAAAAACCTCCCCTTCCAGGCTGGAGATCACTGCCCGGAGAGATTCCATCTCGAATTTGAACCTTTCAGATATAGGTTCAGGGATTTTAGATTCAGAATGGGCCTGACCGAGCCATCCGGTTTCGGGACCACAAAAAAAGCTGTAGAAGGGAAACCTTGATAATCACATACTGATGATAGTTTCTGTATGGTAGCTGCCACTGTTTCCCTCTCTGAGGAGGAAACTGGCAAGACCGATTTGAAAAATCGGTGAGGAGGCACATCTTCGAATTCTAATTTGCATCCCTGGGATACAATTATTACCGCCCAAGGATCCAAGTCCGACTGAACCCAGACTTGTCTGAAGAGTCGAAGACGTGCCCCCACCGGCGCGGACTCCCTCAGCGGAGCCCCCGCGTCATGTAGTGGATTTTGTAGAGGACGGGGTGGACTCTTATCCCTGGGAAATAGCCGTAGCTGGTGTTCTTTTCCCTCTACATCCACCTCTGGCGAGGAAGTAAGAGCCCCGACCCTTCCTGAACTTATGCGACCGAAGGGACTGCATTTGATATTGCCGTGTTTTCTTTTCCTGTGGGGGAACATAAGGCAAAAGAGGAGATTTACCCGCGGTCGCTGTGGTTACCAGATCCGCGAGGCCCTCCCCAAATAAAACTTCACCTTTGTAAGGCAAAGTCTTTTTTTTTTTTTTAAACAGCATACCTGTCTTTTGGCAGGTCCACAGGGACCGTCTAACAGAGATCTCCATGGCATTGGCTCTTGAACCCAACAGACCAATATCACTTGCAGCTTCTCTCATATATTATGCTGCGTCTTTAATGTGACCCAAGGTCACCAAAATGGCATCTTATTCTAGGGTGTCAATGTCAGATGACAATTTATCTGCCCGCGCTGCAACTGCGCAACCCACCCATGCCGACGCTACTGCCGGCCTTAGTAGGGCACCCATATGTATAAATTGATTTTAAGGTAGTTTCCTGCCTGCAATCAGCAGGACTCTTAAGGGCTGCCGTATCAGGGGAAGGTAGCGCCCCCCTTTTTTCGACAAGTGCGAAATGCCTTGTCCACCGTGGGCGAGTATTCCCAACGTAACCTGTCCTGGGTGGAAAGGTTACGCCATAATATTTTCTTGGGAATCTGCAGTTTCTTATCTAGAGTTTTCCAAGCTTTTCAAACAGGGCGATCAGCACGCGAGATGGGGGAAAAGTTACCTCAGGATTCTTTCCCTTAAACATGCCGACCTTTGTGTCAGAGACAGAAAGGTCCTCAGTGATATGCAAAACATCTTTAATTGCTACAATCATATATTGAATACACTTGTCCACCCTTGGGTGCAACTTAGCATCATCACCGTCGACACTGGAGTCAGAATCCGTGTCGGTATTGGTGTCTACTACCTGTGAAAACGGGACGGTTCTGCGACCCCGAAGGACCCTGTGACACAGTAAAAGCTATGGATTGACTCCCTGATTTAATCCTTGGACTCAGCTTTGTACAAACTTTGTAATCAAGTCACATATTCATTCAATCAGGTGTCGGCGGTGCCGACGGAGACACCACAATCATCTGCTCTGCCTCCTCCCTATATGAGCCTTCCACCTCAGACATGTCGACACAGACATACTGACATCCCCACACACACAGGGATACCTAATATAATGGGGACTGACCCACCATAAGGCCCTTAGGAGAGACAGAGAGAGAGTATGCCAGCACACACCCAGCGCCACTGTATACTGAGACAAAAAAACCCAGTCTGTCAGCGCTTTTTATTACAAGTGTAAAACACCACATATTTGCGCCAATAAATGTGCCCCCCCCCCCCCCCCTCGTTTTGACCCTCTGTATTAACTAACAGCAGGGGAGAGTCCGGGGCCGCTTCTCTGTATGCTGAGGAGAAAAAATGGCGCTGGTTAGTGCTGGAGGAAACAAGCTCCGCCCCCCAACGGCGGGCTTCGTTCCCGCTCTAAATCTTTATACTGGTGGGGAATTCTGAAATATATATCCTTTATAGTGTATATAAGTACTTTGCCAGTGTTATGTGAGGTATATTAATGCTGCCCAGGGCGCCCCCCCTGCGCCCTGCACCCTTACTGTGGTGCCTGTGTGTGTGAGCTGGGAGCAATGGCGCGCAGCGTTACCACTGCGCGTTACCTCATGAAGATCTGAAGTCTTCTGCCGCCTTTGAAGTCTTCTTTCTTCTTATACTCATCCGGCTTCTATCTTCCGGCTCTGTGAGGATGACGGCGGCGCGGCTCTGGGACGAACTACAGGGTGGGACCTGTGTTCCGACTCCCTCTTGAGCTAATGGTGTCCAGTAGCCTAAGAAGCAAAGCCTAGCATTTAAGTAGGTCTGCTTGTCTCCCCTCAGTCCCACGATGCAGGGAGCCTGTTGCCAACAGTGCTCCCTGAAAATAAAAAACCTAACAATAGCTTTTTCAGAGAAACTCAGGAGAGCTCCCCTGCAGTGCATCCAGTCTCCTGGGCACAGGAACTAACTGAGGTCTGGAGGAGGGGCATAGAGGGAGGAGCCAGTACACACCCATTCTAAAGCTTTACAGTGCCCATGTCTCCTGCGGAGCCGTCTATACCCCATGGTCCTTACGGAGTCCCCAGCTTGCTCTTGCTTCTTCTCGGGACAAATTTTCTCCACCATTTTCATCACGCAGTCTTTGATAAATTCACCCTCAGTAAAAGGTTTGCAGTGCTTGGCAATCAGTGTTGCCACCTTGTAACTCGCCTTTGTGGCATTTTAATTTGACTCACGGGCTCTTGTGAAAATGCACTGCTGTGTCTTTAAAACCGCTTCCAGTTGCTTCAATTTTTCACTGCGTTTGTTCCCAGTTAGCGTGTCGTAGTTAGCATGTTTTGTCTGGTAGTGCCTCTTGATATTGAACTCCTTGTAAACAGCCACAGTCAGCCAGATGCACAAATGCCCCCAGTGCTGCCAGATGCACAAATGCCCCCAGTGCTGCCAGATGCACAAATGCCCCCAGTGCTGCCAGATACACATTATATACCCCCACAGTGGTGTCAGATACACAAATGCCCCCCCCAGTGCTGTCAGATACACAAATGCCCCCCAGTGCTGCCAGATGCACAAATGCCCCCAGTGCTGCCAGATACACAAATGCCTCCAGTGCTGTCAGATACACATTATATACCCCCCACAGTGGTGTCAGATACACAAATGCCTCCCCAGTGCTGTCAGATACACATTATATACCCCCACAGTGCTGCCAGATACACAAATGCCCCCAGTGCTGCCAGATGCACAAATGCCCCCAGTGCTGCCAGATGCACAAATGCCCCCAGTGCTGCCAGATACACAAATGCCCCCAGTGCTGCCAGATGCACAAATGCCCCCAGTGCTGCCAGATACACAAATGCCCCCAGTGCTGTCAGATACACATTATATACCCCCACAGTGGTGTCAGATACACAAATGCCCCCCCAGTGCTGTCAGATACACAAATGCCCCCCCCCCAGTGCTGCCAGATGCACAAATGCCCCCAGTGCTGCCAGATACACAAATGCCCCCAGTGCTGTCAGATACACATTATATACCCCCACAGTGGTGTCGGATACACAAATGCCCCCCCAGTGCTGTCAGATACACAAATGCCCCCCCCCCCCAGTGCTGCCAGATGCACAAATGCCCCCAGTGCTGCTAGATGCACAAATGCCCCCAGTGCTGCCAGATACACAAATGCCCCCAGTGCTGTCAGATACACATTATATACCCCCACAGTGCTGCCAGATACACAAATGCCCCCAGTGCTGTCAGATACACATTATATACCCCCACAGTGGTGTCAGATACACAAATGCCCCCAGTGCTGCCAGATACACAAATGCCCCCAGTGCTGTCAGATACACATTATATACCCCCACAGTGGTGTCAGATGCACAAATGCCCCCAGTGCTGCCAGATGCACAAATGCCCCCCCAGTGCTGCCAGATGCACAAATGCCCCCAGTGCTGCCAGATGCACAGTAACCATCTCTGGCTGCCAGCACAAGTAATACTAGCTTAGGACAAGTGACGTCCCTCTGGCTATAGTACACAGGGAACGGATGGGCCACAGCTGGACACTGACACTTACATGAACCCGGCGCCGCTGGTCACCAGAAGCCGCTTGCGGAAACCCCCAGAGGACAGAGGACACTTACCAGATCTCCTCACTCAGCCGCGCTGTCCTCCCGCTGATCTCACTCAGCCGCGCTGTCCTCCCGCTGATCTCACTCAGCCGCGCTGTCCTCCCGCTGATCTCACTCAGCCGCGCTGTTCTCCCGCTGATCTCACTCAGCCGCGCTGTCCTCCCGCCGATCTCACTCAGCCGCGCTGTCCTCCCGCCGATCTCACTCAGCCGCGCTGTCCTCCCGCTGATCTCACTCAGCCGCGCTGTCCTCCCGCCGATCTCACTCAGCCGCGCTGTCCTCCCGCCGATCTCACTCAGCCGCGCTGTCCTCCCGCCGATCTCACTCAGCCGCGCTGTCCTCCCGCTGATCTCACTCAGCCGCGCTGTTCTCCCGCCGGTCTCACGGACACAGGCGGCTGCGGTGAGTATGAAGTGGCCAATCGAGCACGTCTTCCTGTCCAGCAGCGGCCAATGGCACAGTAGTGGGCGCCGAGATCCTCCCCTGATTGTCGCTGCCCTGCCCACGTCCCGCCCTCAGGACGCACTAGCCGCCATTTTAGGAACTGGCAAATTATGAATGGAGTTTATTTCACAAACTCAGCCAGTGGGTTGTGGGCCGGGTAAAATGTATGTGCAGGCCGCGTTTGGCCCGTGGGCCGGACTTTGGACAAGCCTGTTCTAATGTAAGCAGAATGCAGCAGGTTTTCCTGGCTTGTCAACGTTTCATTTACTCACATAAATTTAGTTAGGACACAAAGACATTTATAAGAATAAATGAAACGTTGACAAGCCAGGAAAATCTGCTGCATTCTGCTTACATTAGAACTTGTGAGAGCCGCACCTCGTATGATGGACTATGTATGTATGTATATATATATATGTATGTGTTTATGAGGGATACTACTGTGCAGTGTAAAGAGATTAAGGGTTCACTACTGTGTGGCATAGTCTGTATTTTTAGTTATTTATTTTATTATGATTTTATTTATCTATCCTTTTTTTTTTTCTAGGTTTTTTTTTTTTGTTTTGGCCAAATTACTGCCTTGCCCCGGGTGCCGAAAATCCTAGTTTTGGCCCTGCTGCCACACTGACAGCAGCACCTACTGACAGCGGGGGGCCGGGAGTGGCACATGATTTTCGGGAGCTTTGCTGCCTTTCCGGGAGGGTAGGCAAGTATGAAGTAGGAGCTGATTGGTTGGTACTTTATCACCGTGCTATTTATCACGCTCCAAGGCTTGATAAATCAGGCCTATTTATTCCCAACAGGGTTCATTTTAAGATAGATGAACCACTCTTGGGTGTGCGCTTGTGATCTGATATACGCACTCATTCGATGGTTGAAAAACGCACACCGAGGTGTTTGTATATGAAAGCGTGAGTGTGCACCCAAGAGTGGTATACATGCATTTATATGTCTGTTTATCTCTGTGTATCTATCAAAACAAACTCACCGGCGGAACTCATTGGCTTTGAACTGGTATACTGTCATACGTATGCCCAAGTGCCACCTGCAAGTTTATTTTTATAGTTTCTCCGGTGTAGTTGCTTCTAATGGCAGACATCACAAGTACATTTATTTTGGGAAGAAGAGTACACTGCCCGTGCAATGGAATAAAAAAAAAAAAAGATCTGTCTATACACACAGACAGGAATATTTTTCCTGTATTAAAAATAAGTATGTAGGTATTTATTCTTTTTCATAATGTCCTTTCATAGACTTGTACACCACACGCCAGAGATTTTTCATAACAGGTGAAAGGGAGTAGCGTGTAAGCACACGGACACGCCAAACACAACGGTGTCCTTCCCGGGCCGGTTATCACACCACGTGACCGTGTTACCCCCTCAGGCTCGCGGGAAATAACTCTCTCTCTGATTGGCTGAGAGTTGATGGCGACACAGCCTGGAGTCTACATTAGAGAGTGAGCTGGCGCGAGTTACGCCCGTAATTGTCGCCGCTCTTCGCAGGAGAGGAGCTCTGTCCTGGCCAGTTACCGCCGCGTGGAGATCCGTTAGATGAGGTAAGAGTACAGGCCCAGGCGGCGACACACGCTCCTGTCCTCAAGACCCGCTCTGCAGTTTGTGCGGTAATACACCAGTGCTCTTGGGCCGGCTGGTTCAGAGTGCGCAGTGTGGGGGTGGTAACACGGTTTCGGACCTGTCGGGTCACTGTCGCGACCTCCCTATCTTGCTATATTGTGTGTGTGTGATACGAATTTGTAGCGAGAGTAGAGGGGAAGGAGGGCTTGTAATAGTATCGGTCCTGTCACCGTGGCGGACGTTACAGTTGGCGCTGTAGTCCGCGTGCCACCTGCATTGTCCTGAAGACAGTCCCGCTGTGTGCCTGCGCTGACAGCCAGTGCTCCGTCTGCCCTAGGGAATGGTGCCAGTGTCCTGGTGCTTCCTGGCATATAGGGGTCTATTTACTATGCTTTGGAGAGAGAGAAATTGGACGGAGATATAACCAATCAGCTCCTAACTGTCATTTGTCAAACACAGCCTGTGACATGGCAGGAGCTGATTGGCTGGTGTTTTGGGGTCTATTAATGAAGAGAAATGCCCTGTTTTGCGGTAAACAGAGCTGCAATTCACATAGCGGGTTACTGTGGAGAAGTTCCTGACTTTTCCAGTGGCACCCCAGCCCTGTCTGAATCGCATCATCATACGGTGGGTGCACTTCATCTAGGAACGTAAAGCCCAGTTTCTCTAACGTCCTAGTGGATGCTGGGAGCTCCGTAAGGACCATGGGGAATAGCGGGCTCCGAAGGAGGCTGGGCACTCTAGAAAGGTTAAGGACTACCTGGTGTGCACTGGCTCCTCCCACTATGACCCCCCTCCAAGCCTCAGTTAAGGCCCCCATCCACTAGTCCGATTTGGGCAGTTTTCTTCAGATTTCGACGCATCTGACCGTCAAATCTGAAGAAAAGTGTCACATCGGATGGCTCTTCCGATCCGATGCGCACTCCCGTGTCAGATATGTCTGAACTAATATCTGAGGCTGCCCCAACTATTTATCGGAATCTGAAGAAAACAGGTGAACATCGGATTGTTTTTTTTACTTCAGATGTATCTGATCAGATTCATCTGAAGCGCCACTTGACTGGCATCTGCCTAGCCACTCCCACCCACCAAGAGGGGGAACAGCGACAGCAGCAGCATCAGATCAATCGCATGTAGCATGGGTGCATCAGATATATCTGATGCGATCTGGCACATGATATATCGCATCAGATACATCTGAAGTGAATGTAGTGAAAATTAAGCCCAGGGTCAGATCCGATTCCCGGGAAGCTCCCGGGAGAGCTCAAGAGAAATCTGATGAGATCTGCAGTTCAGACAAGTCTGAGTAGTGGATGGCCACCTTTAGATTTCGTGCCCGGCCGAGGTTGGATGCACACTAGGGGCTCTCCTGAGCCCTTAGAAAGAAAGTATAGTTTTAGTTTTTTTATTTTCAGTGAGACCTGCTGGCAACAGGCTCACTGCAGCGAGGGACTAAGGGGAGAAGAAGCGAACTCGCCTGCTTGCAGCCGGATTGGGCTTCTTAGGCTACTGGACACCATTAGCTCCAGAGGGATCGACCGCAGGCCCAGTCCTTGGTGTTCGGTCCCGGAGCCGCGCCGCCGTCCCCCTTACAGAGCCAGAAGCAAGAAGAGGTCCGGAAAAACGGCGGCAGAAGACATCAGTCTTCACCAAGGTAGCGCACAGCACTGCAGCTGTGCGCCATTGCTCCTCATGCACACTTCACACTCCGGTCACTGAGGGTGCAGGGCGATTTGGGGGGGCGCCCTGAGCAGCAATAATAACACCTTGGCTGGCAAAAATACCACAATATATAGCCCTAGAGGCTATATATGTGGTAAATTCCCCTGCCAGAATCCAGAAAAAAGCGGGAGAATGGGCCGCGGAAAAGGTGCGGAGCTATCTCCCTCAGACACACTGGCGCCATTTCTCCTTTACAGATCCGCTGGAAGGAAGCTCCCTGGCTCTCCCCTGCAGTCTACACTTCAGAACAGGGTAAAAACAGAGAGGGGGGGGGGCACTAAATTTGGGCGCAATACATATATAATATAAAAAGCAGCTATAGGGGACATAACTCAGTTAGTCCCTGCATTATATAGCGCTCTGGTGTGTGCTGGCATACTCTCACTCTGTCCCCCCAAAGGGCTTTTGTGGGTCCTGTCCTCATTCGGAGCATTCCTTGTGTGTGTGCGGTGTGTCGGTACGGCTGTGTCGACATGTTTGATGAGGATAATGATGTGGAGGCGGAGCAGATGCCTTTAGAAGGGATGTCACCCCCTGCGGGGCAGACACCTGAGTGGATGGGCTTATGGAAAGTAATGAGTGCACGTATAGACTCCTTATATAAGAAAATCGACGACATGCCAAATGTGGGACAGCCGACTTCTCAGCTCGTGCCTGCCCAGGCGTCGCATGGGTCGTCAGGGGCTCTAAAACGCCCGCTACCTCAAGCAGACCCAGATGTCGACACTGATACTGACACCAGTGTCGACGACGATGAGTCAAACCTGATGCCCACTAAGGCCATTCACTGTATGATTGAGGCAATGAAAGAGGTGTTAAACATTTCTGATATAACTACTGGTACCACTAAAATGGGTATTATGTTTGGAGAGAAAAAACTACCCGTAGTTTATCTAACGTCCTAGTGGATGCTGGGGACTCCGAAAGGACCATGGGGAATAGGAGACTGGGCACAAAGTAAAAGCTTTAGGACTAGCTGGTGTGCACTGGCTCCTCCCCCTATGACCCTCCTCCAAGCCTCAGTTAAGATTTTGTGCCCGAACGAGAAGGGTGCAATCTAGGTGGCTCTCCTGAGCTGCTTAGAGTAAAAGTTTAAATAGGTTTTTTTATTTTCAGTGAGACCTGCTGGCAACAGGCTCACTGCATCGAGGGACTAAGGGGAGAAGAAGCGAACTCACCTGCGTGCAGAGTGGATTGGGCTTCTTAGGCTACTGGACATTAGCTCCAGAGGGACGATCACAGGCCCAGCCATGGATGGGTCCCGGAGCCGCGCCGCCGGCCCCCTTACAGAGCCAGAAGAGTGAAGAGGTCCGGAAAATCGGCGGCAGAAGACGTCCTGTCTTCAATAAGGTAGCGCACAGCACCGCAGCTGTGCGCCATTGCTCTCAGCACACTTCACACTCCGGTCACTGAGGGTGCAGGGCGCTGGGGGGGGGGCGCCCTGGGACGCAATGAAAATACCTTAAATGGCTAAAAATACATCACATATAGCTCCTGGGCTATATGGATGTATTTAACCCCTGCCAGTTTTCCACAAAAAAGCGGGAGAAAGGCCGCCGAAAAAGGGGCGGAGCCTATCTCCTCAGCACACAAGCGCCATTTTTTCCTCACAGCTCCGTTGGAGGAAGGCTCCCTGACTCTCCCCTGCAGTCCTGCACAACAGAAACAGGGTAAAACAAGAGAGGGGGCACTAAATTGGCATATTTATATACAGCAGCTATATTAGGGAAAAACACTTATATAAGGTTATCCCTGTATATATATAGCGCTCTGGTGTGTGCTGGCAAACTCTCCCTCTGTCTCCCCAAAGGGCTAGTGGGGTCCTGTCCTCTATCAGAGCATTTTCTGTGTGTGTGCTGTGTGTCGGTACGCTGTGTCGACATGTATGAGGAGGAAAATGGTGTGGAGGCGGAGCAGTTGCCTGTGTTAGTGATGTCACCCCCTAGGGAGTCGACACCTGACTGGATGGTCTTATGGAAAGAATTACGTGATAGTGTCGGCACTTTACAAAAGACTGTTGACGACATGAGACAGCCGGCACATCAGTTAATACCTGTACAGGCGTCTCAAACACCGTCAGGGGCTATAAAACGCCCGTTACCTCAGGTCAATACAGACACTGACACGGACACTGACTCCAGTGTCGACGGTGAGGAAACAAACGTATTTTCTCTGACGTCCTAGTGGATGCTGGGGACTCCGTCAGGACCATGGGGAATAGCGGCTCCGCAGGAGACGGCACAAAAGTAAAAGCTTTAGGATCAGGTGGTGTGCACTGGCTCCTCCCCCTATGACCCTCCTCCAAGCCTCAGTTAGATTTTTGTGCCCGGCCGAGAAGGGTGCAATCTAGGTGGCTCTCCTAAAGAGCTGCTTAGAGTAAAAGTTTTGTTAGGTTTTTTATTTTCAGTGAGTCCTGCTGGCAACAGGCTCACTGCATCGAGGGACTTAGGGGAGAGAAGTGAACTCACCTGCGTGCAGGATGGATTGGCTTCTTAGGCTACTGGACACCATTAGCTCCAGAGGGAGTCGGAACACAGGTCTCACCCTGGGGTTCGTCCCGGAGCCGCGCCGCCGACCCCCTTGCAGATGCCGAAAAGTGAAGAGGTCCAGAAACCGGCGGCAGAAGACTTTTCAGTCTTCATAAGGTAGCGCACAGCACTGCAGCTGTGCGCCATTGTTGTCAGCACACTTCATAGCAGCGGTCACTGAGGGTGCAGGGCGCTGGGGGGGGGGGGGGGCGCCCTGGGCAGCAATGATAGTACCTTATTCTGGCTAAAAATACATCACATATAGCCCCTGGGGGCTATATGGATGTATTTAACCCCTGCCAGGTCTCAGAAAAACGGGAGAAGCCCGCCGAAAAGGGTGCGGGGCCTATTCTCCTCAGCACACAGCGCCATTTTCCCTCACAGAAATGCTGGTGGGAAGGCTCCCAGGCTCTCCCCTGCACTGCACTACAGAAACAGGGTTAAAACAGAGAGGGGGGGCACTTATTTGGCGATATGACTATATATATATTAAAATGCTATAAGGGAAAAACACTTATATAAAGGTTGTCCCTGTATAATTATAGCGTTTTTGGTGTGTGCTGGCAAACTCTCCCTCTGTCTCCCCAAAGGGCTAGTGGGGTCCTGTCCTCTATCAGAGCATTCCCTGTGTGTGTGCTGTGTCGGTACGTGTGTGTCGACATGTATGAGGACGATGTTGGTGAGGAGGCGGAGCAATTGCCTGTAATGGTGATGTCACTCTCTAGGGCAGCGTTTTTCAACCGCTGTGCCGCGGCACAATAGTGTGCCGCCAGCGGTTGTCAAGTGTGCCGTGGAGTCAGCGGAGTCAGAGCTGCCTTCAGTTGAACAGAACTGCCGGGCAGCGCTGGGCTCTTAGGAAGCTCATTCACGCCGCGGCCGTTACCTATGGAGACGGAGCAGCGTGATCTGCAGCAGTCCTGGCCTGACAAGAGCACACACAGGAGTCAAGTGCTGCCTGAGATGACAGGAAGGGCTTGCATTGTGCAACACACAGGCGGCCGCACCACCACTTGACCGCTTCCTGCATTCCAGGCCGGCCGGGGATCCACGCGGCTTCCATTCAGCATGGTCACCTTGGCGGCGGCTGGGCTCTGTCACCGCCTGACATCACACTAGTCACACACTGTGTACAGGTGGGTTCCAGGGTTACTGTGTCACGGCGGCTCAGGCATGCCGCAGCCGTGTCCGGCGGCTCAGGCATGCCGCAGCCGTGACCTATAGAGACGCAGCAGCGTGACATTATAGGTCACACATGCTGTGTTGCAGTCCTGCAAGCCAGCCAGCACGCCTGCATACCCGTCCCCCCGCCAGCCAGCATGCCCCCCACACACTGCTCAATGCTCTGCAGCGCGAGTGTGACTGTACCTCCCCAGCTGATGAGGTCCCGCTACAGATGACAGGTAGGGACCAATGTGTGTTATTTTTTTTCTATAGAGAGTAATGCGATTGTTTTTCTGTGGGGGCTAGCCAATTAAATTGTTTTACTATGGGGAGCAATGTGATTGTTTTTTTTTTTCTGTGGGGGCCAGTCAATATAATTGTTTTTTTTCTGTGGTAGCCAATGTGTGTGGTTTTTTCCCCCGTGGGGGACAATGGTGTGCCTTGGGAATCTGAAAAAAATTTCAGTGTGCCGCGAGTTGAAAAAGGTTGAAAATCACTGCTCTAGGGAGTCGACACCGGAATGGATGGCTTATTTAAGGAATTACGTGATAATGTCAACACGCTGCAAGGTAGGTTGACGACATGAGACGGCCGGCAAACCAATTAGTACCTGTCCAGGCGTCTCAAACACCGTCAGGGGCGTTAAAACGTCCTTTTACCTCAGTCGGTCGACACAGACACAGACACGGACACTGACTCCATTGTCGACGGTGAAGAAACAAACGTATTTTCCTTTAGGGCCACACGATACTTGTTAAGGGCAATGAAGGAGGTGTTACATATTTCTGATACTACAAGTACCACAAAAAAGGGTATTATGTGGAGTGTGAAAAAACTACCTGTAGTTTTTCCTGAATCAGATAAATTAAATGAAGTGTGTGATGATGCGTGGGTTTCCCCCGATAGAAAATTATTGGCGGTATACCCTTTCCCGCCAGAAGTTAGGGCGCGTTGGGAAACACCCCTTAGGGTGGATAAGGCGCTCACACGCTTATCAAATCAAGTGGCGGTACCGTCTCCAGATAGGGCCGCCCTCAAGGAGCCAGCTGATAGGAGGCTGGAAAATATCCTAAAAAGTATATACACACATACTGGTGTTATACTGCGACCAGCGATCGCCTCAGCCTGGATGTGCAGCGCTGGGGTGGCTTGGTCGGATTCCCTGACTGAAAATATTGAGACCCTTTACAGGGACAGTATTTTATTGACTATAGAGCATTTAAAGGATGCATTTCTATATATGCGAGATGCACAGAGGGATATTTGCACTCTGGCATCAAAAGTAAGTGCGATGTCCATATCTGCCAGAAGTTGTTTATGGACACGACAGTGGTCAGGTGATGCAGATTCCAAACGGCACATGGAAGTATTGCCGTATAAAGGAGAAAAAGACAACGTCTTTTCAGCCTCAGTCCTTTCGTCCCCATAAGGGCAAGCGGGCAAAAGGCCAGTCATATCTGCCTTGGGATAGAGGAAAGGGAAGAAGACTGCAGCAGGCAGCCCATTCCCAGAAACAGAAGCCCTCCACCGCTTCTGCCAAGTCCTCAGCATGACGCTGGGGCCGTACAAGCGGACTCGGGTGCGGTGGGGGGGGGTCGTCTCAAGAGTTTCAGCACGCAGTGGGCTCACTCGCAAGTGGACCCCTGGATCCTACAAGTAGTATCCCAGGGGTACAGATTGGAAATTCGAGACGTCTCCCCCTCGCAGGTTCCTGAAGTCTGCTTTACCAACGTCTCCCTCCGACAGGGAGGCAGTAGTGGAAACAATTCACAAGCTGTATTCCCAGCAGGTGATAATCAAAGTACCCCTCCTACAACAAGGAAAGGGGTATTATTCCACACTATATTGTGGTACTGAAGCCAGACGGCTCGGTGAGACCTATTCTAAATCTGAAATAGTTGAACACTTACATACAAAGGTTCAAATCAAGATGGAGTCACTCAGAGCAGTGATAGCGAACCAGGAAGAAGGGGACTATATGGTGTCCCGGGACATCAGGGATGCTTACCTCCATGTCCCAATTTGCCCTTCTCACCAAGGGTACCTCAGGTTCGTGGTACAGAACTGTCACTATCAGTTTCAGACGCTGCCGGTTGGATTGTCCACGGCACCCCGGGTCCTTACCAAGGTAATGGCCGAAATGATTCTTCTTCAAAGAAAATGGACGATCTCCTGATAGGGGCAAGGTCCAGAGAACAGTTGGAGGTCGGAGTAGCACTATCTCAAGTAGTTCTACGACAGCACGGGTGGATTCTAAATATTCCAAAACCGCAGCTGTTTCCGACGACACGTCTGCTGTTCCTAGGGATGATTCTGGACACAGTCCAGAAAAAGGTGTTTCTCCCTGAGAAGAAAGCCAGGGAGTTATCCGAGCTAGTCAGGAACCTCCTAAAACCAGGAAAAGTGTCAGTGCATCATTGCACAAGGGTCCTGGGAAAAATGGTGGCTTCTTACGAAGCGATTCCATTCGGTAGATTTCATTCAAGAACTTTTCAGTGGGATCTGCTGGAAAAATGGTCCGGATCGCATCTTCAGATGCATCAGCGGATAACCCTGTCTCCAAGGACAAGGGTGTTTCTTCTGCGGTGGCTGCAGAGTGCTCATCTACTAAAGGGCCGCAGATTCGGCATTCAGGACTGGGTCCTGGTGACCACGGATGCCAGCCTGAGAGGCTGGGGAGCAGTCACACAGGGAAAAAATTTCCAGGGAGTGTGATCAAGTCTGGAGACTTCTCTCCACATAAATATACTGGAGCTAAGGGCAATTTACAATGTTCTAAGCTTAGCAAGACCTCTGCTTCAAGGTCAGCCGGTATTGATCCAGTGGGACAACATCACGGCAGTCGCCCACGTAAACAGACAGGGCGGCACAAGAAGCAGGAGGGCAATGGCAGAAACTGCAATGATTCTTCGCTGGGCGAAAAATGTGATAGCACTGTCAGCAGTGTTCATTCCGGGAGTGGACAACTGGGAAGCAGACTTCCTCAGCAGGCACGACCTCCACCCGGGAGAGTGGGGACTTCATCGGGAAGTTTTCCACATGATTGTGAACCGTTGGGAAAGACCAAAGGTGGACATGATGGCGTCCCGCCTGAACAAAAAACTGGACAGGTATTGCGCCAGGTCAAGAGACCCTCAAGCAATATCTGTGGACGTTCTGGTAACACCGTGGGTGTACCAGTCGGTGTATGTGTTCCCTCCTCTGCTTCTCATAACCAAGGTACTGAGAATTATAAGACGTAGAGGAGTAAGAACTATACTCGTGGCTCCGGATTGGCCAAGAAGGACGTGGCACCCGGAACTTCAAGAAATGCTCACAGAGGACTCATGGCCTCTGCCGCTAAGAAGGGACTTGCTTCAGCAAGTACCAGGTCTGTTCCAAGACTTACCGCGGCTGCGTTTGACGGCATGGCGGTGGAACGCCAGATCCTAAGGGAAAAAGGCATTCCGGAAGAGGTCATTCCTACCCTGGTCAAAACCAGGAAGGAGGTGACCGCAAAACATTATCACCACATGTGGCGAAAATATGTTGCGTGGTGTGAGGCCAGGAAGGCCCCACGAAGAAATTTCAACTCGGTCGATTCCTGCATTTCCTGCAAACAGGAGTGTCTATGGGCCTCAAATTGGGGTCCATTAAGGTTCAAATTTCGGCCCTGTCAATTTTCTTCCAGAAAAAATTGGCTTCAGTTCCTGAAGTCCAGAAGTTTGTCAAGGGAGTATTGCATATACAACCCCCTTTTTGTGCCTCCAGTGGCACTGTGGGATCTCAACGTAGTTCTGGGATTCCTCAAATCACATTTTAAACCGCTCAAATCTGTGGATTTGAAATATCTCACATGAAAAGTGACCATGCTGTTGGCCCTGGCTTCGGCCAGGCGAGTGTCAGAATTGACGGCTTTGTCTCACAAAAGCCATATCTGATTGTCCATTCGGACAGGGCAGAGCTGCGGACTCGTCCCCAGTTTCTTCCTAAGGTGGTGTCAGCGTTTCACCTGAACCAGCTTATTGTGGTACCTGCGGCTACTAGGGACTTGGAGGACTCCAAGTTGCTAGATGTTGTCAGGGCCCTGAAAATATAGGTTTCCAGGCTGGCTGGAGTCAGGAAAACTGACTCGCTGTTATCCTGTATGCACCCAACAAACTGGGTGCTCTTGCTTCTAAGCAGACGATTGCTCGTTGGATTTGTAGCACATTTCAACTTGCACATTCTGTGGCAGGCCTGCCACAGCCTAAATCTGTCAAGGCCCATTGCACAAGGAAGGTGGGCTCATCCTGGGCGGCTGCCCGAGGGGTCTCGGCATTACAACTCTGCCGAGCAGCTACGTGGTCGGGGGAGAACACGTTTGTAAAATTCTACAAATTTGATACCCTGGCTAAAGAGGACCTGGAGTTCTCTCATTCGGTGCTGCAGAGTCATCCGCACTCTCCCGCCCGTTTGGGAGCTTTGGTATAATCCCCATGGTCCTGATGGAGTCCCCAGCATCCACTAGGACGTCAGAGAAAATAAGATTTTACTTACCGATAAATCTATTTCTCGTAGTCCGTAGTGGATGCGGGGCGCCCATCCCAAGTGCGGATTGTCTGCAATACTTGTACATAGTTATTGTTACAAAAATCGGGTTATTATTGTTGTGAGCCATCTTTTCAGAGGCTCCGCTGTTATCATGCTGTTAACTGGGTTCAGATCACAGGTTGTACAGTGTGATTGGTGTGGCTGGTATGAGTCTTACCCGGGATTCAAAATCCTTCCTTATTGTGTACGCTCGTCCGGGCACAGTATCCTAACTGAGGCTTGGAGGAGGGTCATAGAGGGAGGAGCCAGTGCACACCACCTGATCCTAAAGCTTTTACTTTTGTGCCCTGTCTCCTGCGGAGCCGCTATTCCCCATGGTCCTGATGGAGTCCCCAGCATCCACTATGGACTACGAGAAATAGATTTATCGGTAAGTAAAATCTTATTTTCCAGTAGGGCCACACGTTACATGATCACGGCAATGAAGGAGGTTTTGAACATTTCTGATACTACAAGTACCACAAAAAAGGGTATTATGTTGGGTGTGAAAAAACTACCCGTAGTTTTTCCTGAATCAGATGAATTAAATGAGGTGTGTGATGAATCGTGGGTTTCCCCCGATAAACTGCTAATTTCTAAAAAATTATTGGCATTATACCCTTTCCCGCCAGAGGTTAGGGCACGTTGGGAAACACCCCCTAGCGTAGATAAGGCGCTCACACGCTTATCAAAACAAGTGGCGTTACCGTCCCCTGATACGGCCGCCCTCAAGGAACCAGCTGATAGGAAGCTGGAAAATATCCTTAAAAGTATATACACACATACTGGTATTATACTGCGACCAGCAATCGCCTCAGCCTGGATGTGCAGTGCTGGGGTGGCTTGGTCGGATTCCCTGACTGAAAATATTGATACCCTGGACAGGGACAATATATTATTGACTATAGAGCATTTAAAGGATGCATTTCTATATATGTGAGATGCACAGAGGGATATTTGCACTCTGGCATCAAGAGTAAGTGCGATGTCCATTTCTGCCAGAAGAGGATTATGGACGCGACAGTGGTCAGGGGATGCGGATTCCAAACGGCATATGGAAGTATTGCCGTATAAAGGGGAGAAGTTATTTGGGGTCGGTCTATCGGACCTGGTGGCCACGGCAACGGCTGGAAAATCCACCTTTTTACCCAAAGTCACCACGCAGCAGAAAAAGATACCGTCTTTTCAGGCTCAGTCCTTTCGTCCCCATAAGAGTAAGCGGGCAAAAGGCCACTCATATCTGCCCCGGGGCAGAGGAAGGGGAAAAAGACTGCAGCAAACAGCCTCTTCCCACGAACAGAAGCCCTCCCAGGCTTCTGCCAAGTCCTCAGCATGACGCTGGGGCCTTACAAGCGGACTCAGGCACGGTGGGGGCCCGTCTCAAGAATTTCAGCGCGCAGTGGGCACACTCGCAAGTGGACCCCTGGATCCTGCAGGTAGTATCTCAGGGGTACAAATTGGAATTCGAGACGTCTCCCCCTCGCCGGTTCCTGAAGTCTGCTTTACCAACGTCTCCCCCCGACAGGGAGGCGGTATTGGAAGCCATTCACAAGCTGTATTCCCAGCAGGTGATAATCAAGGTACCCCTCCTACAACAGGGAAAGGGGTATTATTCCACGCTGTTTGTGGTACCGAAGCCGGACGGCTCGGTGAGACCCATTTTAAATCTGAAATCCTTGAACACTTACATAAAAAGGTTCAAGTTCAAGATGGAGTCACTCAGAGCAGTGATAGCGAACCTGGAAGAAGGGGACTATATGGTGTCTCTGGACATCAAGGATGCTTACCTCCATGTCCCAATTTGCCCTTCTCACCAAGGGTACCTCAGGTTTGTGGTACAGAACTGTCACTATCAGTTTCAGACGCTGCCGTTTGGATTGTCCACGGCACCCCGGGTCTTTAGCAAGGTAATGGCCGAAATGATTCTTCTTCGAAGAAAAGGAGTCTTAATTATCCCTTACTTGGACGATCTCCTGATAAGGGCAAGGTCCAGAGAACAGTTAGAGGTCGGAGTAGCACTATCTCAAGTAGTACTACGACAGCACGGATGGATTCTAAATATTCCAAAATCACAGCTGATTCCGACGACACGTCTGCTGTTCCTAGGGATGATTCTGGACACAGTACAGAAAAAGGCGTTTCTCCCGGAGGAGAAAGCCAAGGAGTTATCCGACCTAGTCAGGAACCTCCTAAGACCAGGCCAAGTGTCAGTACATCAATGCACAAGGGTCCTGGGAAAGATGGTGGCTTCTTACGAAGCGATTCCATTCGGCAGATTCCACGCAAGAACTTTTCAGTGGGATCTGCTGGACAAATGGTCCGGATCGCATCTTCAAATGCATCAGCGGATAACCCTGTCTCCAAGGACAAGGGTGTCTCTCCTGTGGTGGTTACAGAGTGCTCATCTCCTAGAGGGCCGCAGATTCGGCATTCAGGATTGGGTCCTGGTGACCACGGATGCCAGCCTGAGAGGCTGGGGAGCAGTCACACCGGGAAGAAATGTCCAGGGCTTGTGGTCAAGCATGGAAACGTCACTTCACATAAATATCCTGGAACTAAGGGCCATTTACAATGCCCTAAGTCAGGCAAGACCTCTGCTTCAGGGTCAGCCGGTGTTGATCCAGTCGGACAACATCACGGCAGTCGCCCACGTAAACAGACAGGGCGGCACAAGAAGCAGGAGGGCAATGATGGAAGTGGCAAGGATTCTTCGCTGGGCGGAGAATCATGTGATAGCACTGTCAGCAGTGTTCATTCCGGGAGTGGACAACTGGGAAGCAGACTTCCTCAGCAGACACGATCTTCACCCGGGGGAGTGGGGACTTCACCCAGAAGTCTTCCACATGATTGTGAACCGTTGGGAAAAACCAAAGGTGGACATGATGGCGTCCCGCCTCAACAAAAAACTGGACAGATATTGCGCCAGGTCAAGGGACCCTCAGGCAATAGCTGTGGACGCTCTGGTAACACCGTGGGTGTACCAGTCAGTGTATGTGTTCCCTCCTCTTCCTCTCATACCAAAAGTACTGAGAATCATAAGAAGGATAGGGGTAAAGACTATACTCGTGGCTCCGGATTGGCCAAGAAGGACTTGGTACCCGGAAATTCAAGAGATGCTCACGGAAGACCCGTGGCCTCTACCTCTAAGAAAGGACCTGCTCCAGCAGGGACCATGTCTGTTCCAAGACTTACCGCTGCTGCGTTTGACGGCATGGCGGTTGAACTCCGGATCCTGAAGGAAAAAGGCATTCCGGATGAAGTCATCCCTACCCTGATCAAAGCCAGGAAGGATGTAACCATACAACATTATCACCGTATTTGGCGTAAATATGTTGCGTGGTGCGAGGCCAGGAAGGCCCCTACAGAGGAATTTCAACTGGGTCGTTTCCTGCATTTCCTGCAAACAGGACTGTCTATGGGCCTCAAATTAGGGTCCATTAAGGTTCAAATTTCGGCCCTGTCAATATTCTTCCAAAAAGAACTGGCTTTTGTTCCTGAAGTTCAGACGTTTGTCAAGGGAGTACTGCATATACAGCCTCCTTTTGTGCCTCCAGTGGCACCTTGGGATCTCAATGTAGTTTTGGGATTCCTAAAATCACATTGGTTTGAACCACTCACCACTGTGGACTTAAAATATCTCACATGGAAAGTGGTAATGCTGTTAGCCCTGGCTTCAGCCAGGCGTGTCTCAGAATTGGCGGCTTTATCCTATAAAAGCCCTTACCTAATTTTTCATACGGACAGGGCAGAATTGAGGACTCGTCCTCAATTTCTTCCTAAGGTGGTTTCAGCATTTCACTTAAACCAGCCTATTGTGGTGCCTGCGGCTACTAGGGACTTGGAGGATTCCAAGTTGCTGGACGTAGTCAGGGCCCTGAAAATATATGTTTCCAGGACGGCTGGAGTCAGAAAATCTGATTCGCTGTTTATCCTGTATGCACCCAGCAAGCTGGGTGCTCCTGCTTCTAAGCAGACGATTGCTCGTTGGATTTGTAGTACAATTCAGCTTGCACATTCTGTGGCAGGCCTGCCACAGCCAAAATCTGTAAAAGCCCATTCCACACGGAAAGTGGGCTCATCTTGGGCGGCTGCCCGAGGGGTCTCGGCTTTACAACTTTGCCGAGCAGCTACTTGGTCAAGGGCAAACACGTTTGCTAAATTCTACAAATTTGATACCCTGGCTGAGGAGGACCTGGAGTTCTCTCATTCGGTGCTGCAGAGTCATCCGCACTCTCCCGCCCGTTTGGGAGCTTTGGTATAATCCCCATGGTCCTTTCGGAGTCCCCAGCATCCACTAGGACGTTAGAGAAAATAATAATTTACTTACCGATAATTCTATTTCTCATAGTCCGTAGTGGATGCTGGGCGCCCATCCCAAGTGCGGATTGTCTGCATTACTTGTACATAGTTATTGTTACAAAAATCGGGTTATTGTTGTGAGCCATCTTTTCAGAGGCTCCTTCTGTTATCATGCTGTTAACTGGGTTCAGATCACAAGTTGTACGGTGTGATTGGTGTGGCTGGTATGAGTCTTACCCGGGATTCAAAATCCTTCCTTATTGTGTACGCTCGTCCGGGCACAGTATCCTAACTGAGGCTTGGAGGAGGGTCATAGGGGGAGGAGCCAGTGCACACCAGCTAGTCCTAAAGCTTTTACTTTGTGCCCAGTCTCCTGCGGAGCCGCTATTCCCCATGGTCCTTTCGGAGTCCCCAGCATCCACTACGGACTATGAGAAATAGAATTATCGGTAAGTAAATTCTTATTTCTCTGACGTCCTAGTGGATGCTGGGACTCCGTCAGGACCATGGGGATTAGCGGCTCCGCAGGAGACAGGGCACAAAAATAAAAGCTTTAGGACTAGGTGGTGTGCACTGGCTCCTCCCCCTATGACCCTCCTCCAAGCCTCTGTTAGGTTTTTGTGCCCGTCCGAGCAGGGTGCAATCTAGGTGGCTCTCCTAAAGAGCTGCTTAGAAAAAGTTATTATGTTTTTCTCTATCGTCCTAAGTGGATGCTGGGGTTCCTGAAAGGACCATGGGGAATAGCGGCTCCGCAGGAGACAGGGCACAAAAAAGTAAAGCTTTACTAGGTCAGGTGGTGTGCACTGGCTCCTCCCCCTATGACCCTCCTCCAGACTCCAGTTAGATTTTGTGCCCGAACGAGAAGGGTGCAATCTAGGTGGCTCTCCTAAAGAGCTGCTTAGAGAAAGTTTAGTTTAGGTTTTTTTCTTTACAGTGAGTCCTGCTGGCAACAGGATCACTGCAACGTGGGACTTAGGGGGAAAGTAGTAAACTCACCTGCATGCAGAGTGGATTTGCTGCTTGGCTACTGGACACCATTAGCTCCAGAGGGATCGAACACAGGCCCAGCCGTGGAGTCCGGTCCCGGAGCCGCGCCGCCGACCCCCTTGCAGATGCTGAAGCGTGAAGAGGTCCGGAAACCGGCGGCTGAAGACTCCTCAGTCTTCATAAGGTAGCGCACAGCACTGCAGCTGTGCGCCATTTTCCTCTCAGCACACTTCACTGGGCAGTCACTGAGGGTGCAGAGCGCTGGGGGGGGGCGCTCTGAGAGGCAAATATAAACCTTATACAAGGCTAAAAATACCTCACATATAGCCCATAGGGGCTATATGGAGATATTTAACCCCTGCCTGACTGGAAAAATAGCGGGAGAAGAACCCGCCGAAAAAGGGGCGGGGCCTATCTCCTCAGCACACGGCGCCATTTTCTGTCACAGCTCCGCTGGTCAGGAAGGCTCCCAGGTCTCTCCCCTGCACTGCACTACAGAAACAGGGTAAAACAGAGAGGGGGGGCACATTAATGGCTATATATATATATATATTAAAGCAGCTATAAGGGAGCACTTAATATAAGGATATCCCTTGTATATATAGCGCTTTGTGGTGTGTGCTGGCAGACTCTCCCTCTGTCTCCCCAAAAGGGCTAGTGGGTCCTGTCTTCATTAGAGCATTCCCTGTGAGTTTGCGGTGTGTGTCGGTACGTGGTGTCGACATGTATGAGGACGATATTGGTGTGGAGGCGGAGCAATTGCCAAATATGCAGATGTCACCCCCCAGGGGGTCGACACCAGAATGGATGCCTTTATTTGTGGAATTACGTGATGGTTTATCTTCCCTTAAACAGTCAGTTGAGGACATGAGGCGGCCGGACAATCAATTAATGCCTGTCCAGGCGCCTCAAACACCGTCAGGGGCTGTAAAACGCCCTTTGCCTCAGTCGGTCGACACAGACCCAGACACGGGCACTGATTCCAGTGACGACGGTAGAAATTCAAACGTATTTTCCAGTAGGGCCACACGTTATATGATTTTGGCAATGAAGGAGACGTTACATTTAGCTGATACTACAGATACCGTAAAACAGGGTATTATGTATGGTGTGAAAAAACTACAAACAGTTTTTCCTGAATCAGAAGAATTAAATGACGTGTGTGATGAAGCGTGGGTTGCTCCTGATAAAAAGTTGATAATTTCAAAAAAGTTATTGGCATTATACCCTTTCCCGCCAGAGGTTAGGGCGCGCTGGGAAACACCCCCTAAGGTGGACAAGGCGCTCACACGCTTATCCAAACAAGTGGCGTTACCCTCTCCTGAGACGGCCGCACTTAAGGATCCATCAGATAGAAAGATGGAAGTTATTCAAAAGAATATATACACACATGCAGGTGTTATACTACGACCAGCTATAGCAACTGCCGGGATGTGCAGTGCTGGAGTAGTTTGGTCAGAATCCCTGATTGAAAATATTGATACCCTAGATAGGGACAATGTTTTACTGTCGTTAGAACAAATAAAGGATGCATTTATCTATATGCGTGATGCACAGAGGGATATTTGCACACTGGCATCTCGGGTGAGTGCTATGTCCATTTCAGCCAGAAGAGCCTTATGGACACGACAGTGGACAGGCGATGCGGATTCAAAACGTCACATGGAGGTTTTGCCGTATAAAGGGGAGGAGTTATTTGGAGTTGGTCTATCAGACTTGGTGGCCACGGCTACTGCCGGGAAATCCACTTTTTTACCTCAAGTCACTCCCCAACAGAGAAAGGCACCGACTTTTCAACCGCAGCCTTTTCGCTCCTACAAAAATAAGAGAGCAAAGGGCTTGTCGTACCTGCCACGAGGCAGAGGAAGAGGGAAGAGACACCAACAGGCAGCTCCTTCCCAGGAACAGAAGCCCTCCCCGGCTCCTGCAAAAACCTCAGCATGACGCTGGGGCCTCTCAAGCGGACTCGGGGACAGTGGGGGGCCGTCTCAAAAATTACAGCGCGCAGTGGGCTCACTCGCAGGTAGACCCCTGGATCCTGCAGATAATATCTCAGGGGTACAGGTTGGAATTAGAGACGGATCCTCCTCATCGTTTCCCGAAGTCTGCCTTACCAACCGTCTCTTCCGAAAGGGAGAGGGTGTTGGAAGCCATTCACAAGCTGTACGCTCAGCAGGTGATAGTCAAAGTACCCCTATTACAACAAGGAAAGGGGTATTATTCCACTCTATTTGTGGTACCGAAGCCGGATGGCTCGGTAAGGCCTATTCTAAATCTGAAGTCCTTGAACCTCTACATAAAAAAGTTCAAGTTCAAGATGGAGTCACTCAGAGCAGTGATAGCGAACCTGGAAGAAGGGGACTTTATGGTATCCTTGGACATCAAGGATGCGTATCTACACGTTCCGATTTACCCCGCACACCAGGGGTACCTCAGGTTCATTGTTCAAAACTGTCACTATCAGTTTCAGACGCTGCCGTTCGGATTGTCCACGGCGCCTCGGGTCTTTACCAAGGTAATGGCCGAGATGATGATTCTTCTTCGAAGAAAAGGCGTATTAGTTATCCCATACTTGGACGATCTCCTAATAAGGGCAAGGTCCAGAGAACAGCTGGAGACAGCTTTAGCACTATCTCAAGAGGTGCTAAGACAACACGGGTGGATTCTGAATATTCCAAAATCCCATTTAATCCCGACAACTCGTCTGCTGTTCCTAGGAATGATTCTGGACACGGTTCAGAAAAAGGTTTTCCTTCCAGAGGAAAAAGCCAAGGAGTTATCCGATCTGGTCAGGAACCTCCTAAAACCAGGAAAAGTGTCAGTACATCAATGCACAAGAGTCCTGGGAAAAATGGTGGCTTCTTACGAAGCAATTCCATTCGGCAGATTCCATGCAAGAATATTCCAAAGGGATCTGTTGGACAAATGGTCAGGGTCGCATCTGCAGATGCACCTGCGAATAACCCTGTCACCAAAGACAAGGGTGTCACTTCTGTGGTGGTTGCAGAAGGCTCACCTATTAGAAGGCCGCAGATTCGGCATTCAGGATTGGATCCTGGTGACCACGGACGCCAGCCTGAGAGGCTGGGGAGCAGTCACACAAGGAAGAAACTTCCAGGGAGTATGGACGAGTCTGGAAAAGTCTCTTCACATAAACATTCTGGAACTAAGAGCAATCTACAATGCTCTAAGCCAGGCGGAACTTCTCCTGCAAGGAAAGCCGGTGTTGATTCAGTCGGACAACATCACGGCGGTCGCCCATGTAAACAGGCAGGGCGGCACAAGAAGCAGGAGTGCAATGGCAGAAGCTGCCAAGATTCTTCGCTGGGCGGAGAATCACGTGATAGCACTGTCAGCAGTGTTCATCCCGGGCGTGGACAACTGGGAAGCAGACTTCCTCAGCAGACACGATCTTCATCCGGGAGAGTGGGGTCTACATCCAGAAGTCTTCAACATGTTAATAGACCGTTGGGAAAGACCAATTGTAGACATGATGGCGTCTCGCCTCAACAAGAAACTGGACAAATATTGCGCCAGGTCAAGAGATCCACAGGCAATAGCTGTGGACGCACTGGTAACTCCTTGGGTGTACCAGTCAGTGTATGTGTTTCCTCCTCTGCCGCTCATACCAAAGGTATTGAAGATCATACGGCAAAGAAGAGTAAGAACAATACTAGTGGTTCCGGATTGGCCGAGAAGGACTTGGTATCCGGAACTTCAAGAGATGCTCACGGACGAACCGTGGCCTCTACCTCTGAGAAGGGACCTGCTACAGCAGGGTCCCTGTCTTTTTCAAGACTTACCGCGGCTGCGTTTGACGGCATGGCGGTTGAACGCCAGATCCTAAACGGGAAAGGCATTCCAGAAGAAGTCATTCCTACCTTGATTAAGGCACGGAAGGAAGTCACCGTGAAACATTATCACCGCATTTGGCGAAAATATGTAGCGTGGTGCGAGGATCGGAAGGTTCCGACGGAGGAATTCCAACTGGGTCGTTTCCTACATTTCCTGCAATCAGGATTATCTATGGGTCTCAAATTGGGATCCATTAAGGTTCAAATTTCGGCCCTGTCAATATTCTTCCAAAAAGAATTGGCCTCTGTCCCTGAGGTCCAGACTTTTGTCAAGGGAGTACTGCATATACAGCCTCCTGTGGTGCCTCCGGTGGCACCGTGGGATCTAAATGTAGTTTTAGATTTCCTCAAATCCCATTGGTTTGAACCATTGAAAAAGGTGGATTTGAAATATCTCACATTGAAAGTGACTATGTTACTAGCCCTGGCCTCTGCCAGGAGAGTATCTGAATTGGCGGCTTTATCTTATAAAAGTCCTTATCTAATCTTCCATTCGGATAGGGCAGAACTGCGGACTCGTCCGCATTTTCTCCCTAAAGTGGTATCAGCATTTCATCTGAACCAACCTATTGTGGTGCCTGCGGCCACTAGCGACTTGGAGGACTCCAAGTTGTTGGACGTTGTCAGAGCCTTAAAAATATACATTGCAAGGACGGCTGGAGTCAGAAAATCTGACTCGCTGTTTATATTGTATGCACCCAACAAGTTGGGCGCACCTGCTTCTAAGCAGTCGATTGCTCGTTGGATTTGTAACACAATTCAACTTGCACATTCTGTGGCAGGCCTGCCACAGCCTAAAACTGTAAAAGCCCACTCCACAAGGAAGGTGGGCTCATCTTGGGCGGCTGCCCGAGGGGTCTCGGCATTACAACTCTGCCGAGCAGCTACGTGGTCGGGGGAGAACACGTTTGTAAAATTTTACAAATTTGATACCCTGGCAAAGGAGGACCTGGAGTTCTCTCATTCGGTGCTGCAGAGTCATCCGCACTCTCCCGCCCGTTTGGGAGCTTTGGTATAATCCCCATGGTCCTTTCAGGAACCCCAGCATCCACTTAGGACGATAGAGAAAATAAGAATTTACTTACCGATAATTCTATTTCTCGGAGTCCGTAGTGGATGCTGGGCGCCCATCCCAAGTGCGGATTATCTGCAATACTTGTACATAGTTATTGTTAACTAATTCGGGTTATTGTTAAGGAGCCATCTTTAAGAGGCCCTTTCTGTTGTCATACTGTTAACTGGGTTTAGATCACAAGTTGTACGGTGTGATTGGTGTGGCTGGTATGAGTCTTACCCGGGATTCAAAATGCCTCCCTTATTGTGTATGCTCGTCCGGGCACAGTACCTAACTGGAGTCTGGAGGAGGGTCATAGGGGGAGGAGCCAGTGCACACCACCTGACCTAGTAAAGCTTTACTTTTTTGTGCCCTGTCTCCTGCGGAGCCGCTATTCCCCATGGTCCTTTCAGGAACCCCAGCATCCACTACGGACTCCGAGAAATAGAATTATCGGTAAGTAAATTCTTATTTTTATTTTCAGTGAGTCCTGCTGGCAACAGGCTCACTGCAACGAGGGACTTAGGGGAGAAGTGAACTCACCTGCGTGCAGGATGGTTTGGCTTCTTAGGCTACTGGACACCATTAGCTCCAGAGGGATCGAACACAGGCCCAGCCATGGAGTCCGGTCCCGGAGCCGTGCCGCCGACCCCCTTGCAGATGCCGAAAAGTGAAGAGGTCCAGAAACCGGCGGCAGAAGACTTTTCAGTCTTCATGAGGTAGCGCACAGCACTGCAGCTGTGCGCCATTGTTGTCAGCACACTTCACACCAGCGGTCACTGAGGGTGCAGGGCGCTGGGGGGGGGCGCCCTGGGCAGCAATGATAATACCTTGTTCTGGCTAAAAATACATCACATACAGCCCCTGGGGCTATATGGATGTATTTAACCCCTGCCAGGTCTCACAAACACCGGGAGAAGAGCCCGCCGAAATAGGGGGCGGGGCCTATCTCCTCAGCACACAGCGCCATTTTCCTGCACAGCTCCGCTGCGAGGAAGGCTCCCAGGACTCTCCCCTGCACTGCACTACAGAAACAGGGTAAAAAAAAACAGAGGGGGGGGCACTTTTTTGGCGATATTGATATATTAAGCTGCTATAAAGGAAACAACACTTCTGTAGGGTTGTTCCTATATATTTATAGCGCTTGGGTGTGTGCTGTCAAACTCTCCCTCTGTCTCCCCAAAGGGCTAGTGGGGTCCTGTCTTCGATAAGAGCATTCCCTGTGTGTCTGCTGTGTGTCGGTACGTGTGTGTCGACATGTATGAGGACGATGTTGGTGTGGAGGCGGAGCAATTGCCGGTAATGGTGATGTCACCCCCTAGGGAGTCGACACCGGAATGGATGGCTTTGTTTATGGAATTACGTGATAATGTCAGCACGTTACAAAAATCAGTTGACGACATGAGACGGCCGGCAAACCAGTTAGTACCTGTCCAGGCGTCTCAGACACCGTCAGGGGCTGTAAAACGCCCTTTACCTCAGTCGGTCGACACAGACCCAGACACGGACACCGAATCTAGTGTCGACGGTGAAGAAACAAACGTATTTTCCAGTAGGGCCACACGTTATATGATCACGGCAATGAAGGAGGCTTTGCATATCTGATACTGCAAGTACCACAAAAAGGGGTATTATGTGGGGTCTGAAAAAACTACCTGTAGTTTTTCCTGAATCAGAGGAATTGAATGAAGTGTGTGATGAAGCGTGGGTTAACCCCGATAGAAAACTGCTAATTTCAAAGAAGTTATTGGCATTATATCCTTTCCCGCCAGAGGTTAGGGCGCGCTGGGAAACACCCCCTAGGGTGGATAAGGCACTCACACGCTTATCAAAACAAGTGGCGTTACCGTCTCCTGAAACGGCCGCCCTCAAGGATCCAGCTGATAGGAGGCTGGAAACTACCCTGAAAAGTATATACTCATATACTGGTGTTATACTGCGACCAGCCATCGCCTCAGCATGGATGTGCAGTGCTGGGGTGGTTTGGTCGGATTCCCTGACTGAAAATATTGATACCCTGGATAGGGACAGTATTTTATTGACTATAGAGCAATTAAAGGATGCTTTTCTTTATATGCGAGATGCTCAGAGGGATATTTGCACTCTGGCATCGAGAGTAAGTGCGATGTCCATATCTGCCAGAAGAAGTTTATGGACGCGACAGTGGTCAGGTGATGCGGATTCCAAACGGCATATGGAAGTATTGCCGTATAAAGGGGAGGAATTATTTGGGGTCGGTCTATCGGATTTGGTGGCCACGGCAACAGCCGGGAAATCCACCTTTTTACCTCAGGTCCCCTCCCAACAGAAAAAGACAGTCTTTTCAGCCGCAGTCCTTTCGTTCCTATAAGAACAAGCGGGCAAAAGGACAGTCATATCTGCCCCGAGGCAAAGGAAAGGGTAAGAGAGTGCACCAAGCAGCTCCCTCCCAGGAGCAGAAGCCCTCCCCGGCTTCTGCAAAGCCCTCAGCATGACGTTGGGGCTTTACAAGCGGACTCAGGGGCGGTGGGGGGTCGACTCAAGAATTTCAGCGCACAGTGGGCTCACTCACAGGTGGACCCCTGGATCCTGCAGGTAGTATCTCAGGGTTACAGGTTGGAATTCGAGAAGTCTCCCCCTCGCCGGTTCCTAAAGTCTGCTCTGCCAACGTCTCCCTCAGACAGGGCGACGGTATTGGAAGCCATTCACAAGCTGTATTCTCAGCAGGTGATAGTCAAGGTACCCCTCCTACAACAGGGAAAGGGGTATTATTCCACACTATTTGTGGTACCGAAGCCGGACGGCTCGGTAAGACCTATTCTAAATCTGAAATCTTTGAACCTGTACATACAAAAATTCAAGTTCAAGATGGAGTCACTCAGAGCAGTGATAGCGAATCTGGAAGAAGGGGACTTTATGGTGTCCCTGGACATCAAGGATGCTTACCTGCATGTCCCAATTTGCCCTTCACATCAAGGGTACCTCAGGTTCGTGGTGCAAAACTGTCATTATCAGTTTCAGACGCTGCCGTTTGGATTGTCCACGGCACCTCGGGTCTTTACCAAGGTAATGGCCGAAATGATGTTTCTTCTGCGAAGAAAAGGCGTATTAATTATCCCTTACTTGGACGATCTCCTGATAAGGGCAAGGTCCAGAGAACAGCAGGAGGACGTAGTAGCACTAACCCAAGTAGTGCTGCAACAGCACGGGTGGATTCTGAATTTTCCAAAATCTCAATTGACCCCGACGACACGTCTGCTGTTCCTGGGAATGATTCTGGACACGGTTCAGAAAAAGGTGTTTCTTCCGGAGGAGAAAGCCAGGGAGTTATCCGAACTTGTCAGGAACCTCCTAAAACCAGGAAAAGTGTCTGTGCATCAATGCACAAGAGTCCTGGGAAAAATGGTGGCTTCTTACGAAGCGATTCCATTCGGCAGATTCCACGCACAAACTTTTCAGTGGGATCTGCTGGACAAATGGTCCGGATCGCATCTGCAGATGCATCAGCGGATAACTTTGTCTCCACGGACAAGGGTGTCTCTTCTGTGGTGGTTGCAGAGTGCTCATCTGTTAGAGGGCCGCAGATTCGGCATACAGGACTTGGTCCTGGTGACCACGGATGCCAGTCTGAGAGGCTGGGGAGCGGTCACACACGGAAGAAACTTCCAGGGAGTGTGGTCAAGCCTGGAGATGTCTCTTCACATAAATATACTGGAGCTAAGAGCGATTTACAATGCTCTAAGCCTGGCAAAACCCCTGCTTCAGGGTCAGCCGGTGTTGATCCAGTCGGACAACATCACGGCAGTCGCCCACGTAAACAGACAGGGCGGCACAAGCAGGAGGGCAATGGCAGAAGCTGCAAGGATTCTTCGCTGGGCGGAAGATCATGTGATGGCACTGTCAGCAGTGTTCATTCCGGGAGTGGACAACTGGGAAGCGGACTTCCTCAGCAGACACGATCTACACCCGGGAGAGTGGGGACTTCATCCAGAAGTCTTCCACATGATTGTGAACCGTTGGGAAAAACCAAAGGTGGATATGATGGCGTCCCGCCTCAACAAAAAACTGGACAGGTATTGCGCCAGGTCAAGAGACCCTCAGGCAATAGCTGTGGACGCTCTGGTAACACCGTGGGTGCTCCAGTCAGTGTATGTGTTTCCTCCTCTGCCTCTCATACCAAAAGTACTGAGAATTATACGGCAAAGGGGAGTAAGAACGATACTCGTGGCTCCGGATTGGCCAAGAAGAACTTGGTACCCGGAACTTCAGGAGATGCTCACGGAAGATCCGTGGCCTCTACCTCTAAGACGGGACCTGCTTCAGCAGGGACCGTGTAGTGTTCACTCTAAGCTTCTTTCGCAGGGCGCTGCGCCCTGCCCCTTTTTTGAGTGACAGAATGCGCCCTGCCCGTTTGCGCCCGCCCTGCTAAGAGCTGTCTTCTCCCCCCGCCGCGCTGTCACTTCTCCCCCCATGTGATCGCAAAATACGCGCTGCTATATCCAATCGCCGCCAGCAGCGCCTCCTCATCCAATCGCCGCTGGCGGCACCTCATCCAATCACCGCCAGTGCCTCCTCATCCAATCACCGCCGGCAGCGCCGCGTCATCCAATCGCCGCCAGCGTCTCATCATCCAATCGGTGCCGGCAGCGTCTCCCCATCCAGTTGCAGTGTCTCGCTATCGAAGCCCGCCTGAGACGTCCCTCCCTCCTCCCTGTCCGCCAGCATGCTGCTCCAGGGACTGACTACACTACTTGTTTGCTGGTGCGAGATCGCTTGGAAAATAGCGGAGACGCTGGAACGGGTTAGGTTCTCTGCTTCCGCCCTCCGGAACCTACTGACAGCGGGTAACATTGCTGTTACTAAAGGTACGGCAGGGCTGGGAGACTGTTCTGGTAGATACTGTATGTCACTTGTGAGCAACGCGTGCCCTCACCCAATGCATCTATTGCTGATCTTCACCATCTTGTAGCCATGTCTCTGTCCCCATGGAGTACAGCCGCCCCCCACCCCGCTCCGTTAGTTGCTTACAAGTTTAACTTTGTCCCCATGGAGTACAGCCGCATGTAGCCAAAGTTAAACTTGTAAGCAACTAACAGAGCGGGGTGGGGGGCGTAATTCGGCTAATGATAGAAATGGTCGGGGCTGGGGCAGTGCCCATTATTTACTTCACCCATGCCACCACACTGCCCAACATAAACACACCCAATACCCCCACAGTGGACAACATACACCCACACGGTGCCCAGCATATGCACACCACCACAGTGCCCAGCATACACACCCCACAGTGCCCATAACACCCTCCATACCCACCCAGTGCTCATTATAAACCCACAGTACCCAGCATATGTACACCACCACAGTGCCCAGCATACACACCCCACAGTGCCCATAACACCCTCCATACCCACCCAGTGCTCATTATACACCCACAGTGCCCAGCATATGTACACCACCACAGTGCCCAGCAGACACACCCCACAGTGCCCATAACACCCTCCATACCCACCCAGTGCTCATTATACACCCACAGTGCCCAGCATATGTACACCCCCACGGTGCCTATAACACCCTTCATACCCATACTGTGCTTATTCTACACCCTTCATGCCCACACAGTGCCCAGCATATGTACACTCCCACATTGCCAGCATACACACCCCACAGTGCCCATTACACCTCCATACCCACATAATGCTCATTATACACCCCACCTCTCCCATACACAGTGCCAAGCATACATACAATCCTATGTCCACACATAGTGCCCAGCATACACACATCTCAGAGAGGAGCTGATCTTAAAAGGTAATTGGGGAGTGGGTATCCTGGGTACTAATGCCTCCATACCCCTAACACTGACTACAGTACTACCTGCTCCTAATCCCCTTGCCCCCCAGCACTGTCCCAACTGCTATCTCTCCCTTGTGCAGTGTGTCCCAGTGCTCTCTCCAATATGCGCAATATGTAGAACGTGCTCTACCTGGCGCAGTGTGTATAGGAAATTCTACCTGGTGCAATGTGTATGAGCGGCACTATTGTGTGGTATAATGTTATTTAGTACTATTATGTCGTCAAGCCCCTTCCCCACGAAACAACACCCCTAAAAAAAAAATTCCGGCGCGCACTGTCCATGCTTTCACCTATAGGAATGGGCGCACCAAGCGATATAGTATGTACCTATTTTTGCCCTTCTAACTTAAAAATGTGCCCTCACGAATGAAAAATGTGCCCTACCCGTGATCAGCACCCTGCCCTAAAAAATTCCTAGAGTGAACACTAACCGTGTCTATTCCAAGACTTACCGCGGCTGCGTTTGACGGCATGGCGGTTGAACGCCGAATTCTAAGGGAAAAAGGCATTCCGGAAGAGGTCATCCCTATCCTGGTAAAAGCCAGGAAGGAGGTGACTGCACAACATTATCACCGCATTTGGAGAAAATGTTGCGTGGTGTGAGGCCAGGAAGGCCCCGACGGAGGAATTTCAACAGGGTCGATTCCTACATTTCCTGCAAACAGGATTGTCTATGGGCCTCAAATTGGGGTCCATTAAGGTTCAAATTTCGGCCCTGTCGATTTTCTTCCAGAAAGAATTGGCTTCAGTTCCTGAAGTCCAGACTTTTGTAAAAGGAGTACTACATATACAGCCCCCGGTTGTGCCCCCAGTGGCTCCGTGGGATCTTAATGTAGTTTTGGATTTTCTCAAATCCCATTGGTTTGAGCCACTCAAATCGGTGGATTTGAAATATCTTACATGGAAAGTAACCATGCTACTGGCCCTGGCTTCAGCCAGGAGAGTGTCAGAATTGGCGGCTTTATCGTATAAAAGCCCATATCTGATTTTCCATTCGGACAGGGCAGAACTGCGGACGCGTCCTCAGTTTCTGCCTAAGGTGGTTTCAGCGTTTCACCTGAACCAGCCTATTGTGGTGCCTGCGGCTACTAGCGATTTGGAGGATTCCAAGTTGCTGGACGTTGTCAGGGCATTGAAAATATATATTTCAAGGACGGCTGGAGTCAGAAAATCTGACTCGCTGTTAATACTGTGTGCACCCAACAAGCTGGGTGCTCCTGCTTCTAAGCAGACGATTGCTCGTTGGATTTGTAGCACAATTCAACTTGCACATTCTGTGGCAGGCCTGCCACAGCCTAAATCTATCAAGGCCCATTCCACAAGGAAGGTGGGCTCATCTTGGGCGGCTGCCCGAGGGGTCTCGGCATTACAACTCTGCCGAGCAGCTACGTGGTCGGGGGAGAACACGTTTGTAAAATTCTACAAATTTGATACCCTGGCTAAAGAGGACCTGGAGTTCTCTTTCGGTGCTGCAGAGTCATCCGCACTCTCCCGCCCGTTTGGGAGCTTTGGTATAATCCCCATGGTCCTGACGGAGTCCCAGCATCCACTAGAACGTCAGAGAAAATAAGATTTTACTTACCGATAAATCTATTTCTCGTAGTCCGTAGTGGATGCTGGGCGCCCATCCCAAGTGCGGATTGTCTGCAATACTTGTACATAGTTATTGTTACAAAAAAAATCTGGTTGTTATTGTTGTGAGCAGTCTGTTCAGAGGCTCCTACGTTTGTCATACTGTTAACTGGGTTCAGATCACAGGTTGTACGGTGTGATTGGTGTGGCTGGTATGAGTCTTACCCGGGATTCAAAATCCTTCCTTATTGTGTACGCTCGTCCGGGCACAGTATCCTAACTGAGGCTTGGAGGATGGTCATAGGGGGAGGAGCCAGTGCACACCACCTAGTCCTAAAGCTTTTATTTTTGTGCCCTGTCTCCTGCGGAGCCGCTAATCCCCATGGTCCTGACGGAGTCCCAGCATCCACTACGGACTACGAGAAATAGATTTATCGGTAAGTAAAATCTTATTTTTTTCCCCCATCAGATGAATTAAATAAAGTGTGTGAAGAAGCGTGGGCTTTCCCTGATAAAAAATTGGTAATTCCTAAGAAGGTACTAATGGTGTTCCCTTTCCCGCCAGAGGATAGGTCACGTTGGGAAACACCCCCTAGAGTGGATAAAGCGCTCACACGTTTGTCTAAAAAGGTGGCACTACCGTCACCGGATACGGCCGCCCTCAAGGAACCTGCTGATAGAAAGCAGGAGGCGATCCTGAAGTCTGTATATACACACACAGGCATTATACTTAGGCCAGCTATTGCGTCAGCTTGGATGTGCAGTGCTGCCGCTGCTTGGTCAGATAAACTGTCAGAAAATATTGACACATTAGACAGAGACACGATTCTGTTAACCATAGACCATATAAAAGACTCAGTCTTATATATGAGAGATGCACAGAGGGAAATCTGCCGACTGGCATCTAAAGTAAGTGCATTGTCCATTTCTGCTAGGAGAGGCTTATGGACTCGCCAGTGGACAGGAGATGCAGATTCTAAAAAGCACATGGAAGTGTTGCCATATAAGGGTGAGGAATTATTTGGGGATGGTCTCTCGGACCTAGTTTCCACAGCAACGTCTGGGAAGTCAGCATTTTTACCCCATGTCCCCTCACAGCCTAAGAAGGCGCCGTTTTATCAGGTTCAGTCCTTTCGGACCCAGAAAAACAGGCGTGGAAAAGGCGGGTCTTTTCTGTCCAGAGGCAGAGGTAGGGGAAAAAGGCTGCAACAAACAGCAGGTTCCCAGGAGCAAAAGTCCTCCCCCGCTTCTTCTTCCAAGTCCGCCGCATGACGGTGGGGCTCCACAGGCGGAGCCAGGTACGGTGGGGGGTCGCCTCAAAAATTTCAGCGATCAGTGGGTTCGCTCACAGGTGGATCCCTGGATCCTGCAAATAGCATCTCAGGGGTACAAGCTGGAATTCGAGACGTCCCCACCGGTTCCTAAAATCTGCCTTGCCAATTGCTCCCTCAGACAGGGAGGCGGTGCCAACGGCAATTCACAAGCTGTATTCTCAGCAGGTGATAATTAAGGTACCCCTACTTCAACAAGGCCGGGGTTGTTATTCCACACTATTTGTGGTACCGAAACCGGACGGTTCGGTGAGACCCATTCTAAATTTGAAATCCTTGAACACATACATAAAGAAATTCAAGTTCAAGATGGAATCGCTCATGGTGGTTATTGCAAGCCTGGACGAGGGGGATTACATGGTATCCCTGGACATCAAGGATGCTTACTTGCATGTCCCCATTTACCATCCTCACCAGGAGTACCTCAGATTTGTGGTACAGGATTGCCATTACCAATTCCAGACGCTGCCGTTTGGACTGTCCACGGCACCGAGGGTATTTACCAAGGTTATGGCGGAAATGGTGATACTCCTTCGAAGAAAGGGAGTTTTAATTATCCCGTACTTGGACGATCTCCTAATAAAAGCGAGGTCCAAGGAACAGTTGTTGGTGGGAGTAGCACTATCCCAGGATGTGCTGCACCAGCACGGCTGGATTCTGAATATCCCAAAGTCACAGCTGGTTCCGACAACACGGCTACTGTTCCTGGGTATGATTCTGGATACAGTCCAGAAAAAAGTTTCTCCCGGAGGAGAAAGCCAGGGAGTTGTCATCTCTAGTCAGAGACCTCCTGAAACCAAAACAGGTATCAGTGCATCGCTGCACGCGGGTCCTGGGAAAGATGGTGGCTTCTTACGAAGCAATTCCCTTCGGCAGGTTCCATGCCAGAATCTTTCAGTGGGACCTGTTGGACCAGTGGTCCGGATCGCATCTTCAGATGCATCGCTTGATAACCCTGTCTCCAAGAACCAGGGTGTCGCTACTGTGGTGGCTGCAGAGTGCCCATCTTCTAGAGGGCCGCAGGTTCGGCATACAGGACTGGGTCCTGGTGACCACGGATGCCAGCCTTCGAGGCTGGGGGGCAGTCACACAGGGAAGAAACTTCCAAGGACTATGGTCGAGTCAGGAGACTTCCCTTCACATAAATATTCTGGAACTAAGGGCCATCTACAATGCCCTAAGTCAAGCAAAATCCTTGCTCCTACATCAGCCGGTGCTGATCCAGTCAGACAACATCACGGCAGTCGCCCATGTAAATCGACAGGGCGGCACAAGAAGCAGGATGGCGATGGCGGAAGCCACAAGTATTCTCCGATGGGCGGAGAATCATGTACTAGCACTGTCAGCAGTGTTCATTCCGGGAGTGGACAACTGGGAAGCAGACTTCCTCAGCAGACACGACCTCCACCCGGGAGAGTGGGGACTTCATCCAGAAGTCTTCCAGATGCTGGTAAACCGTTGGGAAAAACCACAGGTGGACATGATGGCGTCCCGCCTCAACAAAAAGTTAAAAAGATTTCTCTAACGTCCTAAGTGGATGCTGGGGACTCCGTAAGGACCATGGGGAATAGCGGCTCCGCAGGAGACTGGGCACAAAAGTAAAGCTTTAGAACTACCTGGTGTGCACTGGCTCCTCCCCCCATGACCCTCCTCCAAGCCTCAGTTAGATTTTTGTGCCCGAACGAGAAGGGTGCACACTAGGTGGCTCTCCTGAGCTGCTTAGTGAAAAGTTTAGTTTTAGGTTTTTTATTTTCAGTGAGACCTGCTGGCAACAGGCTCACTGCATCGAGGGACTAAGGGGAGAAGAAGCGAACTCACCTGCGTGCAGAGTGGATTGGGCTTCTTAGGCTACTGGACATTAGCTCCAGAGGGACGATCACAGACCCAGCCATGGATGGGTCCCAGAGCCGCGCCGCCGGCCCCCTTACAGAGCCAGAAGAATGTCCGGAAAATCGTCGGCAGAAGACGTCCTGTCTTCAACAAGGTAGCGCACAGCACTGCAGCTGTGCGCCATTGCTCTCAGCACACTTCACACTCCGGTCACTGAGGGTGCAGGGCGCTGGGGGGGGGGGCGCCCTGAGACGCAATAAAAACACCTTGGATGGCAAAAAAAATGCATCACATATAGCTCCTGGGCTATATGGATGAATTTAACCCCTGCCAGAATACATAGAAAAACGGGAGATAAGGCCACCGATAAGGGGGCGGAGCCTATCTCCTCAGCACACTGGCGCCATTTTCCCTCACAGCTCTGTTGGAGGGAAGCTCCCTGGCTCTCCCCTGCAGTCACTACACTACAGAAAGGGTTAAAAAAGAGAGGGGGGGGGGGGCACTAATTACGCACAGTATTAAAGATACAGCAGCTATAAGGGGAAAAACACTTATATAAGGTTATCCCTGTGTGTGTGTGTATATATATATATATATATATATATATATATATATATATATATATATATATATATATATATATATATATATAGCGCTCTGGTGTGTGCTGGCATACTCTCCCTCTGTCTCCCCAAAGGGCTAGTGGGGTCCTGTCTTCTATCAGAGCATTCCCTGTGTGTGTGCTGTATGTTGGTACGTTTGTGTCGACATGTATGAGGAGAAAAATGATGTGGAGACGGAGCAGATTGCCTGTAATAGTGATGTCACCCCCTAGGGGGTCAACACCTGAGTGGATGAACTGTTGGAAGGAATTACGTAACAGTGTCAGCTCTGTATAAAAGACATGGTTGACATGAGACAGCCGGCTACTCAGCTTGTGCCTGTCCAGACGTCTCATAGGCCGTCAGGGGCTCTAAAGCGCCCGTTACCTCAGATGGCAGATATAGACGCCGACACGGATACCGACTCCAGTGTCGACGGTGAAGAGACAAATGTGACTTCCAGTAGGGCCACACGTTACATGATTGAGGCAATGAAAAATGTTTTACACATTTCTGATAATACGAGTACCACCAAAAAGGGGTATTATGTTCGGTGAGGAAAAACTACCTGTAGTTTTCCTGAATCTGAGAAATTAAATGAGGTGTGTGATGATGCGTGGTTTTCCCCCGATAACAACTGATAATTTCTAAAATGTTATTGGCATTATATCCTTTCCCGCCAGAGGTTAGGGTGCGTTGGGAAACACCCCCTAGGGTGGATAAAGCGCTCACACGCTTGTAAGAACAAGGGCTCTACCCTCTCCTGAGATGGCCGCCCTTAAGGATCCTGCTGATAGAGGGCATCCTAAAAGGTATTTACACACATACTGGTGTTATACTGCGACCAGCAATCGCCTCCGCCTGGATGTGCAGTGCTGGGTTGGCGTGGTCGGATTCCCTGACTGAAAATATTGATACCCTAGATAGGGACAGTATATTATTGCCTATAGAGCATTTAAAAGATGCATTTCTATATATGCGTGATGCACAGCGGAATATTTGCCGACTGGCATCAAGTCTAAGTGCGTTGTCCATTTCTACCAGTAGAGGGTTATGGACACGACAGTGGTCAGGTGATGCGGATTCCAAACGGCATTTGTAAGTATTGCCTTATTAAGGGGAGGAGTTATTTGGGGTCGGTCTTTCAGACCTGGTGGCCACGGCAACAGCTGGGAAATCCACGTTTGTACCCCAGGTCGCCTCTCAACATGAGAAGACGCCGTATTATCAGGCGCAGTCTTTTCGTGGGCAAGCGGGCAAAAGGTTCCTCATTTCTGCCCCGTGACAGAGGGAGAGGAAAAAGGCTGCAGAAATCAGCCAGTTCCCAGGAACAGAAACCCTCTCCCGCCTCTGCCAAGCCCTCAGTATGACGCTGGGGCTTTACAAGCAGAATCAGGCACGGTGGGGGCCCGTCTCAATGAATTTCAGCGCGCAGTGGGCTCACTCGCAAGTAGACCCCTGGATCCTTCAGGTGATATCTCAGGGGTACAAATTGGAATTCGAGACGTCTCCCCCTCGCCGTTTCCTAAAGTCGGCTTTACCGATGTCTCCTTCTGACAGGGAGACAGTTTTGGAAGCCATTCACAAGCTGTATTCCCACCAGGTGATAATCAAGGTACCCCTCCTGCAACAGGGAACGGGGTATTATTCCACACTGTTGTGGTACCGAAGCCGGACGGCTCGGTGAGACCGATTCTAAATCTAAAATCTTTGAACACTTACATACAGAGGTTCAAATTCAAGATTGAGTCACTCAGAGCAGTGATTGCGAACCTGGAAGAAGAGGACTACATGATGTCTCGGGACATCAAGGATGCTTACCTTCATGTCCCAATTTACCCTTCTCACCAAGGGTACCTCAGGTTTATGGTACAGAACTGTCACTATCAGTTTCAGACGGGTACCTCAGGTTTATGGTACAGAACTGTCACTATCAGTTTCAGACGCTGCCGTATGGATGGTCCACGGCACCCCGGGTCTTTACCAAGGTAATGGCCGAAATGATGATACTCCTTCGAAGGAAGGGAATTTTAGTTATCCCTTACTTGGACGATTCCCTGATAAGGGTAAGATCCAGGGAACAGTTGGAGGTCGGTGTAGCACTATCTCAGGTAGTGTTGCAGCAGCACGATTGGATTCTCAATATTCCAAAATCGCAGCTGATTCCGACGACTCGTCTTCTGTTCTTACGGATGATCCTGGACACTGTTCAGAAAAAGGTGTTTCTCCCGGAGGAGGAAGTCAGGGAGTTATCTGAGCTAGTCGGGAACCTCCTATAACCGAGCCAAGTCTCAGTACATCAATGAGATGGTTCTGGGAAAAATGGTGGCTTCCTATGAAGCAATCCCATGCGGCAGATTCCACGCAAGAACTTTCCAGTGGGACCTGCTGGACAAATGGTCTGGGTCGCATCTTCAGATGCATCAGCGGATAACCCTGTCACCAAGCACAAGGGTGTCTCTCCTGTGGTGGTTGCAGAGTGCTCATCTTCTAGAGGGCCGCACATTCAGGACTGGGTCCTGGTGACCACGGATGCCAGCCTGCGAGGCTGGGGAGCAGTCACACAGGGAAGGAATTTCCAGAGCTTATGGTCAAGCCTGGAAACATCACTTCACATAAATATCCTGAAGCTAAGGGCCATTTACAATGCTCTAAGCTCAGCAAGACCTCTGCTTCAAGGTCACCCGGAGTTGATCCATTCGGACAACATCACGGCAGTCACCCACGTAAACAGACAGGGTGACACAAGAAGCAGAAGGGCAATGGCAGAAGCTGCAAGGATTCTTCGCTGGGCGGAAAATCATGTGATAGCACGGTCAGCAGTATTCATCCCGGGAGTGGACAACTGGGAAGCAGACTTCCTCAGCAGACACGACCTCCACCCGGGAGAGTGGGGACTTCACCCAGAAGTCTTCCACATGTTTATAAAACTCAACAAGTATTGCGCCAGGTCAAGGGACCCTCAGGCAATAGCTGTAGACGCTCTGGTAACACAGTGGGTGTACCAGTCAGTGTATGTGTTCCCTCCTCTGCCTCTCATACCCAAGGTACTGAGAATTATAAGATGGAGAGGAGTAAGCACTATATTCGTGGCTCCGGATTGGCCAAGAAGGACTTGGTAACCGGAACTTCAAGAGATGCTCACGGAGGATCCGTGGCCTCTACCTCTAAGAAGGGACCTGCTCCAACAAGGACCCTGTCTGTTCCAAGACTTACCGCGGCTGCGTTTAACGGCAGGGCGGTTGAACGCCGGATTCTGAAGGAAAAAGGCATTCCGGATGAAGTCATCCCTATCCTGATCAAAGCCAGGAAAGATATAACCGCAAAACATTATCACCGCCTTTGGCGAAAATATGTTGCGTGGTGCGAGGCCAGTAAGGCCCCGACGGAGGAATTTTCAACTAGGTCGACTCCTACATTTCCTGCAAACAGGGGTGTCTATGGACCTGAAATGGGGGTCCATTAAGGTTCAAATTTCGGCCCTGTCAATTTTCTTCCAAAAAGAACTAGCTTCAGTCCCTGAAGTTCAGACGTTTGTGAAAGGGGTACTGTATATACAGCCTCCTTTTGTGCCTCCAGTGGCACCTTGGGATCTAAATGTAGTTTTTGGGTTCCAAAAGTCACATTGGTTTGAACCACTTAAATATGTGGAGTTAAAATATCTCGCATGGAAAGTGGTCATGCTGTTGGCCCTGGCCTGGGCCAGGTGCGTGTCAGAATTGGCGGCTTTATCCTGTAAAAGCCCTCATCTGATTTTCCATTCGGACAGGGCGGAATTGAGGACTTGTCCTCAGTTTCTCCCTAAGGTGGTTTTCAGCGTTTCACCGGAATCAACCTATTGTGGTGCCTGCGGCTACTAGGGACTTGGAGGACTCCAAGTTGCTAGACGTTGTCAGAGCCCTGGAAATATAGGTTTCCAGGACGGCTGGAGTCAGAAAATCTGACTCGTTGTTTATTCTGTATGCACCCAACAAGCTGGGTGCTCCTGCTTCTAAGCAGACTATTGCTCGTTGGATTTGTAGTACAATTCAGCTTGCACATTCTGTGGCAGGCCTGCCACAGCCAAAATCTGTAAAAGCCCATTCCACAAGGAAGGTGGGCTCATCTTGGGCGGCTGCCCGAGGGGTCTCGGCTTTACAACTTTGCCGAGCAGCTACTTGGTCAGGAGCAAATACGTTTGTAAAATTCTACAAATTTGATACCCTGGCTGAGGAGGACCTGGAGTTCTCTCATTTGGTGCTGCAGAGTCATCCGCACTGTCCCGCCCGTTTGGGAGCTTTGGTATAATCCCCATGGTCCTTACGGAGTCCCCAGCATCCACTTAGGACGTTAGAGAAAATAAGAATTTACTTACCGATTCTATTTCTCGTAGTCCGTAGTGGATGCTGGGCGCCCATCCCAAGTGCGGATTGTCTGCAATACTGGTACATAGTTATTGTTACCAAAAAATCGGGTTATTGCTGTAGTGAGCCATCTTTTCTAGAGGCTCCTCTGTTATCATGCTGTTAACTGGGTTTAGATCACAAGTTATATGGTGTGACTGGTGTGGCTGGTATGAGTCTTACCCGGGATTCAAAATCCTTCCTTATTGTGTACGCTCGTCCGGGCACAGTATCCTAACTGAGGCTTGGAGGAGGGTCATGGGGGGAGGAGCCAGTGCACACCAGGTAGTTCTAAAGCTTTACTTTTGTGCCCAGTCTCCTGCGGAGCCGCTATTCCCCATGGTCCTTACGGAGTCCCCAGCATCCACTACGGACTACGAGAAATATAATTATCGGTAAGTAAATTCTTATTTTCTCTATCGTCCTAGTGGATGCTGGGGTTCCTGAAAGGACCATGGGGAATAGCGGCTCCGCAGGAGACAGGGCACAAAAAGTAAAGCTTTAGGATCAGGTGGTGTGCACTGGCTCCTCCCCCTATGACCCTCCTCCAAGCCTCAGTTAGATTTTTGTGCCCGGCCGAGAAGGGTGCAATCTAGGTGGCTCTCCTAAAGAGCTGCTTAGAAAAGTTTAGCTTAGGTTTTTTATTTTACAGTGAGTCCTGCTGGCAACAGGATCACTGCAATGAGGGACTTAGGGGAGAAGAAGTGAACTCACCTGCGTGCAGGATGGATTGGCTTCTTTGGCTACTGGACATTAGCTCCAGAGGGACGATCACAGGTACAGCCTGGATGGTCACCGGAGCCTCGCCGCCGGCCTCCTTGCAGATGCTGAAACGAGAAGAGGTCCAGAATCGGCGGCAGAAGACTCCTCAGTCTTCTTAAGGTAGCGCATAGCACTGCAGCTGTGCGCCATTTCCTCTCAGCACACTTCACACGGCAGTCACTGAGGGTGCAGGGCGCTGGGAGGGGGGCGCCCTGGGAGGCAAATGAAAACCTTTTTTGGCTAAAAATACCTCGCATATAGCCTCCGGGGGCTATATGGAGATATTTAACCCCTGCCAGAATCCATTAAAGAGCGGGAGACGAGCCCGCCGAAAAAGGGGCGGGGCCTATCTCCTCAGCACACAGCGCCATTTTCCCTCACAGAAAGGCTGGAGGGAAGGCTCCCAGGCTCTCCCCTGCACTGCACTACAGAAACAGGGTTAAAACAGAGAGGGGGGGCACTAATTTGGCGTTAGAAATATATAAAAGATGCTATAAGGGAAAACACTTATATAAGGTTGTCCCTATATAATTATAGCGTTTTTGGTGTGTGCTGGCAAACTCTCCCTCTGTCTCTCCAAAGGGCTAGTGGGTCCTGTCCTCTATCAGAGCATTCCCTGTGTGTGTGCTGTGTGTCGGTACGTGTGTGTCGACATGTATGAGGACGATGTTGGTGAGGAGGCGGAGCAATTGCCTGTAATGGTGATGTCACTCTAGGGAGTCGACACCGGAATGGATGGCTTATTTAGGGAATTACGTGATAATGTCAACACGCTGCAAGGTCGGTTGACGACATGAGACGGCCGACAAACAATTAGTACCGGTCCAGACGTCTCAGAAACACCGTCAGGGGTTTTAAAACGCCCGTTTACTTTAGTCGGTCGACACAGACACAGACACGGACACTGAATCCAGTGTCGACGGTGAATAAACAAACGTATTCCTTATTAGGGCCACACGTTAAGGGCAATGAAGGAGGTGTTACATATTTCTGATACTACAAGTACCACAAAAGAGGGTATTATGTGGGATGTGAAAAAACTACCGTAGTTTTTCCTGAATCAGATAAATTAAATGAAGTGTGTGATGATGCGTGGGTTCCCCCCGATAGAAAATTATGGGCGGTATACCCTTTCCCGCCAGAAGTTAGGGCGCGTTGGAAAACACCCCTTAGGGTGGATAAGGCGCTCACACGCTTATCAAAACAAGTGGCGGTACCGTCTATAGATAGGGCCGTCCTCAAGGAGCCAGCTGACAGGAGGCTGAAAAATATCATAAAAAGTATATACACACATACTGGTGTTATACTGCGACCAGCGATCGCCTCAGCCTGGATGTGCAGAGCTGGGGTGGCTTGGTCGGATTCCCTGACTAAAAATATTGATACCCTTGACAGGGACAGTATTTTATTGACTATAGAGCATTTAAAGGATGCATTTTCTATATATGCGAGATGCACAGAGGGATATTTGCACTCTGGCATCAAGAGTAAGTGCGATGTCCATATCTGCCAGAAGATGTTTATGGATACGACAGTGGTCAGGTGATGCAGATTCCAAACGGCACAAAGGTGTATTGCCGTATAAAGGAAGAAGAGTTATTTGGGGTCGGTCCATCGGACCTGGTGGCCACGGCAACTGCTGGAAAATCCACCGTTTTTACCCTAAGTCACATCTCTGCAGAAAAAGACACCGTCTTTTCAGCCTCAGTCCTTTCGTCCCTATAAGAGTCATATCTGCCCAGGGATAGAGGAAAGGGAAGAAGACTGCAGCAGGCAGCCCATTCCCAGGAGCAGAAGCGTTCCACCGCTTCTGCCAAGCTCTCAGCATGACGCTGGGACCGTACAGGACCCCTGGATCCTACATGTAGTATCCAAGGGGTACAGATTGGAATGTCGAGACGTTTCCCCTTCGCAGGCTCCTGAAGTCTGGTTTACCAAGGTCTCCCTCCGACAAGGAGGCAGTATGGGAAACAATTCACAAGCTGTATTCCCAGCAGGTGATAATCAAATTACCCCTCCTACAACAAGAAAAGGGGTATTATTCCACATTATATTGTGGTACTGAAGCCAGAAGGCTAGGTGAGACCTATTCTAAATCTAAAAAAATTTGAACACTTACAAAGGTTCAAATCAAGATGGAATCACTCAGAGCAGTGATAACGAACCAGGAAGAAGGGGACTATATAGTGTCCCGAGACATCAGGGATGCTTACCTCCATGTCCAAAATTTGCCCTTCTCACTAAGGGTACCTCAGGTTCGTGGTACAGAACTGTCACTATCCGTTTCAGACGCTGCCGTTTGGATTGTCCACGGCACCCCGGGTCTTTACCAAGGTAATGGCCGAAATGATGATTCTTCTTCGAAGAAAAGGCGTCTTAATTATCCCTTACTTGGACGATCTCCTGATAAGGGCAAAGTCCAGGGAACAGTTGGAGGTCGGAGTAGCACTATCTCGGATACTGCTACAACAGCACGGGTGGATTCTAAATATTCCAAAATCGCAGCTGATCCCGACGACAAGTCTGCTGTGCCTAGGGATGATTCTGGACACAGTCCAGAAAAAGGTGTTTCTCCCGGTAGAGAAAGCCAGGGAGTTATCCGAGCTAGTCAGGAACCTCCTAAAATCAGTGCATCATTGCACAAGGGTCCTGGTAAAGATGGTGACTTCCTACGAAGCAATTCCATTCGGCAGATTTCACGCAAGAATTTTTCAGTGGGATCTGCTGGACAAATGGTCCGGATCGCATCTTCAGATGCATCAGCGGATAACCCTATATCCAAGGACAAGGGTGTCTCTCCTGTGGTGGTTACAGAGTGCTCATCTTCTAGAGGGCCGCAGATTCGGCATTCAGGATTGGATGCTGGTGACCACGGAGGCCAGCCCGAGAGGCTGGGGAGCAGTCACACAAGGAAAAAATTTCCAGGGAGTGTGATCAAGTCTGGAGACTTTTCTCCACATAAATATACTGGAGCTAAGGGTAAATTTATAATACTCTAAGCTTAGCAAGACCTCTGCTTCAAGGTCAGCCGGTATTGATCCAGTGGGAAAAACATCACGGCAGTCGCCCACGTAAATAGACAGGGCGGCACAAGAAGCAGGAGGGCAATGGCAAAAACTGCAAGGACTTTTCGCTGGGCGGAAAATCATGTGATAGCACTGTCAGCAGTGTTTCATTCCGGGAATGGAAACTGGGAAGCAGACTTCCTCAGCAGGCACGACCTCCACCCGGCAGAGTGGAAACTTCATCGGGAAGTTTTCCACATGATTGTAAACCGTTGGGAAATACCAAAGGTGGACATGATGGCGTCCCGTCTGAACAAAAAACGGGACAGGTATTGCGCCAGGTTAAGAGACCCTCAGGCAATAGCTGTGGACGTTCTGGTAACACCATGGATGTACCAGTCGGTGTATGTGTTCCATCCTCTGCTTCTCATACCTAAGGTACTGAGACTTATAAGACGTAGAGGAGTAAGAACTATACTCATGGCTCCGGATTGGCCAAGAAGGACTTGGTACCCGGAACTTCAAGAGATGCTCACAGAGGACTTATGGCCTCTGCCGCTAAGAAGGGACTTGTTTCAGCAAGTACCATGTCTGTTCCAAGACTTACCGCAGCTGCGTTTGACGGCATGGCGGTGGAACGCCGGATCCTAAGGGAAAAAGGCATTCCGGAAGAGGTCATTCCTACCCTGGTCAAAGCCAGAAAGGAGGTGACCGCACAACATTATCACCACATGTGGCAAAAATATGTTGCGTCGTGTGAGGCCAGAAAGGCCCCACGAAGAAATTTCAACTTGGTCGATTCCTGCATTTCCTGCAAACAGGAGTGTCTATGGGCCTCAAATTGGGGTCCATTAAGGTTCAAATTTCGGCCCTGTCGATTTTCTTCCAGAAAGAAGTGGCTTCAGTTCCTGAAGTCCAGAAGTTTGTCAAGGGAGTATTGCATATACAACCCCCTTTTGTGCCTCCAGTGGCACTGTGGGATCTCAACGTAGTTCTGGGATTCCTCAAATCACATTGGTTTAAAACCAGTCAAATCTGTGGATTTGAAGCATCTCACATGAAAAGTGACCATGCTCTTGGCCCTGGCCTGGACCAGGCGAGTGTCAAATTGGTGTTTTTTTTTTTTTTCTCAAAAAAGCCCATATCTGGTTGTCCATTTGGACAGGGCAGAGCTGCGGACTCGTCCCCAGTTCTCTCCCTAAGGTGGTGTCAGTGTTTCACCTGAACCAGCTTATTTTGGTGCCTTGCGCCTACTAGGGACTTGGAGGACTCCAGGTTGCTAGATGTTGTCAGGGCCCTGTAAATATAGGTTCCAGGACGGCTGGAGTCGGGAAAACTGACTTGCTGTTATCCTGTATGCACCCAACAAACTGGGTGCTCTTGCTTCTAAGCAGACTATTGCTAGTTGGATGTGTAATACAATTCAGCTTGCACATTCTGTGGCAGGCCTGCCACAGCCAAAATATGTAAATGCCCATTCCACAAGGAAGGTGGGCTTATCTTGGGCGGCTGCCCGAGGGGTCTCGGCTTTACAACTTTGCCGAGCGGCTATTTAGTCAGGGGCAAACATGTTGGTAAAATCCTACAAATTTGATACCCTGGCTAAGGAGGACCTGGAGTTCTCTCATTCGGTGCTGCAGAGTCATCCGCACTCTCCCGCCCGTTTGGGAGCTTTGGTATTATCCCCATGGTCCTTTCAGGAACCCCAGCATCCACTAGGACGATAGAGAAAATAAGAATTTACTTACTGATAATTCTATTTCTCGGAGTCCGTAGTGGATGCTGGGCGCCCATCCCAAGTGCGGATTATCTGCAATACTTGTACATAGTTACAAAAATCGGGTTATTATTGTTGTGAGCCATCTTTTCAGAGGCTCCGCTGTTATCATACTGTTAACTGGGTTCAGATCACAGGTTGTACAGTGTGATTGGTGTGGCTGGTATGAGTCTTACCCGGGATTCAAAATCCTTCCTTATTGTGTACGCTCGTCCGGGCACAGTATCCTAACTGAGGCTTGGAGGAGGGTCATAGGGGGAGGAGCCAGTGCACACCACCTGATCCTAAAGCTTTACTTTTTGTGCCCTGTCTCCTGCGGAGCCGCTATTCCCCATGGTCCTTTCAGGAACCCCAGCATCCACTACGGACTCCGAGAAATAGAATTATCGGTAAGTAAATTCTTATTATTGCGCCAGGTCAAGGGACCCTCAGGCGATAGCTGTGGACGCTCTAGTGACACCGTGGGTGTACCAGTCGGTTTATGTGTTCCCTCCTCTGCCTCTCATACCAAAGGTATTGAGAATAATAAGAAAGCGAGGAGTAAACACCATTCTCGTGGTTCCGGATTGGCCAAGACGAGCGTGGTACCCGGAACTTCAAGAGATGCTCTCAGAGGACCCGTGGCCTCTACCGCTCAGACAGGACCTGCTACAACAGGGGCCCTGTCTGTTCCAAGACTTACCGCGGCTGCGTTTGACAGCATGGCGGTTGAACACCGGATCCTAAAGGAAAAGGGTATTCCGGAAGAAGATATTCCTACGCTTATTAAGGCCAGGAAAGATGTTACGGCAAAGCATTATCACCGCATATGGCGGAAATATGTTGCATGGTGCGAGGCCAAAAAGGCCCCAACAGAGGAATTTCAACTAGGTCGATTTCTGCATTTCCTGCAAGCAGGAGTGAATATGGGCCTAAAACTAGGCTCCATTAAAGTACAGATCTCGGCTCTGTCGATTTTCTTACAAAAAGAACTAGCTTCAGTACCTGAAGTTCAGACATTTGTGAAAGGATTGCTGCATATTCAGCCCCCATTTGTGCCTCCTGTGGCACCTTGGGATCTCAACGTGATGTTGAGTTTCTTAAAATCACATTGGTTTGAGCCACTAAAAACCGTGGATCTGAAATATCTCACGTGGAAAGTGGTCATGTTATTGGCCCTGGCTTCAGCCAGGCGAGTGTCAGAATTGGCGGCTTTATCATGTAAAAGCCCTTATCTGATTTTCCATATGGATAGGGCAGAATTGAGGACTCGTCCCCAGTTTCTCCCTAAGGTGGTGTCAGCGTTTCACCTGAACCAGCCTATTGTGGTTCCTGCGGCTACTAAGGATTTGGAGGACTCCAAGTTGCTAGACGTTGTCAGGGCCCTGAAAATATATGTTTCCAGGACGGCTGGAGTCAGAAAATCTGACTCGCTGTTTATCCTGTATGCACCCAACAAGCTGGGTGCTCCTTTTTCTAAGCAGTCTATTGCCTGCTGGATTTGTAGTACAATTCAGCTTGCACATTCTGTGGCAGGCATGCCACAGCCAAAATCTGTAAAATGCCCATTCCACAAGGAAGGTGGGCTCATCTTGGGCGGCTGCCCGAGGGGTCTCGGCTTTACAACTTTGCCGAGCAGCTACTTGGTCAGGGGCAAACACATTTGCAAAAATTCTACAAATTTGATACCCTGGCTGAGGAGGACCTGGAGTTCTCTCATTCGGTGCTACAGAGTCATCCGCACTCTCCCGCCCGTTTGGGAGCTTTGGTATAATCCCCATGGTCCTTACGGAGTTCCCAGCATCCACTAGGACGATAGAGAAAATAAGAATTTACTCACCGGTAATTCTATTTCTCGTAGTCCGTAGTGGATGCTGGGCGCCCATCCCAAGTGCGGATTGTCTGCAATACTTGTAAATAGTTATTGTTAACTAAAGGGTTATTGTTGAGCCATCTGTTGAGAGGCTCAGTTGTTTTCATACTGTCAAACTGGATATAGTATCACGAGTTGTACGGTGTGATTGGTGTGGCTGGTAAGAGTCTTATCCGGGATTCTAAATCCTTCCTTATTATGTCTGCTCGTCCGGGCACGGTGTCCTAACTGAGGCTTGGAGGAGGGTCATAGTGGGAGGAGCCAGTGCACACCAGGTAGTCCTAAATCTTTCTAGAGTGCCCAGCCTCCTTCGGAGCCCGCTATTCCCCATGGTCCTTACGGAGTTCCCAGCATCCACTACGGACTACGAGAAATAGAATTACCGGTGAGTAAATTCTTATTTTTCCGTTCAGCAAATATCCCATCACCATCTCAGAATGGTGTAGGGAGGCTTGTAGAAAAGAGCAGTCTGTCTCCTGCCTTCTCCCAGCCTACCTCAGTGACTGGAGCTAATCACAGCCCAGGACATTTACATTTGGATATGCTGAGTCTCCCTCCTGACTGGGCTGCTGTCAGTTCATTGCTTCCACTGTCTTCCCCCTACTTCTTCTGAGTTCAAAGGCTCTGCTTCTTAGGCTACTGGACACCATTGGCTCCAGAGGGTTCGATCACTTGGTGCACCTAGCTGCTTGTTCCCGGAGCCGCGCCGTCAACCCCCTCGCAGAGCCAGAAGAAAGAATCCTGGTGAGTATAAAGATCAGAAGATTTCAGTGACGGCAGAAGACTTCAGTAATGAGGTACCGCGCAGCGGTCGCGCTGCGCACCATGCTCTCCCACACTTTTGGCGGCACTTGCAGGGCCCAGGGGGTGCTTCCTGGGCAGCATGATTACTGGAGTTTAACAATAAATCTGGCCAAAGTATATGTCAGAATTGCCTAGGCACTAGATATAGCCCCCGCCAGTATAAATATTTTTAAAATTTGAGCTGGACTACAGCTTGCTGGTAAAGGGGCGTGGCTTAGCCCTCACAGCTTACCAGCGCCATTTTCTCTTCTTAGGATGCAGCGACGCTTGCACGGACCTCCACACTCCTGCACAAGTAACAGGAAGCAAAACGGGAGGGGGGTAGGGATGGTGCGTGTCAGAAATTTGGTGCGATTAACCCTTTAATAACAGCGCAAACAGGTCTGAGGCAGTGTGTATTTGCTCTCAGTACCGGTATAGGCGCTGGGGTGTGAGCTGGTAAACTCCCTCTTTCTGTATCATGCTTTCCTGTGGGTCTGTCCCCTATAGCCAGTGTGTTTGTGTCGGTACGTGTGTCGTCATGTCTGAGGCGGAGTGCTCCTCCCCGGAGGAAGTTGCAGTGGGGGCATATAAGGCGCTGGGAGTGACTGTCGTCACTGTCGACTGCTGATTGGGTGGATATGTTGAGTACATTAAATGCAAATGTGGAGTTATTGACTAAAAGGCTGGATAAATCTGATTCTCGGACACCAACGTGGAGAAAATTAATGGAAGATGCCTTGTCTCAGGTACAGGCCACCTCAGGGTCACAAAAGCGTTCATTTACCCAGATGGCGGATACTGATATCGACACCAACTCTGATTCCAGTGTCGACTATAGTGAGGCCATTTTAAATCCAAAACTGGTTAAGAGTATTCAGTACATGATTGTGGCAATTAAAGACGTTTTACATATTTTAGAAGTACCTACTGTTCCTGATGCAAGGGTTTGTATAAGGGAAAAAAGCCTGAGGCAACGTTTCCCCCCCCCCCCCCCCCTCATGAGCTGAACACTCTGAAAAAGCTTGGGAATCTCCTGACAAAAGGTGGCAGATTCCCAAGAGAATTCTAATGGCATATCCTTACCCCTCTGACTACAGGGAAAAGTGGGAGTCATCTCCCAATGTGGACAAGGCTCTATCACAAATGTCCAATAAGGGTGGCGCTTCCGTCTCCTGACACTGCTGCCCTAAAGGACCCTGCGGATCGTAAGCAGGAAACGACCTTAAAATCCATTTGTCACTACGGGTGCGCTGCTCAGACCTGCCGTGGCGTCGGTGTGGGTCAGTAGTGCAATTGGCAAGTGGGCAGATAATTTGGCATCTGACATGGATACCCTGGATAGGGATAGCATTCTTTTGACTCTGTTATATCAGGGACGCTGCAGCTTACCTAAAGGATGCGGCAAGGGATATTGGCCTCTTGGGATCAAGGGCCAATGCCATGGCTGTCTCTGCCAGGAGAGTGCTGTGTATTAATCAATGGAATTCTGATGCCGACTCCAAGAAAGTTATAGAAGCTCTCCCTTATAAAGGTAGGGTTTTGTTTGGTGACGGCCTCGCTGATATGGTGACTACAGCGGTTAAGTCACCCTATTCTTCCTTATGTTCCTGCACAACAGAAAAAGACGCCATATTATCAGATGCAGTCCTTTCGGCCTAATACAAAAAAGGAAGAGGGTCGTCCTTCCTTGCCTCTAAAGGTAGAGGAAGGGGAAAAAGGTCGCCTGCTGTGCCAGTCCTCCCCGGCTTCTGCAAAGTCCACCGCATGGTGCTGGGGCTCTGCTACGGGAGTCCGTACCGGTCGGGACGCGTCTCCGACTCTTCAGTCAGGTCTAGTTTCACTCGGGCCTGGATCCTTGTGTGTTAGACAGTGTCCCAAGGGTACAAACTGGAGATTCAAGAAGTGCCCCCCCCCCACCGATTTTTCAAATCAGCCTTGCTAGTTTCTATCCCAGAAAGGGAAGTAGTGCGTGCTGCGATACAAAAGCTGTGTCAACAGCGTGTCATTGTCACGGTATCCCATCTCAACGGGGAGAAGGGTTTTATTCGAGCCTATTTGTCGTACCAAAGCCAGATGGCTCGGTCAGACCTATCGTGAACCTAAAATCCCTCTATCTGTATTTGAAAACTTTCAAGTTCATGATGGAATCCCTTCAAGCAGTGATCTCCAGTCTGGAAGGGGGGGATTTTATGGCGTCAGTCGACTCTCCAGTCTGGAAGGGGAGGGATTTTATGGTGTCAGTCGACATAAAAGATGCCTACTTTTATGTCCCAATATATCCTCCACATCAAGATTTCCTGAGGTTTGCGGTTCAGGATTGTCATTACCAATTTCAGACGTTGCCGTTTGGTCTTTCCACGGCCCCAAGGGTCTTCACCAAAGTAATGGCGGAAATGATGGTACTCGAACGCAAGCAGGGTGTCACAATTATCCCGTACTTGGACAATCTCCTGTTAAAGGCGAGATCAAAGGAGCAGTTGCTAAGAAACGTTGCGCTTTCCCTGACAGTTCTGCAACAACATGGTTGGATTCTAAATTTGCTAAAGTCACAGTTGATTCTGACAACTCTGCTGTCTTTCTTGGGCATGATCCTGGACACGGAACTGCAGAGTTTCTCCCAGCGGGAAAAGCGCTGGAAATCCAGACCATGGTCAAGGAGATTCTGAAACCGGTAAGAGTGTCGATCCATCAATGCACTCGGGTGCTGCGGAAAATGGTTGCAGCTTACGAAGCCATTCCGTTTGGCAGGTTTCATGCCCGGGTATTTCAGTGGGACCTGTTGGACAAGTGGTCCGGGTCTCACCTGCACATGCACCGGAAAATAAGTCTATCTTCCAGGACGAGAATATCTCTCCTGTGGTGGCCTCAAAGTTCTCACCTCCTAGGGACGCAGGTTCGGGATCCAGGATTGGGTCTTGGTGACCACGGATGCAAGTCTCCGAGGCTGGGGAGCAGTCACACAGGGAAAAAATTTCCAGGGAGAATGGTCAAGCCAGGAAGCTTGTCTGCACATAAACGTTCTGGAATTAAGAGCCATCTACAACGGCCTTCTGCAAGCAGAAAACTTTCTTCGAGGTCTACCTGTTCTGATTCAGTTAGTGGCGTACATAAACCGCCAGGGTGGAACAAAAGTTATCCGCTGGGCGGAAAAACATGGAAGTGCTCTGTCAGCGGTCTTCCTTCCGGGCGTGGACAACTGGGAAGCAGATTTCCTCAGCAGACATGATCTCCATCCAGAAGAGTGAGGTCTTCATCACGAGGTTTTTGCAGAAGGGACAAGTCGTTGGGGAATTCCTCAAATAGACATGATGGTGTCTCGCCTCAACGAGAAGCTTCAGAGATATTATTCCAGGTCGAGGGACCCTCAAGCCAGTGCAGTGGACGCCCTGGTGACTCCGTGGGTGTTTCAGCCAATAAATGTGTTCCCTCCACTTCCACTCATTCCAAAAGTGATAAGGATCATAAGAATGGGTTAAGGCAGAACTCATTGTTCCAGATTGGCCACGGAGAGCCTGGTATCCGGATTTTCAGGAATTGCTCATAGAAGATCCCTGGCCTCTTCCTCTCAGAGAGGATCTGTTACTGCAGGGTCTGTGCGTCTTCCAGGACTTACCGTGGTTGCGTTTGACGGCGTTGAGGTTGAACGCCAAATCCTAGCTCGAAAAGGTATTCCTGGGGAAGTCATCCCCACTCTTAAGGCTAGAAAGGAGGTCACGGCGAAGCATTATCACCGTGTTTGGAGAAAGTATGTGTCTTGGTGTGAAGCCAAGAAGGCTCCTACGGAGGAGTTCAGCTGGGTCGTTTCCTCCATCTCTCTAACGTCCTAGAGGATGCTTGGGACTCCGTAAGGACCATGGGGAGAGACGGGCTCCGCAGGAGACATGGGCACTTTAAGAAAGAATTTAGTTCCTGGTGTGCACTGGCTCCTCCCTCTCTGCCCCTCCTCCAGACCTCAGTTTGATTCTGTGCCCAGAGGAGCTGGGTGCTTTTCAGTGAGCTCTCCTGAGTTTGTTGATAGAAAGTTTTTTTTGTTAGTTTTTTTATTTTCAGGGAGCTCTGCTGGCAATAGACTCCCTGCATCGTGGGACTTAGGGGACTTCTCTCTGAAGCTAGGTCCTGCTTCTTAGGCTAATGGACACCATTAGCTCCAGAGGGATCGGTACGCAGGATCTCACCCTCGCCGTCTGTCCCAGAGCCGCGCCGCCGTCCCCCTCGCAGAGCCGGAAGACTGAAGCCGGGTGAGTATGAGAAGCAAGAAGACTTCACAGGCGGCAGAAGACTTTGTGATCTTCACTGGAGGTAACGCACAGCACTGCAGCTGTGCGCCATTGCTCCACACACCTACACATACTTCGGTAACTGTTAAGGTGCAGGGCGCAGCGGGGGGCACCCTGGGCATCATTTGGGACCTCATTCTGGCTAATGAACACATATATACTGCTGGGCACTGTATATATGTAGGAGCCCCCGCCAAAGAAATAACATTTAAGCAAGACAGAAGCCCGCCGCTGAGGGGGCGGGGCTTCTCCCTCAGCACTCACCAGCGCCATTTTTTCTTCACAGCACGCTGAGAGGAAGCTCCCCAGGCTCTCCCCTGCTGATACACGGTAGAAGAGGGTTGAAAAGAGAGGGGGGGCACATAATTAGGAACAAAAAAGTATATAAACAGCAGCTACTGGGTTAACATTAAGTTACTGGGTTATATAATAGCGCTGGGGTGTGTGCTGGCATACTCTCTCTCTCTCCAAAGGGCCTCGTGGGGGAACTGTCTTCAGAAAGGACATTCCCTGTGTGTGGTGTCGGTACGCTTGTGTCGACATGTCTGATGTGGAAGGCTATGTGGGAGAGGAGCGGGAGCAAATGAATGTGGTGTCTCCGCCAACGACGCCGACACCTGATTATATGGATATGTGGAAGGTTTTGAATGATAATGTAAATTCCTTGCATAAAAGATTAGACAAGGCTGTTGCATTGGGACAGGCAGGGTCTCAACCCTTGCCTGATCCTATGTTGCAGGGACCGTCAGGGTCTCATAAGCACCCACTATCCCAAATTGTTGACACAGATACTGACATGGATTCTGACTCCAGTGTCGATTACGATGATGCAAAGTTACAGCCAAAGTTGGCTAAATCACTCCGATATGATTATAGCAATTAAGGAAGTTTTGCACATCACAGAGGAAACCCCTGTCCCTGACACAAGGGTTTATATGTATAAGGGAAAGAAACCTGAGGTAACTTTTTCCCCCTCACACGAATTGAATGAGTTATGTGAAAAAGCTTGGGAATCTCCAGATAAAAAACTGCAGATTTCCAAATGGATTCTTATGGCGTATTCTTTCCCGCCAACGGACAGGTTACGATGGGAATCCTCCCCTAGGGTGGACAAAGCTTTAACACGCTTATCCAAAAAGGAAGCCCTGCCGTCCCAGGATACGGCTACCCTCAAGGATGCTGCTGATCGCAAACAGGAGGGTACCCTGAAGTCCATTTATACACATTCAGGTACCTTGCTCAGACCGGCAATCGCGTCGGCCTGGGTCTGTAGTACAGTAGCGGCATGGACTGATACCTTATCAGAGGAGTTTGATACCCTAGATAGGGATACTGTTTTATTGACCCTGGGGCATATTAAAGACGCTGTCCTTTATATGAGAGATGCTCAAAGAGACATTAGTCTGCTGGGTTCTAGAATAAACGCTATGTCGATTTCTGCCAGAAGGGTCCTGTGGACTTGGCAATGGACAGGTGATGCCTACTCTAAACGACATATGGAAGTTTTACCTTACAAGGGTGAGGAATTGTTCGGTGAAGGTCTCTTGGACCTGGTCTCCACAGCTACGGCTGGAAAGTCACATTTTTTGCCTCCTGTTCCCTCACAGCCTAAGAGAGCACCGCATTATCAAATGCAGTCCTTTCGTTCACAAAGAAACAAGAAAGGCCGAGGTGCGTCCTTTCTTGCCAGAGGGAGGGGCAGAGGAAAGAAGCTGCACAATACAGCTAGTTTCCAGGAACAGAAGTCCTCCCCGGCCTCTGCAGAATCCACCGCATGACGCTGGTGCTCCACTGGCGGAGTCGGGGCCAGTGGGGGCGCGTCTTCAGAATTTCAGCCGCATGTGGGTTCACTCCCAGGTGGATCCCTGGGCAATAGAAATTGTGTCTCAGGATTACAAGCTGGAATTCGAAGGTGCCTCCTCGCTGTTTTTTCAAATCGGCCCTACCGTCTTCCCCCCTAGAGAGTGAGATAGTGTTAAATGAAATACAAAAATTGTATCTTCAGCAGGTGGTGGTCGAGGTTCCCCTCCAACAGGGAAGGGGTTGTTATTCGACCATGTTTGTGGTTCCGAAACCGGACGGTTCAGTCAGACCCATATTGAATTTAAAATCTCTGAACCTATACTTGAAGAGGTTCAAGTTCAAGATGGAATCGCTAAGAGCGGTCATCGCCAGCCTGGAGGGGGGGGATATTATGGTGTCACTGGACATAAAGGATGCGTACCTTGATGTCCCCATTTATCCACCTCATCAGGCGTACCTAAGATTTGCGGTACAGGACTGTCATTACCAATTTCAGACGTTGCCGTTTGGTCTCAACTGCTCCGAGGATTTTCACCAAGGTAATGGCGGAAATGATGGTGCTCCTGCGCAAGCAGGGTGTCACAATTATTCCGTACTTGGACGATCTCCCCATAAAAGCGAGATCAAGAGAGCAGTTGCTGAACAGCGTATCTTTCACTGAAAGTGTTACAACAACACGGCTGGATTCTCAATATCCCAAAGTCGCAGTTGGTTCCTACGACTCGTCTGCCTTTCTTGGGCGCATGATTCTGGATACGACCCAGAAAAGGGTTGATCTTCCGATAGAAAAATCCCAGGAACTTATGACTCTGGTCAGGAACCTCTTGAAATCAAGACAAGTGTCCGTGCATCATTGCACTCGAGTCCAGGGAAAGATGGTGGCCTCATACGAGGCCATTCCCTTCGGCAGGTTCCATGCGAGGACTTTCCAATGGGATCTGTTGGACAAGTGGTCCGGATCACATCTACAGATGCATCGGTTAATCACCCTGTCCCCCAGGGCCAGGGTGTCGCTCCTGTGGTAAGAAAAAAGTAAATTTACCATAAATGGTAAAAAAAAAAAACAGGCGCTGTAACTGAGCTGGTTCTCCAAGCTGCTGTTGGGAGAGGTGATAGTCGTTCACCCCAATGGCATAGTAATGAACAAACAAAAAATACCAACTGCGCTCATATGAAAAATTCAGTTTTATAATTGTTTTAAAATTAATACACAAACACACATTAAAACGATCTGGCACAAATCATGCCAATAAGAACATAATACTGAGCCTTAATAAGCCAATCTCTGACTCGCAGTTAATCACTTCAGGGCAGTCTTTGTGCAAAATGCCGGCATATGCAATTATTGCTGAAAGATGAAAAGTCTTGCAAGGCATACGTATGCATACATTCGATGGTGTCCAGGTTTGAGGAGTATAGTTACCAAGTCCCAAGTGGTATATCAGCCGGGTATTCCACCTAGCGGGGTTCTGGAGTGCTCTCTCTATCCCACGCAGTGATAATGGTGGTTCTCCCTTTGTTAATCTCCACAGATGAGGGACTGGAATCTCCTGCTGTACAAATAGCCTGTGCACCGTACTGTAGGAATCCTTAGCGACGCCCTGGTCAGAGATTTGGCCCATGACACTGGTCAGAAACCTATTAAAACCAAAACAGGTGTCGGTGCATCACTGCACGCGAGTCCTGGGAAAGATGGTGGCATCATACGAGGCCATTCCCTTCGGCAGGTTCCATGCGAGGACCTTTCAGTGGGACTTACTGGACAAATGGTCCGGATCACATTTTCAGATGCATCGGTTAATCACCCTATCCCCCAGGGCCAGGGTGTCTCTCCTGTGGTGGCTGCAGAGTGCTCACCTTCTCGAAGGCCGCAGATTTGGCATTCAGGACTGGGTCCTGGTGACCACGGATGCAAGCCTCCGAGGGTGGGGGGCAGTCACACAGGGAAGAAATTTCCAGGGTCTGTGGTCAAGTCAGGAGACTTGGCTTCACATCAACATCCTGGAACTAAGGGCCATATACAATGCGCTACGTCAAGCGGAGTCCCTACTTCGCGACCAACCGGTTCTGATTTAGTCAGACAACATCACCGCAGTGGCTCATGTAAACCGCCAAGGCGGCACAAGGAGCAGGGTGGCGATGGTAGAAGCCACCAGAATTCTTCGCTGGGTGGAGAATCACGTAAGCGCACGGTCAGCAGTGTTCATTCCGGGAGTGGACAACTGGGAAGCAGACTTCCTCAGCAGGCACGACCTCCACCCGGGAGAGTGGGGACTTCATCAAGAAGTCTTCACACAGGTTGCAAGTCGGTGGGAACTGCCACAGGTGGACATGATGGCATCCCGCCTCAACAAAAAGCTACAGAGGTCAAGAGACCCTCAGGCGATAGCTGTAGATGCACTAGTGACACCGTGGGTGTTCCAGTCGGTCTATGTATTTCCTCCTCTTCCTCTCATACCCAAGGTGCTGAGAATCATAAGAAAAAGAGGAGTAAGAACAATACTCATTGTTCCGGATTGGCCAAGAAGGACTTGGTATCCAGATCTGCAAGAAATGCTCACAGAGGACCCGTGGCCTCTGCCTCTAAGACAGGACTTGTTTCAACAGGGGCCCTGTCTGTTCCAAGACTTACCGCGGCTGCGTTTGACGGCATGGCGGTTGAACGCCGGATCCTAGCAGAAAAAGGCATTCCGGATGAGGTCATTCCTACGCTGATGAAGGCTAGGAAGGATGTGATGGCTCAACATTATCACCGTATATGGCGAAAATATGTTGCTTGGTGTGAGGCCAGGAATGCCCCTACGGAGGAATTCCAGCTGGGCCGTTTCCTTCACTTTCTACAGCCGGGAGTGACTTTGTGCCTAAAATTGGGTTCCATTTAAGTCCAGATTTCGGCCCTATCCATTTTCTTTAAAAAAGAACTGGCTTCTCTACCTGAAGTTCAGACGTTTGTAAATGGAGTGCTGCATATTCAGCCCCCTTTTGTGCCTCCAGTGGCACCTTGGGATCTTAACGTGGTGTTGAGTTTCCTGAAATCACACTGGTTTGAACCACTCAAAACGGTGGAATTGAAATATCTCACGTGGAAGGTGGTCATGCTACTAGCCTTGGCTTCGGCTAGGCGTGTTTCAGAATTGGCGGCTTTGTCACATAAAAGCCCCTATCTGGTTTTCCATGCGGATAGAGCAGAATTGCGGACCTGCCCACAATTTCTGCCAAAAATGGTTTCATCCTTTCATATAAACCAACCTATTGTGGTGCCTGTGGCTACTACTGACTTGGAGGATTTCGAGTTACTTGATGTGGTCAGGGCTTTGAAGGTTTATGTAGCCAGAACGGCTAGGGTCAGGAAAACAGAGTCTTTGTTTATCCTGTATGCTTCCAACAAGCTTGGGGCGCCTGCTTCAAAGCAAACTATTGCTCGCTGGATCTGTAACACGATTCAGCAGGCTCATTCTGCGGCTGGATTGCTGCTGCCTAAATTGGTTAAGGCCCATTCCACAAGGAAGGTGGACTCTTCATGGGCGGCTGCCCGAGGGGTCTCGGCATTACAGCTTTGCCGAGCGGCTACTTGGTCAGGTTCAAACATTTTTGCAAAGTTCTACAAGTTTGATACCCTGGCTGAGGAGGACCTTGTGTTTGCTCAATCGGTGCTGCAGAGTCATCTGCACTCTCCCGCCCGTTTGGGAGCTTTGGTATAATCCCCATGGTCCTTAAGGAGTCCCCAGCATCCACTAGGACGTTAGAGAAAATAAGATTATACTTACCGGTAAATCTATTTCTCGTAGTCCGTAGTGGATGCTGGGCGCCCGTCCCAAGTGCGGACTTCTGCAATGCTTGTATATAGTTATTGCTTAAATAAGGGTTATGTTATGGTTGCATCAGGGTTGATCTGATGCTCTGTTCATACTGTTGACTGGGTACGTTTATCACAAGTTATACGGTGTGATTGGTGTGGCTGGTATGAGTCTTGCCCTGGATTTCCAAAATACTTTCCTTGTACTGTCGGCTCTTCCGGGCACAGTTTCTCTAACTGAAGTCTGGAAGAGGGACATAGAGGGAGGAGCCAGAGCACACCAGAGTCTAAATTCTTTCTTAAAGTGCCCATGTCTCCTGCGGAGCCCGTCTATTCCCCATGGTCCTTATGGAGTCCCCAGCATCCACTACGGACTACGAGAAATAGATTTACCGGTAAGTAAAATCTTATTTTTTGTAGTCCTCACTTTTTGACCCCTTACAACAAGGGGATGTTAAGTTTCCCACTTAGAAAACAGTTTTTCTTCTAGCCTTAGCTTCGGCAAGGTGTTTCAGAATTGGGTGTGTTATGCAAACCACCATATTTGGTGTTTCATGATAAGAGTGGAACTTCAAACGAATCCCGCTTTTCTACCAAAGGTGGTATCCTCTTTTCACATTAATCAACCAATCGTAGTTCCTGTTTTTCAGAAGATTCAGGAACTCCACTTTGAATGTGGTTCGTGAGATTCACATTTATGTAACCCGAACATCAACAGTACATAAAACAGAAACATTGTTCTCTAAAATGCAGTAAAGATAGGTTGGAGGTTGGCCAGCTGCCAGACAGAAGTTGGCTACATTGTTTAAGCTGACCATTCGTCAGGCTTTCATACTAATTTACAATTGCTTGCATCTGTCAGCACATTCCAAGCGTTCTATGGGAACGTCATGGGCAGCAGGTCATGGGGCTTCCACACCGTAACCTTGCCATGCGGTTACATGGTGCACACGTTAGTGCGCTTTTACAAGTTTGATATTTTTGCAGCATCAGCATATAGCTTTGGCCGTCTACTGTTACAGGTGCCAACCTGCTCTCCCGCCCAAGGGGGAAACTTAGGTACGTCCCAAGAGTACTCCAGTGACCCCTAGTGGATGAAAAAATAAGAATTTACTTACCGATAATTCTATTTCTCGTAGTCCGTAGTGGATGCTGGGGACTCCGTCAGGACCATGGGGTTTAGCGGCTCCGCAGGAGACAGGGCACAATAATAAAAGCTTTAGGATCAGGTGGTGTGCACTGGCTCCTCCCCCTATGACCCTCCTCCAAGCCTCAGTTAGGATACTGTGCCCGGACGAGCGTGCATAATAAGGAAGGATATTGAATCCTGGGTAAGACTCATACCAATCACACCGTACAACCTGTGATCTGAACCCAGTTAACAGTATGATAACAACGAAGGAGCCTCTGAAAAGATGGCTCACAACAAGAATAACCCGATTTTTGTAACAATAACTATGTACAAGTATTGCAGACAATCCGCACTTGGGATGGGCGCCCAGCATCCACTACGGACTACGAGAAATAGAATTATCGGTAAGTAAATTCTTATTTTCTCTAACGTCCTAAGTGGATGCTGGGGACTCCGTCAGGACCATGGGGATTATACCAAAGCTCCCAAACGGGCGGGAGAGTGCGGATGACTCTGCAGCACCGAATGAGAGAACTCCAGGTCCTCCTCAGTCAGGGTGTGCCCCTGACCAAGTAGCAGCTCGGCAAAGTTGTAAAGCCGAGACCCCTCGGGCAGCCGCCCAAGATGAGCCCACTTCCTTGTGGAATGGGCTTTTACTGATTTTGGCTGTGGCAAGCCTGCCACAGAATGTGCAAGCTGAATTGTACTACAAATCCAGCGAGCAATCGTCTGCTTAGAAGCAGGAACACCCATCTTGTTGGGTGCATACAGGCTAAACAGCGAGTCAGATTTTCTGACTCCAGTCGTCCTGGAAACATATATTTCTTTTTCATCCACTAGGGGTCACTGGAGTACTCTTGGGATATGGACGGCTTCCACAGGAAGTAGGCACTGAATAAATTAATTTTGGAACTATACCTCCCCTCCATATCCCTGAGTACCTCAGTGTTTTTTCTGTGCTCGACGCAGTTAGTAGGCTTGTGGCTTTGCTGCCACAGAGGTCCACATTTCATTGGATTTTTTCTAAGTTTTTCTTTTTTCAACGATTTACCACATCCCATCCCCCTTTCCAATAGGCGTGGGTCAGGGATAGTGAAGGCTGCTTTAGCAGCTGTGGTTGTCTGACCTCTCTAAAAAGAGCTCCCTCACTACCATGTGCAGGACTAAAACCTGCAGTAAAGGCTGGACGGAACTTACAGAGAAGGCCCGTCATAGCCCTCACCACAGGGTCCAGGTATGTTGAACGGGGCGGTCAGCTCACGCTGCCGCCCCACTGTGTGGGATACTGTGTGTATGTGTGTGTGTGTGGCCCAGGCCCTCGATGCCGCTTTGGGCTCCCTCTCCACCATAGCCCGGCTCCGTGTATAGAGAACGGTATACGGAGCATGGGGGGGGGCACACAAATGAGAGTCAAAAGGCAGGTTTCTTATAGTGAGTAACTTTGCTGCCACAGTGATGTTCCCTGCACACAGAAATGTCAGGGTCACTGGATAAAATCTCATGATTCAACTCTTATTGATAAGGGAATACAGCAGCGCTGCATATGTATTACAATAGGCTATGAAGTCTTTGTTAAACCAAGATTAACCATGTTTCCTGTTGTATTTCCAGAATTTCCTGTGTTACATCTCTCCTCCATTGAAGGCGCAGGGGTGTTAAGGGGAATTTGGGAGCAGGCATATGGCTGGCGTGCGCTGCACTTGGCCAGATATATATTTATAGAGACAACTTAGTGCTATAATTACTGAGTCGTGCAAGTTGTCTGTCTTTGTTTTTGTTTTGTTTTTTGTATTGTCTGTCTGCATGAGTAAGACACCAGCAATTACTAATAAGCAGTTTCCCTGCCATGTCTAAAACATGGATATACATAATTATTTATATCATAACTGTTTATAATGATATTATCCTAAAGACTGCAAATCTGAATCATGGTTGTGGCAGCCAAATACTGGCTTTGTTCATTGTTGTAAAGTAAGATATGTTATAACATTTGGTCAGCACATGGTGCTTATAAAACAGTATCTGTGGAGCAGTATGAGTTCAGGTCTCACCTGCAGTAGCTTTGGCTTAATTCACTTGGCCACACCACACTGGATACGCCCAATCTCATCTGATTTTGGAAGCTAAGCAGTGTTGGGCCTGATTAGCCACCTGGGAGTACAAGGTGCTGTAGGTATTTTTAATCTACAGCCACACCACACTGGATACGCCCAAACTCATCTGAGCTTGGAAGCTAAGCAGGGTTGGGCCTGATTAGCCACCTGGGAGTACAAGGTGCTGTAGGTATTTTTAATCTACAGCCACACCACACTGGACAAACTCATCTGAGCTTGGAAGCTAAGCAGGGTTGCATTCTGTTTTGCCATCTGGGGGAATCTGGTGATCCAACTACCAGTGATACATGCTAGTATCATGTATCACCAGTGATCACCTACATACATGTATCACATGTATCACCTGTGATCACCTACATACATGTATCACAGGTATCACCAGTGTACTACCAGTGATACATGCTAGTTTAAACTGTTAAAAATAGCTCAGTTTGGGCTTACACTATCAATATAAACCTACCATAGGTTTTACAGTCAGGATAGCTCTCCAGAGCGCGCTCCCGGCGCCGGCCACTAGAAGGGCCCATTAACTAAGCTGTGGTCAAGCAGCAGTCATCTCAGGTTTTAAGCCTGTGTGAGGTCACATTTAGTTTCAGACTTGTAAAAATGTGATATACCTGTGTATCAGGATATGTGTATATGTGTATATATATATAATGTGTATGTATGCATATATATATATAATATATATCTATATATATATATTTATTAAAGTCTGAATATGTGTGAATATACATTGTTGTATGTGTGTGTATATGTATATATATATATATATATATATATATATATATATAATATGCTGACATTAAAAATCTATTTTGCAGTAAGCAAGAATAATTGGTCAGCACTCAGTGCTTATTAACAGTATCTGTTGAGCACTGCAAACATGGCCACACCTGCAGCAGCTTTGCTTATTGTTTTACAGGTGGCTTTGTAGCCAAGTGGTTAGGTTTCCGGCCACAGTGAACATTGTGTTTGCATGGACACTGGTTCAGATCCTGGTTTAACAGGTGTTTAAAAAAAAAAAAAAAAAAAAAACCATGGTAGGTCCATTTTTGCTTTTAATGTTACTTCCTGGTTCTTTCTCGGAAGTTGTTGCCCTACAACACTTAGACTCTGGAGGAGCGGGGTGTTAGGAGTTTAATTTATTAATTGTTTTGTACAGCATGACTCTACAGGAAGATTCACTATTGCTGGTAACCACATGCACGGTAATGCAGGTTTATACACACGTTACTTCCGTGGTGTACTTACTGGTTGGAGTACATGATCACTAAGTCTAAGGCATAATCAAACAAGCAGCTTCGCTGCAAAGGGTCACACAGTGTGTCGGACAAATACGAATCTGGGCCAGTGGCGCAATGTATAACGCATCTGACTATGGATAACAGGATTGTAGGTCGTCTCCTACCTGGCTCGTTTAAGTTGCCGTGATCGTATAGTGGTTAGTACTCTGCGTAAAGCAGACCGTTTCAGTTACATTGTTGCGGTCGATTTGCCGCCAGCCCTCATAGCACCAGGCCAGTACGTCAGGTTCTCAGCGAAGGCTGAACAATTTCCAATCAGAGACAATTGCAATTATTGGGTGTTTTACTACATATCGGAGTATACCCTACACAGCAGTAGGGCTGTTGCTTCGCCCTGCTTTGGTAAGGGATGAGGTAACAAGGCTGTAGTGGCAGGGCATTCCAGTTCAGGTTTGCCCTAAATAAAGACCACCTTACACTTCTTGCTGCCTACAGCTTCTTTGGACGTTGGCAGTTGGTACTTGCGTTTTCAGCTTCGCTAGTAGCGCATAACGTCCACTTTGGCTACGTTCCTAACAGGCGGAGTCCGATTCCAAACGAGATAGATCGCAGACCAAGTGGGGAGGAAAATCTGATTTCCTACCATTGTCTACGCGAATTCCTGAATGATTCCGTCTCAACGACTTAAATTCCTAGGTATGATTCTCAATACGGTAAATCAAAGAATTTACATACCTGAACAGAAAGTACAGGTAATTTGTCATCTGGTACAATTAGTGCTCAAGCCACGCACAGTCTCGGTTCACTTGTGCATTCGCCTATTAGACACAATGGTGGCGGCTTTCGAAGCGCTTCAGTTCGGAGGACTTCACTCACGTCCTTTTCTATTGGATGTGTTCGCACAGTGGTGGGCTCGCATCTGCAGATTTACTGCAGAAGTGAGGTTGTCTCCAAGGGCCAGAGAGTCTCTACTCTGGTGGCTCAAAGTACAGAATCTAACCGCAGGGAAACTGTTCGGTGCCTGGAATTGGATAATTCTCACGGCGAACGCAAGTCTCAGAGGTTGGGGAGCTGTAGTTCAAAATTATCAGCTCCAGGGTCTCTGGGCGGATCACGAAAGATTGCGGTCTATAAATGTCCTGGAACTCCGGGCAATTTACAATGCGCTATGACAAGTAGTGCACAGGCTGCAGGCTCAGGCTGTTCAGGTGCAGTCAGACAATGCGACAGCAGTCGCATACATCAACAAACAAGGAGGAACGAAAAGCCGTATGGCAATGCGGGAAGTACAGATGTGTCCACATACATCTTTGCTATATCCCGTCATGTATGGCACAGTTTTGTATGCTATATACTCGGAGATTTAGTCATGTCTTGTGTTTTTTTCTTAAATTTGCTTCCTTAATATGTTACTTTATACATATTCTTTTATGGCAAACAAAAATTTTTAAATTCATCCACTCGCTTTTCATGAAAAACAGGTTTTAGCTGTGTTTTGCATGTTGTGCCAAATTTGTAAAAAAAAATAAAAAAAAAAAAAAATTGCGAAGATGTAAGTTGTCACATCTGTAGCTTGAATCCTCTATTGGGCCGAGTATCACCAAATGATATTGTCGGCAGTAGTCATTCCGGTAGTGGACAACTGGGAGGCGGATTATCTCAGCCGTCTGAATTTTCATCCAGGAGAATGGGCATTAAATCCAGAAGTATTTCACATGCTGGTCCAGAAGTGGAGTTACCCGCAGGTGGACCTGATGGCATCTCGCCACAATCAAACGCCCCAGGTCGTGTCCAGAATGAGAGATCCAAAGGCAGTGGCGGTGGATGCTCTCACAATCACGTGGCCATACAGTCTCGTGTATCTATTTCCACCGTTTCTGCTACTCCCTCTGTGGCTAAAACGGATCAAAGGGAGTCCGTCACAGTTATACTAGTAACGCCTCTTTGGCCTCGGAGAGCTTGGTTCTCGGATCTCCGCGGTCTACTCGCAGTCGGTCTTTGGCCGCTCCCACTACGTTCTGACCTGTTACAGCAGGGTCCATTCCTTTTACCCGATTTTAGCGCGGCCGCGTTTGACGGGGTGGCTGTTGAGACATCTTCTTAAGAAGAGAGGACATTCCAGAATCGGTTATTCCAACCATGTTACGAGCTAGGAAGCCGGTTACGGCAGCTCATTATTACAGAATTTGGCGTGCCTAGGTTAGATAGAGGTCTGAATTTATCCACACTAAAAGTGCGGATATCTGAGTTGTCCATTTATTTTCATAGTAGATTGGCCCTATTGCCGTCGGTTCACACCTTTTATGCAGGGTGTCCTCAGAGTTCAGCCTCCATTCACTCTACCTACTGCGCCATAAGACTTGAATCTGGTTTTTAGATTTCTTAGTCTTTTTATTATGAACTCTTACAACAAGTGGATATTAAATTTCTCACTTGGGAAAATAATGTTTCTTTTAGCCTTAGCGTCAGCAAGGCGTGTTTCAGATTGGGTGCTTTGTCGTGCAAACCACCGTATTTAGTGTTTCATGATGACAGAGCGGAATTCCGAGCGAATTCTGCTTTTCTACCAAAGGTAGTGTCATCTTTTCACATCAATCAACCAATAGTAGTTCCTATGTTAACAGGAGACTCTGGTAGGTTGGATGTGGTACGCGCTTTACGCATTTATGTATCCCGAACGTCAACCGTTCGTAAGACGGATACGTTGTTTGCTCTCTATGATGCTGCCAAGATGGGTTGGCCAGCTTCTAGGCAGACCTTATCCAGTTGGATTAAAGTGACCATACGTCAGGCTTATCTTCATGCTAGGTTACAGCCGCCTACATCGATAACAGCTCATTCCACACGTGCTGTGGGAACATCATGTTCAGCGAGTCGTGGAGCTTCTACGACACAGCTTTGCCGGGCGGCTACATGGTCTTCGGTGCACACGTTTGTGCGCCTCTACAAGTTTGATACGTTTGCGGCATCAGCATCTAGCTTTGGCCGCCTAGTGTTACAAGAGCCAAACAGCTCTCCCGCCCGCGGGGGAAACTTTGGTACGTCCCAAGAGTACTCCAGTGACCCCTAGTGGATGAAAAAGAAAATAGGATTTTGGTACTTACCAGGTAAATCCTTTTCTTTGAATCCATAGGGGGCACTGGACGCCCACCCAGAGCAGTTTACCTGGTTTGTGGTAGGTTCAGTAGATCTTATGGTAACACACTTTCACCGACTGGTTCAGATTAACAAGTTATGGTGTCAACTGTTTAGTTGTCAGTAATGTTGGGTCAACTTTATTGTTGTCAGTTATGTTATATGTAATGCTCCATTGTCAACCTCTCTATCGCTCCTGTTCGGCTCAGTAAAAAACACTGAGGTACTCAGGGATATGGAGGGGAGGTATAGTTCCAAAATTAATTTATTCAGTGCCTACTTCCTGTGGAAGCTGTCCATATCCCAAGAGTACTCCAGTGCCCCCTATGGATTCAAAGAAAAGGATTTACCTGGTAAGTACCAAAATCCTATTTTTCAGGGCCCTGACAACGTCAAGTAACTTGGAGTCCTCCAAGTCCCTAGTAGCCGCAGGTACCACAATAGGTTGGTTCATGTGAAAAACAGAAAACACCTTAAGGAGAAATTGAGGACGAGTCCTCAATTCTGCCCTGTATGAATGAATAATTAAGTAAGGGCTTTTATATGATAAAGCCGCCCATTCTGACACACGCCTGGCTGAAGCCAGGGCTAATAGAATCTTCACCTTCCATGTGAAATATTTTAATTCCACAGTGGTGAGTGGATCAAACCAATGTGACTTTAGGAAACTCAAAACAACATTGAGATCCCAAGGTGCCACTGGGGGCACAAAAGGAGGCTGTATATGCAGTACCCCTTTTACAAACGTCTGAACTTCAGGCACTGAAGCCAGTTCTTTCTGGAAGAAATTCGACAGGGTCGAAATTTGAACCTTAATGGACCCTAATTTTAGGCCCATAGACAGTCCTGTGTTCAGGAAATGTAGGAAACGACCCAGTTGGAATTCCTCTGTAGGGACCTTCTTGGCCTCACACCACGCAACATATTTTTGCCAAATGCGGTGAAAATGTTTTGCGGTTACATCCTTCCTGGCTTCGACCAGGGTAGGGATGACTTCATCTGGAATGCCCTTTCAGGATCCGGCGTTCAACTGCCATGCCGTCAAACGCAGCCGCGGTAAGTCTTGGAACAGACAAGGCCCCTGCTGGAGCAGGTCCTTTCTTAAAGGTAGAGGCCACGGTTCTTCCGTGAGCATCTCTTGAAGTTCCGGGTACCAAGTCCTTCTTGACCCATCCGGAACCACGAGTATCGTTCTTACTCATCTCCTTATGATTCTCAGTACTTTTGGTATGAGATGCATAGGAGGGAACACATACCCTGACTGGTACACCCACAGTGTTACCAGAGCGTCCACCGCTATTGCCTGAGGGTCCCTTGACCTGGCGCAATATCTGTCTATTTTTTGTTCAGGCGGGACGCCATCATGTCCACCTTTGGTTTTTCCCAACGGTTTACAATCATGTGGAAGACTTCCCGCTGAAGTCCCCACTCTCCCGGGTGGAGGTTATGCCTGCTGAGGAAGTCTGCTTCCCAGTTTTCCACTCCCGGAATTAACACTGCTGAGTGTTATCACATGATTTTTCGCCCAGCGAAGAATCCTTGCAGTTTCTGCCATTTCCCTCCTGCTTCATGTGCCGCCCTGTCTGTTTACGTGGGCGACTGCCGTGATGTTGTCCCACTGGATCAATACCGGCTGACCTTGAAGCAGAGGTCTTGCTAAGCTTAGAGCCTTGTAAATTGCCCTTAGCTCCAGTATATTTATGTGGAGAGAAGTCTCCAGACTTGATCACACTCCCTGGAAATTTTTTCCTTGTGTGACTGCTCCCCAGCCACTCAGGCTGGCATCCGTGGTCACCAGGACCCCGTCCTGAATGTCGAATCTGCGGCCCTTTCATAGATGAGCACTCTGCAGCCACCGCAGAAGAAAACACCCTTGTCCTTGGAGACAGGGTTATCCGCTGATGCATCTGAAGATGCGATCCGGACCATTTTCCCAGCAGATTCCACTGAAAGGTTCTTGCGTGAAATCTACCGAATGGGATCGCTTTGTAAGAAACAACCATTTTTCACAGGACCCTTGTGCAATGATGCACTGATACTTTTCCTGGTTTTAGGAGGTTCCTGACTAGCTCGGATAACTCCCTGGCCTTCTTCTCCGGGAGAAAACATCCTTTTCTGGACTGTGTCCAGAATCATTCCTAGGAACATTAGACGTGTCGTCGGAAAAAGCTGCGATTTTGGAATATTTAGAATCCACTCGTGCTGTCGTAGAACTACTTGAGATAGTGCTACTCCGACCGCCAACTGTTCTCTGGACCTTGCCCTTATCAGGAAAGCGTCCGTATTTCTTTTAGGAAGAATCATCATTTCGGCCATTACCATGGTAAAGACCCGGGGTGATGTGGACAATCCAAACGGCAGCGTCTGAACTGATAGTGACAGTTCTGTACCACGAACCTGAGATACCCTTGGTGAGAAGGGCAAAATTTGGACATGTAGGTAAGCGTCCCTGATATCCAGTGACACCATATTGTCCTGGTTCGCTATCACTGCTCTGAGTGACTCCATCTTGATTTGAACCCTTGTATGTAATTGTTCAAATCTTTTAGATCTCACCGAGCCGTTTGGCTTCAGTACCACAATATAGTGTGGAATAATACCCCTTCCCTTGTTGTAGGAGGGGTACTTTGATTATCACCTGCTGGGAATACAGCCTGTGAATTTTTTTCCAATACTGCCTCCCTGTCGGAGGGAGACGTTGGTAAAGCAGACTTCAGGAACTTGTGAGGGGAAGACGTCTCGAATTTCCAATGTACACCTGGGATACTACGTGTAGGATCCAGGAGTCCACTTGCGAGTGAGCCCACTGCGTGCTGAAACTCTTGAGATGACCCCCCACCGCACCTGAGTCCGCTTGTATGGCCCCAGCGTCATGCTGCGGACTTAGCAGAAGCTGTGGAGGACTTCTGTTCCTGGGAATGGGCTGCCTGCTGCAGTCTTCTTCCCTTTCCTCTAACCCTGGGCAGATATGACTGGCCTTTTGCCCGCCTGCCTTTATGGGTATGAAAGGACTGAGACTGAAAAGACTGTGTCCTTTTCTGCTGAGATGTGACTTGGGGTAACAAAAGTGGATTTTCCAGCTGTTGCCATGGCCACCAGGTCCGATGGACCGCCCCTTTATACGGCAATACTTCCATGTGCCGTCTGGAATCTGCATCACCTGACCACTGTCGTGTCTATAAACATCGTCCGGCAGATATGGACATCACATCTACTCTTGATGCCAGAATGCAAATATCCCTCTGCGCATCTCGCATATATAGAAATGCATCCTTAAAATGCTCTATAGTCAATAAAATATTGTTCCTGTCAAGGGTATCAATATTTTCAGTCAGGAAATCCGACCAAGCCCCCCCAGCGCTGCACATCCAGGCTGAGGCGATTGCTGGTCGTAGTATAACACCAGTATGTGTGTATATACTTTTTAGGATATTTTTCAGCTTCCTATCAGCTGGCTCTTTGAGGGCGGCCGTATCTGGAGACTGTAACGCCACTTGTTTTTATAAGCGTGTGAGCGCCTTATCCACCCTAAGGTGTTTCCCCCAACTCGCCCTCACTTCTGGCGGGAAAGGGTATACCTCCAATAATTTTCTATCGGAGGAAACCCACGTATCATCACACACTTTAATTTATCTGATTCAGGAAAAACTACAAGTAGATTATTCCCACCCTACATAATACCCTTATTTGTGGTACTTGTAGTATCAGAAATATGTAACACCTCCTTCATTGCCCTTAACATGTAACGTGTGGCCCTAAAGGAAAATACGTTTGTTTCTTCACCGTCGACACTGAAGTCAGTGTCCGTGTCTGTGTCTGTGTCGACCAACTGAGGTAAATGGGCGTTTTTACAAGCCCCTGACGGTGTCTGAGACGCCTGGACAGGTACTAATTTGTTTGCCGGCCGTCTCATGTCGTCAACCGACCTTGCATCGTGTTGACATTATCACGTAATTCCTAAATAAGCCATCCATTCCGGTGTCGACTCCCTAGAGAGTGACATCACCAATACAGGCAATTTGCTCCGCCTCCTCACCAACATCGTCCTCCTACATGTCGACACACACGTACCGACACACAGCACACACACAGGGAATGCTCTGATAGAGGACAGGACCCCACTAGCCCTTTGGGGAGACAGAGGGAGAGTTTGCCAGCACACACCAAAAACGCTATAATTATACAGGGACAACCCCTTATACAAGTGTTTTCCCTTATAGCATTTTCACATATGTAATCATATCGCCAAATAAGTGCCCCCCCTCTCTGTTTTAACCCTGTTTCTGTAGTGCAGTGCAGGGGAGAGCCTGGGAGCCTTCCTCACAGCAGAGCTGAGCAGGAAAATGGCGCCGTGTGCTGAGAATAGGCCCCGCCCCCTAAAACGGCGGGCTCTTCTCCCGGAGTTTGTGAGATCTGGCAGGGGTTAAATACATCTATATAGCCTCAAGGGCTATATGTGATGTATTTTAGCCATAAAAAAGGTATAATACATTGCTGCCCAGGGCGCCCCCCCCAGCGCCCTGCACCCTCAGTGACCGCTGGTATGAAGTGTGCTGACAACAATGGCGCACAGCTGCAGTGCTGTGCGCTACCTTATGAAGACTGAAAGTCTTCTGCCGCCTGTTTCTGGACCTCTGGACCTCTTCAACTTCGGCATCTGCAAGGGGGGTCGGCGGCACGGCTCCGGGACGAACCCCAGGGTGAGACCTGTGTTCCGACTCCCTCTGGAGCTAATGGTGTCCAGTAGCCTAAGAAGCAAATCCATCCTGCACGCAGGTGAGTTTACTTCTCTCCCCTAAGTCCCTCGTAGCAGTGAGCCTGTTGCCAGCAGGACTCACTGAAAATAAAAAACCTAACTTAAACTTTTATTCTAAGCAGCTCAGGAGAGCCACCTAGATTGCACCCTTCTCGGCCGGGCACAAAAATCTAACTGAGGCTTGGAGGAGGGTCATAGGGGGAGGAGCCAGTGCACACCACCTGATCCTAAAGCTTTTATTATTGTGCCCTGTCTCCTGCGGAGCCGCTAAACCCCATGGTCCTGACGGAGTCCCCAGCATCCACTTAGGACGTTAGAGAAAGAAAATATGATTTCTCTATCGTCCTTGTGGATGCTGGGGTTCCTGAAAGGACCATGGGGAATAGCGGCTCCGCAGGAGACGGGGCACAAAAAGTAAAGCTTTCCGATCAGGTGGTGTGCACTGGCTCCTCCCCCTATGACCCTCCTCCAGACTCCAGTTAGATTTTTGTGCCCGGACGAGAAGGGTGCAATCTAGGTGGCTCTCCTAAAGAGCTGCTTAGAGAAAGTTTAGCTTAGGTTTTTTATTTTACAGTGAGTCCTGCTGGCAACAGGATCACTGCAACGAGGGACTTAGGGGAGAAGAAGTGAACTCACCTGCGTGCAGGATGGATTGGCTTCTTGGCTACTGGACATCAGCTCCAGAGGGACGATCACAGGTACAGCCTGGATGGTCACCGGAGCCACGCCGCCGGCCCCCTCACAGATGCTGAAGCAAGAAGAGGTCCAGAATCGGCGGCTGAAGACTCCTGCAGTCTTCTTAAGGTAGCGCACAGCACTGCAGCTGTGCGCCATTTTCCTCTCAGCACACTTCACACGGCAGTCACTGAGGGTGCAGGGCGCTGGGGGGGGGCGCCCTGGGAGGCAAATGTAAACCTTTAAAAAGGCTAAAAATACCTCACATATAGCCCCAGAGGCTATATGGAGATATTTACTCCTGCCTAAATGTACTAAATAGCGGGAGACGAGTCCGCCGGAAAAGGGGCGGGGCCTATCTCCTCAGCACACGGCGCCATTTTCTGTCACAGCTCCGCTGGTCAGGAAGGCTCCCAGGTCTCTCCCCTGCACTGCACTACAGAAACAGGGTATAACAGAGAGGGGGGTCAAAATAAATGGCAATATATTAATATAAAAGCAGCTATAAGGGAGCACTTAATCATAAGGCTATCCCTGTCATATATAGCGCTTTTTGGTGTGTGCTGGCAGACTCTCCCTCTGTCTCCCCAAAGGGCTAGTGGGTCCTGTCTTCGTATAGAGCATTCCCTGTGTGTCTGCTGTGTGTCGGTACGTGTGTGTCGACATGTATGAGGACGTTATTGGTGTGGAGGCGGAGCAATTGCCAAATATGAGGATGTCACCTTCTAGGGGGTCGACACCAGAATGGATGCCTTATTTGTGGAATTACGGGATAGCGTCAACTCGCTTAAGCAGTCGTTTGCCGACATGAGGCGGCCGGACACTCACTTAGTGCCTGTCCAGGCGCCTCAAACACCGTCAGGGGCTGTAAAACGCCCCTTGCCTCAGTCGGTCGACACAGACCCAGACACAGGCACTGATTCCGGTAGTGAAGGTGACGAATCAACCGTATTTTCCAAAAGGGCCACACGTTATATGATTTTGGCAATAAAGGAGATGTTACATTTAGCTGATACTACAGGTACCACTAAACAGGGTATTATGTGGGGTGTGAAAAAACTACCAGTAGTTTTTACCGAATCAGAAGAATTAAATGACGTGTGTGATGAAGCGTGGGGTGCCCCGATAAAAAACTGCTAATTTCAAAGAAGTTATTGGCTTTATACCCTTTCCCGCCAGAGGTTAGGGAGCGCTGGGAAACACCTCCTAGGGTGGACAAAGCGCTAACACGCTTATCAAAACAAGTGGCGTTACCCTCTCCTGAGACGGCCGCACTTAAAGATCCATCAGATAGGAGGATGGAAAATATCCAAAAAGGTATATACACACATGCAGGTGTTATACTACGACCAGCTATTGCGACTGCCTGGATGTGCAGTGCTGGGGTAGTTTGGTCAGAGTCCCTGATCGAAAATATTGATACCCTGGACAGGGACAATATTTTACTGTCGTTAGAACAAATAAAGGATGCATTTCTTTATATGCGTGATGCACAGAGAGATAGCTGCACACTGGCATCACGGGTAAGTGCTATGTCCATTTCGGCCAGAAGAGCTTTATGGACACGACAGTGGACAGGCGATGCGTAGAGGAGTTATTTGGGGTCGGTCTATCGGATTTGGTGGCCACGGCTACGGCCGGGAAATCCACCTTTCTACCTCAAGTCACTCCCCAACAGAAAAAGGCACCGACCTTTCAACCGCAGCCTTTTCGTTCCTTTAAAAATAAGAGAGCAAAGGGCTATTCATATCTGCCACGAGGCAGAGGACGAGGGAAGAGACAGCAACAGGCAGCTCCTTCCCAGGAACAGAAGCCCTCCCCGGCTTCTACAAAAGCCTCAGCATGACGCTGGGGCTTCGCAAGCGGACTCGGGGGCGGTAGGCGGTCGTCTCAAGAATTACAGCGCGCAGTGGGCTCACTCGCAGGTAAATCCCTGGATCCTGCAGATAATATCTCAGGGGTACAGGTTGAAATTAGAGACAGAGCCACCTCGCCGTTTCCTGAAGTCTGCTTTACCAACGTCCCCCTCAGAAAGGGAGACGGTTTTGGAAGCCATTCACAAGCTGTATTCTCAGCAGGTGATAGTCAAGGTACCTCTTCTACAACAAGGGAAGGGGTATTATTCCACTCTTTTTGTGGTACCGAAGCCGGATGGCTCGGTAAGGCTTATTCTAAATCTGAAGTCCTTGAACCTGTACATAAAGAAGTTCAAGTTCAAGATGGAGTCACTCAGAGCAGTGATAAGCGAACCTGGAAGAAGGGGACTTTATGGTATCCTTGGACATCAAGGATGCGTATCTCCACGTTCCAATTACCCCTCACACCAGGGGTACCTCAGGTTCGTTGTACAAAACTGTCACTATCAGTTTCAGACGCTGCCGTTTGGTTTGTCCACGGCACCTCGGGTCTTTACAAAGGTAATGGCCGAGATAATATTTCTTCTTCGAAGAAAAGGCGTATTAATTATCCCATACTTGGACGATCTCCAAATAAGGGCAAGGTCCAGAGAACAGCTAGAGATGGGTTTAGCACTATCTCAAGAGGTGCTAAAGCAGCACGGATGGATTCTGAATATTCCAAAATCCCAATTAATGCCGACAACTCGTCTGCTGTTCCTGGGGATGATTCTGGACACAGTTCAGAAAAGGTTTTTCTTCCCGAAGAAAAAGCCAAGGAGTTATCTGACCTGGTCAGGAACCTCCTAAAACCAGGAAAGGTGTCTGTACATCAATGCACAAGAGTCCTGGGAAAAAATGGTAGCTTCTTACGAAGCAATCCCTTTCGGCAGATTCCATGCAAAGGGATCTGTTGGACAAATGGTCAGGGTCGCATCTTCAGATGCACCTGCGGATAACCCTGTCGCCGAGGACAAGGGTATCCTTTCTGTGGTGGTTGCAGGAGGCTCATCTATTGGAGGGCCGCAGATTCGGCATGCAGGATTGGATCCTGGTGACCACGGGTGCCAGCCAGAGAGGCTGGGGAGCAGTCACACAGGGAAGAAATTTCCAGGGAGTGTGGTCGAGCCTGAAAAAGTCTCTTCACATAAGCATTCTGGAACTAAGAGCAATCTACAATGCTCTAAGCCAGGCGGAACCTCTGCTTCAAGGAAAGACCGGTGTTGATCCAGTCGGACAACATCACGGCAGTCGCCCATGTAAACAGACAGGGCGGCACAAGAAGCAGGAGGGCAATGGCAGAAGCTGCCAGGATCCTTCGCTGGGCGGAGAATCACGTGATAGCACTGTCAGCAGTATTCATCCCGGGCGTGGACAACTGGGAAGCAGACTTCCTCAGCAGACACGACCTTCACCCGGGAGAGTGGAGACTTCATCCAGAAGTTTTCCACATGCTATTAAACCGTTGGGTAAAACCAATGGTGGACATGATGGCGTCTCGCCTCAACAAAACACTGGACAGGTATTGCGCCAGGTCAAGAGATCCGCAGGCAATAGCTGTGGACGCGCTGGTAACACCTTGGGTGTACCAGTCGGTATATGTGTTTCCTCCTCTGCCTCTCATACCAAAGGTATTGAGGATTATACGGCAAAGTGGAGTAAGACTAGTGGCTCCGGATTGGCCAAGAAGGACTTGGTACCCGGAACTTCAAGAGATGGTCACGGACGATCCGTGGCCTCTACTTCTGAGAAGGGACCTGCTTCAGCAGGGTACTTGTCTTTTTCAAGACTTACCGCGGCTGCGTTTGACGGCATGGCGTTTGAATGCCAGATCCTAAAAGGAAAAGGCATTCCAGAAGAAGTCATTCCTACCTTGATAAAGGCAAGGAAGGAAGTCACCGCGAAGCTTTATCGCCGTATTTGGCGAAAATATGTTGCGTGGTGCGAGCAGCGGAGTGCTCCGATGGAGGAATTTCAACTGGGTCGTTTTCCTACATTTCCTGCAATCAGGATTGTCTATGGGTCTCAAATTGGGATCTATTAAGGTTCAAATTTCGGCCCTATCAATATTTTTCCAAAAAGAATTGGCCTCAGTCCCTGAGGTCCAGATTTTTATCACAGGAGTACTGCATATACAGCCTCCTGTGGTGCCTAAGGTGGCACCGTGGGATCTAAATGTAGTTTTAGATTTCCTCAAATCAAATTGGTTTGAACCACTAAAGAAGGTGGATTTGAAATATCTCACATGGAAAGTGACTATGTTACTGGCCCTGGCTTCGGCCGGGAGAGTATCTGAACTGGCGGCTTTGTTTTATAAAAGCCCTTATTTAATTTTCCATTCGACATAGGGCAGAGCTGCGGACGCGTCCGCATTTTCTCCCTAAGGTGGTATCAGCGTTTCATCTGAACCAGCCTATTGTAGTGCCTGCGGCTACAGACGACTTGAAGGACTCCAAGTTGTTGGACGTTGTCAGAGCCTTAAAAATATACATTTAAAGGACGGCTGGAGTCAGAAAATCTGACTCGCTGTTTATACTGTATGCACCCAACAAGTTGGGTGCACCTGCTTCTAAGCAGTCGATTGCTCGTTGGATTTGTAACAAAATTCAACTTGTACATTCTGTGGCAGGCCTGCCACAGCCTAAATCTGTTAAGGCCCATTCCGCAAGGAAGGTGGGCTCATCTTGGGCGGCTGCCCGAGGGGTCTCGGCATTACTACTCTGCCGAGCAGCTACGTGGTCAGGGGAGAACACGTTTGTAAATTTTTACAAATTTGATACCCTGGCAAAGGAGGACCTGGAGTTCTCTCATTCGGTGCTGCAGAGTCATCCGCACTCTCCCGCCCGTTTGGGAGCTTTGGTATAATCCCCATGGTCCTTTCAGGAACCCCAGCATCCACTTAGGACGATAGAGAAAATAAGAATTTACTTACCGATAATTCTATTTCTCGGAGTCCGTAGTGGATGCTGGGCGCCCATCCCAAGTGCGGATTATCTGCAATACTTGTACATAGTTATTGTTAACTAATTCGGGTTATTGTTTAGGAAGCCATCTTTCAGAGGCTCCTCTGTTATCATACTGTTAACTGGGTTTAGATCACAAGTTGTACGGTGTGGCTGGTATGAGTCTTACCCGGGATTCAAAATCCTCCCTTATTGTGTACGCTCGTCCGGGCACAGTACCTAACTGGAGTCTGGAGGAGGGTCATAGGGGGAGGAGCCAGTACACACCACCTGACCTGTAAAAGCTTTACTTTTGTGCCCTGTCTCCTGCGGAGCCGCTATTCCCCATGGTCCTTTCAGGAACCCCAGCATCCACTACGGACTCCGAGAAATAGAATTATCGGTAAGTAAATTCTTATTTTTTCCTGAATCAGATAAAATAAAATGAAGTGTGTGATGATGCGTGGGGTTACCCCGATAGCAAATATTGGCGTTATACCCTTTCCCGCCAGAAATTAGGGCGCGTTGGGAAACACCCCTTAGGGTGATAAGGCGCTCACACACTTATCAAGTGGCGTTACCGTCTCCAGATACGGCCGCCCTCAAGGAGCCAGCTGATAGGAAGCTGGAAAGATATCCTAAAAAGTATATACACACATACGGTGGTTATACTGCGACCAGCGATCGCCATCAGCCTGGAGATGCAGTGCTGGGTTGGCTTGGTCGGATTCCCTGACTGAAAATATTTTATTCATATAGAGCATTTAATAGGATGCATTCTATATATATGTACGTGAGATGCACAGAGGGATATTTGCTCTCTGGCATCAAGATAAGTACGTTGTCCATATCACCCAGAAGATGTCATGGACACGACAGTGGTCAGGTGATACAGATCCCATACGGCACATGGAAGTATTGCCGTATAAAGGGAAGGAGTTAGTTGGGGTCGGTCCATCGGACCTGGGGACCACGGCAACAGCTGGGAAATCCAACCTTTTTACCCCAAGTTACATCTCAGCTGAAAAAGACACCGTCTTTTCAGCCTCAATCCTTCCTTTCCCATGAGGGCATGCAGGCAAAAGGCCAGTCATATCTGCCCAGACATAGAGGTAAGGGAAGTAGACTGCAGCAGGCAGCCCCTTCCCAGGAAAAGAAGCCCTCCACCGCGTCTGCCAAGTCCTCAGCATGACGCTGGGGCCATGCAAGCGGACTCAAGGTGGGGGGGTAGTCTCAAGAGTCTCAGCGCGCAGTGGGATCACTCGCAGGTTGACCCCTAGATAGTACAAGTATTATCCCAGGGGTACAGATTGGAGAGTCGAGACATCTTCTCCTCGCAGGTTTCTGAAGTCTGCTTTACCAACGGCTCCCTCCGACAGGGAGGCAGCATTGGAAACAATTCACAAGCTGTATATCCAGCAGGTGATAATCAAAGTACCCCTCCTACAACAAGGAAAAGGGTATTATTTTTCCACACTATATTGTGGTACTGAAGCCAGACGGCTTGGTGAGACATAGTCTAAACTGAAATCTTTGAACACTTACATAAAAGGTTCAAATCGAGATGGAGTCACTCAGAGCAGTGATAGCGAACCGGAAAAAAGGGGACTATATGGTGTCCCTGGACATAAAGGATTACCTCCAGTTTCAAATTTGCCCTTCTCAACAAGGGTACCTCTGGTTCGTGGTACAGAACTGTCAATATCAGTTTCAGACGATGCCGTTTGAATTATCCACGGCACCCCGGGCCTTTTACCAAGGTAATGGCCGAAAAGATGTTTCTTCAAAGAAAAAAGGCATCTAAATTATCCCTTACTTGGACGATATCCTGAAAAGGGCAAGTTCCAGAGAACAGTTGGAGGTCGGAAGAGCACTATCTAAAGTAGTTCTACGACAGCACGACTGGATTCTAAATATTCCAAGAATCGCAGCTGTTTTCCGACGATACGTCTGCTGTTCCTAGGAATGATTCTGGGCATAGTCCAGAAAAAGGTGTTCCTCCGGGAGGAAAAAGCCAAGGAGTTATTCGACCTAGTCAGAAACCTCCTAAAACCAGGCCAAGTATCAGTGCATCAATGCACAGGAGTCCTGGGAAAAATGGTGGCTTCTTACGAAGCGATTCCATTCGGCAGATCTCAGGGGATTTGCTGGACGAATGGTCCGGATCGCATTTTCAGATGCATCAGCGGATAATCCTGTCTCCAAGGACAAGGGTGTCTCTTCTGTGGGGGCTGCAGAGTGCTCATCTTTTAGAGGGCAGCACACTCAGCATTCAGGACTGTGTTCTGGGGACCACGGATACCAGCCTGAGAGGCTGGGGAGTAGTCACACAGGGAAAAAATTTCCAAGGAAGTGTGGTCAAGTCTGGAGACTTCTCTCCACATGAATATACTGGAGCTAAGGGCAATTTACAATGCTCTGAGCCTAGGAAGACTCCTGCTTCAAAGTCAACCGGTGCTGATCCAGTAGGACATCATCATGGCGGTCGCCCACGTTATCAGACGGGGCGACACAAGAAGCAGGAGGGCAATGACAGCAAGGATTCTTCGCTGGGCGGAAAATCATGTGATAACACTGTCAGCAGTGTTCATTCCGGGAGTGGGCAACTGGGAAGATTTCCTCAGCATAAATGAATTCCACCCGGAAAAGTGGAAACTTAATCTGGAAGTTTCCACATGATTGTAAACCGTTGGGAAAGACCAAAGGTGGTTATGATGGCGTCCCACCTGAAGCGCCAGGTCAAGAGACACTCAGGCAATAGCTGGGACGCTCTGGTAACACCGTCGGTGTACCAGTCGGTGTACGTGTTCCATCCTCTGCTTTTCATACCCAATGTATTGAAAATGATAGGAAGGAGAGGAGTAAGAACTATACTCGTGGCTCCGGTTTGGCCAAGAAGGACTTGGTTCCCGGAACTTCAAGAGATACTAAGAAGGGTCTTGATTCGGCAAGAACCGTGTCTGTTCCGGGACTTACCGCAGCTGCGTTGACGCCAAGGCGGGTGAACGCCGGATCCTAAGGGAAAGAGGCATTCCGGAAGAGGTCATCCCTACCCTGGTCAGAGCCAGGAAGGAGGTGACCGCACAACATTATCACCACTTAGGTGAAAATATGTGCCAGGGTGTGAGTCCAGGAAGGCTCCACGGAAGAATTTCAACTAGGTTAATTTCTACATTTCCTGCAAACAGGAGTGTCTATGGGTCTCAAATTGGGTCCATTAAGGTTCAAATTTCGGCCTGTTGATTTTCTTCCAGAAAGAAATTGGCTTCAGTTCCTGAAGTCCAGAAGTTGTTAAGGGAGTACTGCATATACAGCCCCTTTGATGTCTCCAGTGGCACTGGGCGATCTCAACGTAGTTTTGGGATTCCTAAAAAATCACATTGGTTTAAACAACTCAAATCTGTGGATTTGATATATCTCACATGGAAAATGACCATGCTGTTGGTCCTGGCCTCGGCCAGGCGAGTGTCAGAATTGGCGGCTTTATCTCACAAAGCCATATCTGATTGTCCATTCGGACAGAGCAAAGCTGCGGACTCGTCCCCAGTTTCTCCTTAAGGTGGTGTCAGCGTTTCACCTGAACCAGCTTATTGTGGTACCTGCGGCTACTAGGGACTTGGAGGACTCCAAGTTGCTGGATGTTATCAGGGCCCTGAAAATATAGTTTCCAGGTTGGCTGGAGTCAGGAAATCTGACTTGCTGTTTATCCTGTATGCACCCAACAATGCTGGGTGCTTCTGCTTCTAAGCAGTCGATTGCTCGTGGGATTGGTAGCACAATTCAACTTGCACATTCTGTGGCAGGCCTGCCACAGTCTAAATCTGTTAAGGCCCATTCCACAAGGAAGGTGGGCTCATCTTGGGCGGCTGCCCGAGGGGTCTCGGCATTACAACTTTGCCGAGCAGCTACGTGGTCGGGGAAGAAAACGTTTGTAAAATTCTACAAATTTGATACTCTGGCAAAAGAGGACCTGGAGTTCTCTCATTCGGTGCTGCAGAGTCATCCGCACTCTCCCGCCCGTTTGGGAGCTTTGGTATAATCCCCATGGTCCTTTCAGGAACCCCAGCATCCACAATGACGATAGAGAAAATAAGAATTTACTTACCGATAATTCTATTTCTCGGAGTCCGTAGTGGATGCTGGGCGCCCATCCCAAGTGCGGATTATCTGCAATACTTGTACATAGTTATTGCTAACTAAATCGGGTTATTGTTGTTGTGAGCCATCTTTTCAGAGGCTCCGCTGTTATCATACTGTTAACTGGGTTCAGATCACAGGTTGTACAGTGTGATTGGTGTGGCTGGTATGAGTCTTACCCGGGATTCAAAATTCCTCCCTTATTGTGTACGCTCGTCCGGGCACAGTACCTAACTGGAGTCTGGAGGAGGGTCATAGGGGGAGGAGCCAGTGCACACCACCTGATCGGAAAGCTTTACTTTTTGTGCCCTGTCTCCTGCGGAGCCGCTATTCCCCATGGTCCTTTCAGGAACCCCAGCATCCACTACGGACTCCGAGAAATAGAATTATCGGTAAGTAAATTCTTATTTTTGGTACTTACCAGATAAATCCTTTTCTTTGAATCCATAAGGGGCACTGGACGCCCACCCAGAGTAGTTTCACCTGTCTAGTGGTAGGTTCAGTTTATACTTATAAGTACACATCACCTACTTGTTTGAAGGTTAAGGTGATTGTTATCTGTTTCATTTCAACTTTCTCTATCGTCCTAGTGGATGCTGGGGTTCCTGAAAGGACCATGGGGAAATAGCGGCTCCGCAGGAGACAGGGCACAAAAAGTAAAGCTTTTCCAGATCAGGTGGTGTGCACTGGCTCCTCCCCCTATGACCCTCCTCCAGACTCCAGTTAGATTTTTGTGCCCGGCCGAGAAGGGTGCAATCTAGGTGGCTCTCCTAAAGAGCTGCTTAGAAAAAGTTTAGCTTAGGTTTTTTATTTTACAGTGAGTCCTGCTGGCAACAGGATCACTGCAACGAGGGACTGAGGGGAGAAGAAGTGAACTCACCTGCGTGCAGGAAGGATTGGCTTCTTGGCTACTGGACATCAGCTCCAGAGGGACGATCACAGGTACAGCCTGGATGGTCACCGGAGCCGCGCCGCCGGCCCCCTTGCAGATGCTGAAGTCAGAAGAGGTCCAGAATCGGCGGCTGAAGACTCCTGCAGTCTTCTAAAGGTAGCGCACAGCACTGCAGCTGTGCGCCATTTTCCTCTCAGCACACTTCACACGCAGTCACTGAGGGTGCAGGGCGCTGACGGGGGGCGCCCTGGGAGGCAAATGTAACCTATATAAAGGCTAAAAATACCTCACATATAGCCCCCAGAGGCTATATGGAGATATTTAACCCCTGCCTGGATTCACTAAATAGCGGGAGGCCCCGCCCCTTTTCCGGCGGGCTCGTCTATCTCCTCAGCACACGGCGCCATTTCCTCTCACAGCTCCGCTGGTCAGGACGGCTCCCAGGTCTCTCCCCTGCACTGCACTACAGAAACAGGGTAAAACAGAGAGGGGGGGCAAATTTATGGCGATATTTTGATATATATAAAGCAGCTATAAGGGAGCACTTATTATAAGGCTATCCCTGATATATATAGCGCTTTTGGTGTGTGCTGGCAAACTCTCCCTCTGTCTCCCCAAAGGGCTAGTGGGTCCTGTCTTCGTTAGGAGCATTCCCTGTGTGTCTGCTGTGTGTCGGTACGTGTGTGTCGACATGTATGAGGACGATATTGGTGTGGAGGCGGAGCAATTGCCAAATATGAGGATGTCACCCCCTAGGGAGTCGACACCAGAATGGATGCCTTTATTTATGGAACTACGGGATAGTGTCAACACGCTAAAGCAGTCGTTTGACGACATGAGACGGCCGGACAATCAATTAGTGCCTGTCCAGGCGACTCAAACACCGTCAGGGGCTGTGAAACGCCCTTTGCCTCAGTCGGTCGACACAGACCCAGACACAGGCACTGACTCCAGTGGTGACGGTGACGAATCAACCGTATTTTCCAGTAGGGCCACACGTTATATGATTTTGGCAATGAAGGAGGCGTTACATTTAGCTGATACTACAGGTACCACTAAACAGGGTATTATGTGGGGTGTGAAAAAACTACCTATAGTTTTTCCTGAATCAGAAGAATTAAATGACGTGTGTAATGAAGCGTGGGTTGCCCCTGATAAAAAGCTGATAATTTCAAAGAAATTATTGGCATTATACCCTTTCCCGCCAGAGGTTAGGGAGCGCTGGGAAACACCTCCTAGGGTGGACAAGGCGCTAACACGCTTATCTAAACAAGTGGCGTTACCCTCTCCTGAGACGGCCGCACTTAAAGATCCATCAGATAGGAGGATGGAAAATATCCAAAAAAGTATATACACACATGCAGGTGTTATACTACGACCAGCTATAGCGACTGCCTGGATGTGCAGTGCTGGGGTAGTTTGGTCAGAGTCCCTGATTGAAAATATTGATACCCTGGACAGGGACAATATTTTACTGTCGTTAGAACAAATAAAGGATGCATTTCTTTATATGCGTGATGCACAGAGGGATATCTGCACACTGGCATCACGGGTAAGTGCTATGTCCATTTCGGCCAGAAGAGCTTTATGGACGCGACAGTGGACAGGCGATGCGGATTCAAAACGACATATGGAAGTTTTGCCGTATAAAGGGGAGGAGTTATTTGGAGTCGGTCTATCAGATTTGGTGGCCACGGCTACAGCCGGGAAATCCACCTTTCTACCTCAAGTCACTCCCCAACAGAAAAAGGCACCGACTTTTCAACCGCAGCCCTTTCGTTCCTTTAAAAATAAGAGAGCAAAGGGCTATTCATATCTGCCACGAGGCAGAGGTCGAGGGAAGAGACAGCAACAGGCAGCTCCTTCCCAGGAACAGAAGCCTTCCCCGGCTTCTACATAAGCCTCAGCATGACGCTGGGGCTTCTCAAGCGGACTCGGGGACGGTGGGTGGTCGTCTCAAAAATTACAGCGCGCAGTGGGCTCACTCGCAGGTAGATCCCTGGATCCTGCAGATAATATCTCAGGGGTACAGGTTGGAATTAGAGACAGATCCACCTCGCCGTTTCCTGAAGTCTGCTTTACCAACGTCCCCCTCCGAAAGGGAGACGGTTTTGGAAGCCATTCACAAGCTGTACTCTCAGCAGGTGATAGTCAAGGTACCTCTTCTACAACAAGGGAAGGGGTATTATTCCACTCTTTTTGTGGTACCGAAGCCGGATGGCTCGGTAAGGCCTATTCTAAATCTGAAGTCCTTGAACCTGTACATAAAGAAGTTCAAGTTCAAGATGGAGTCACTCAGAGCAGTGATAGCGAACCTGGAAGAGGGGGACTTTATGGTATCCTTGGACATCAAGGATGCGTATCTCCACGTTCCAATTTACCCCTCACACCAGGGGTACCTCAGGTTCGTTGTACAAAACTGTCACTATCAGTTTCAGACGCTGCCGTTCGGATTGTCCACGGCACCTCGGGTCTTTACAAAGGTAATGGCCGAGATGATTCTTCTTCGAAGAAAAGGCATATTAATTATCCCATACTTGGACGATCTCCTAATAAGGGCAAGGTCCAGAGAACAGCTAGAGATGGGATTAGCACTGTCTCAAGAAGTGCTAAAACCGCACGGGTGGATTCTGAATATTCCAAAATCCCAGTTAATGCCGACAACTCGTCTGCTGTTCCTAGGGATGATTCTGGACACGGTTCAGAAAAAGGTTTTTCTCCCGGAGGAAAAAGCCAAGGAGTTATCCGAGCTTGTCAGGAACCTCCTAAAACCAGGAAAGGTGTCTGTACATCAATGCACAAGAGTCCTGGGAAAAATGGTGGCTTCTTACGAAGCAATTCCATTCGGCAGATTCCACGCAAGAATTTTCCAAAGGGATCTGTTGGACAAATGGTCAGGGTCGCATCTTCAGATGCACCTGCGGATAACCCTGTCTCCAAGGACAAGGGTGTCTCTTCTGTGGTGGTTGCAGAGTGCTCATCTATTGGAGGGCCGCAGATTCGGCATACAGGATTGGATCCTGGTGACCACGGACGCCAGCCTGAGAGGCTGGGGAGCAGTCACACAAGGAAGAAACTTCCAGTGAGTATGGACGAGCCTGGAAACGTCTCTTCACATAAACATTCTGGAACTAAGAGCAATATACAATGCTCTAAGCCAGGCAGAACCTCTGCTTCAGGGAAAACCGGTGTTGATCCAGTCGGACAACATCACGGCAGTCGCCCATGTGAACAGACAGGGCGGCACAAGAAGCAGGAGTGCAATGGCAGAAGCTGCAAGGATTCTTCGCTGGGCAGAGAATCATGTGATAGCACTGTCAGCAGTGTTCATCCCGGGAGTGGACAACTGGGAAGCAGACTTCCTCAGCAGACACGATCTTCACCCGGGAGAGTGGGGACTTCATCCAGAAGTCTTCCACTTGCTGGTAACCCGTTGGGAAAGACCAATGGTGGACATGATGGCGTCTCGCCTCAACAAAAAACTAGACGATACTAGTGGTTCCGGATTGGCCAAGAAGGACTTGGTACCCGGAACTTCAAGAGATGATCACGGAAGATCCGTGGCCTCTACCTCTAAGGAGGGACTTGCTTCAGCAGGGTCCCTGTCTGTTTCAAGACTTACCGCGGCTGCGTTTGACGGCATGGCGGTTGAACGCCGGATCCTAAAGGAAAAAGGCATGCCGGAAGAAGTCATTCCTACTTTGATTAAAGCAAGGAAGGAAGTAACCGTGCAACTTTATCACCGAATTTGGCGAAAATATGTTGCGTGGTGCGAAGATCGGAGTGCTCCGACGGAGGAATTTCAACTGGGTCGATTCCTACATTTCCTGCAATCAGGATTGTCTATGGGTCTCAAATTGGGATCTATTAAGGTTCAAATTTCGGCCCTGTCGATTTTCTTTCAAAAAGAATTGGCTTCAGTCCCTGAAGTCCAGACCTTTGTTAAGGGAGTGCTACATATACAGCCTCCTGTGGTGCCTCCAGTGGCACCGTGGGATCTCAATGTGGTTTTGGACTTTCTAAAATCTCATTGGTTTGAACCACTAAAGAAGGTGGATTTGAAATATCTCACATGGAAAGTGACCATGCTTCTAGCCCTGGCTTCGGCCAGGAGAGTGTCAGAACTGGCAGCTTTATCTTACAAAAGCCCATATCTGATTTTCCATTCGGACAGGGCAGAACTGCGGACTTGTCCGCATTTTCTCCCTAAGGTGGTGTCAGCATTTCATCTGAACCAGCCTATTGTAGTGCCTGCGGCTACAAGTGACTTGGAGGACTCCAAGTTACTGGACGTTGTCAGAGCATTAAAAATATGTATTGCAAGGACAGCTGGAGTCAGAAAATCTGACTCGTTGTTTATATTGTATGCAACCGACAAGATGGGTGCTCCTGCGTCTAAGCAGACGATTGCTCGTTGGATCTGTAGCACAATCCAACTTGCACATTCTGTGGCAGGCCTGCCACAGCCTAAATCTGTAAAGGCCCACTCCACAAGGAAGGTGGGCTCATCTTGGGCGGCTGCCCGAGGGGTCTCGGCATTACAACTTTGCCGAGCAGCTACGTGGTCAGGGGAGAACACGTTTGTAAAATTTTACAAATTTGATACTCTGGCTAAGGAGGACCTGGAGTTCTCTCATTCGGTGCTGCAGAGTCATCCGCACTCTCCCGCCCGTTTGGGAGCTTTGGTATAATCCCCATGGTCCTTTCAGGAACCCCAGCATCCACTAGGACGATAGAGAAAATAAGATTTTACTTACCGATAAATCTATTTCTCGGAGTCCGTAGTGGATGCTGGGCGCCCATCCCAAGTGCGGATTATCTGCAATAATTGTACATAGTTATTGTTAACTAATTCGGGTTATTGTTGAAGGAAGCCATCTTTCAGAGGCTCCGCTGTTATCATACTGTTAACTGGGTTTAGATCACAAGTTGTACGGTGTGATTGGTGTGGCTGGTATGAGTCTTACCCGGGATTCAAAATCCTCCCTTATTGTGTACGCTCGTCCGGGCACAGTACCTAACTGGAGTCTGGAGGAGGGTCATAGGGGGAGGAGCCAGTGCACACCACCTGATCTGGAAAAGCTTTACTTTTTGTGCCCTGTCTCCTGCGGAGCCGCTATTTCCCCATGGTCCTTTCAGGAACCCCAGCATCCACTACGGACTCCGAGAAATAGATTTATCGGTAAGTAAAATCTTATTTTCTAGTTCGTTATATTGTAATATTATTTGTAAATCTCCATGGTTCATGCTCTTTTGCTCCTATTTGGCTCGGCAAAAAAGGCATGTTGAGAGTATGAAGGGGAAGGAGGGTTACACATTTAAATACACTGCTCAAAAAAATAAAGGGAACACTTAAACACAATGTAACTCCAAGTCAGTCACACTTCTGTGAAATCAAACTGTCCACTTAGGAAGCAACACTGACAATTTCACATGCTGTTGTGCAAATGGAATATACAACAGGTGGGAATTATAGGCAATTAGCAAGACACGCCCAATAAAGGAGGAGTTCTACAGGTTGTGACCACAGACCACTTCTCAGCTTCTATGTTTTCTGGCTGATTTGGTCACTTCTGAAAGCTGGCGGTGCTTTCACTCTAGTGCAGGGATGGGGAACCTTCGGCCCTCCTGCTGTTAAACTACACATCCCAGTATGCCCTGCAATAGTTTTAGCATGGCAAAATAGCAAAACTGTAACAAGGCATGCTGGTATGTTTAGTTCAACAGCAGCTGGAGGGCCAAAGGTTCCCCACCCCTACTCTAGTGGTAGCATGAGACGTAGTCTACAACCCACACAAGTTGCTCAGGTAGTGCAACTCATCCAGGATGGCACATCAATGCGAGCTGTGGTAAGGTTTGCTGTCTGTCAGCGTAGTGTCCAGAGCATGGAGGGGCTACCAGGAGACAGGCCAGTACATCAGGAAACGTGGAGGAGGCCATAGGAGGGCAGCAACCCAGCAGCAGGACCGCTACCTCCGCCTTTGTGCAAGGAGGAACAGGAGGAGCACTGCCAGAGCCCTGCAAAATGACCTCCAGCAAGCCACAAATGTGCATGTGTCTACTCAAACGATCAGAAACAGACTCCACGAGGGTGGTATGAGGGCCCGACATCCACAGGTGGGGGTTGTGCTTACAGCCCAACACCGTGCAGGACGTTTGGTATTTGCCAGAGAACACCAAGATTAACAAATTTGCCACTGGTGCCCTGTGCTCTTCAGATGAAAGCAGGTTCTCACTGAGCACATGTGACAGTCTGGATATGCCAAGGAGAACGTTCTGCTGCCTGCAACATCCTCCAGCATGACTGGTTTGGCAGTGGGTCAGTAACGGTGTGGGGTGGCATTTCTTTGGGGGCCGCACAGCCCTCCATGTGCTCGTCTGACTGCCATTAGGTACCGAGATGAGATCCTCAGACCCCTTGTGAGACCATATGCTGGTGCGGTTGGCCCTGTGTTCCTCCTAATGCAAGACAATGCTAGACCTCATGTGGCTGGAGTGTCAGCAGTTCCTGCAAGACGAAGGCATTGATGCTATGGACTGGCCGGCCGTCCCGAGACCTGAATCCAATTGAGCACATCTGGGACATCATGTCTCGCTCCATCCACCAACGCCACGTTGCACCACAGACTGTCCAGGAGTTGGCTGATGCTTTAGTCCAGATCTGGGATGAGATCCCTCAGGAGACCATCCGCCACCTCATCAGGAGCATGCCCAGGCGTTGTAGGGAGGTCATACAGGCACGTGGAGGCCACACACTACTGAGCCTCATTTTGACTTGTTTTAAGGACATTACATCAAAGATGGATCAGCCTGTAGTGTGTTTTTCCACTTAAATTTTGAGTGACTCCAAATCCAGACCTCCATGGGTTAATAAATTTGATTTCCATTGATAATTTTTGTGTGATTTTGTTGTCTGCACATTCAACTATGTAAAGAACAAGGTATTTAATAAGAATATTTCATTCATTCAGATCTAGGATGTCATTTTAGTGTTCCCTTTTTCTCTAACGTCCTAGTGGATGCTGGGGACTCCGTCAGGACCATGGGGAATAGCGGGCTCCGCAGGAGACAGGGCACATCTAAAAAGCTTTTTAGGTCACATGGTGTGTACTGGCTCCTCCCCCTATGACCCTCCTCCAAGCCTCAGTTAGGTTTTTGTGCCCGTCCGAGAAGGGTGCAATCTGGATGGCTCTCTTAAAGAGCTGTTTGGAAAAGTTTTTTTTAGGTTTTCACTCAGTGATTCCTGCTGGCAACAGGATCACTGCAACGAGGGACTTAGGGGAGAGATCTCCAACTCACCTGCGTGCAGGATGGATTGGGATCTTAGGCTACTGGACACTGAGCTCCAGAGGGAGTCGGAACACAGGTCAGCCTGGGGTTCGTCCCGGAGCCGCGCCGCCGATCCCCCTTACAGACGCTGAAGACGGCAGAGACGGAGGTCCGGAAACAGGCGGCAGAAGACTTCACAGTCTTCAGAGAGGTAGCGCACAGCACTGCAGCTGTGCGCCATTGTTGTCACACGGCTCACTGACATGGTCACGGAGGGTGCAGGGCGCTGCTGGGGGCGCCCTGGGCAGCAATATAAATACCTATTTGGCAAAATAAATACATCACATATAGCCATTAAGGCTATATGTATGTATTTTAACCCAGGCCAGTTCTTAAAAAACCGGGAGGAAAAGCCCGCCGAGAAAGGGGCGGAGCTTATTCTCCTCAGCACACAGCGCCATTTTCCCTCACAGAAAGGCTGAGGGGAAGGCTCCCATGCTCTCCCCTGCACTGCACTACAGAAACAGGGTTAAAACAGAGAGGGGGGGCACTGATTTGGCGATATAAATATATATTAAATGCTATAAGGGAGGAACACTTATATAAAGGTTGTCCCTGTATAATTATAGCATTTTGGTGTGTGCTGGCAAACTCTCCCTCTGTCTCCCCAAAGGGCTAGTGGGTCCTGTCCTCTATCAGAGCATTCCCTGTGTGTGTGCTGTAAGTCGGTACGTGTGTGTCGACATGTATGAGGAAAATGTTGGTGAGGAGGCGGAGCAAATTGCCTGTAATGGTGATGTCACTCTCTAGGGAGTCGACACCAGAATAGATGGCTTACTTGTGGAAGTACGTGATCATGTCAACACGCTGCAAGCCGGTTGACGACATGAGACGACCGGCAAACAAATTAGTACCTGTCCAGGCGTCTCAGACACCGTCAGGGGCTTGTAAAAACGCCCATTTACCTCACGGACACTGACTCCAGTGTCGACGGTGAAGAAACAAACGTATTTTCCTTTAGGGCCACACGTTACATGTTAAGGGCATGAAGGAGGTGTTACATATTTCTGATACTACAAGTACCACAAATAAGGGTATTTTGTAGGGTGTGAATAAACTACTTGTAGTTTTGCCTGAATCAGATAAATTAAATGAAGTGTGTGGTGATACGTGGGGTTCCTCCGATAGAAAGTTATGGGCGGTATACCCTTTCCCGCCAGAAGTAAGGGCGAGTTGGGAAACGCACCTTAGGGTGGATAAGGCGCTCACACGCTTATAAAAACAAGTGGCGTTACCGTCTCCAGATACGGCCGCCCTCAAGGAGCCAGCTGATAAGAAGCTGAAAAATAGCCTAAGAAGTATATACACACATACTGGTGTTATACTACGACCAGCAATCGCCTCAGACTGGATGTGCAGCGCTGAGGGGGCTTGGTCGGATTTCCTGACTGAAAATTTTGATACCCTTGACAGGGACAAGATTTTATTGTCTATAGAGCATTTTAAGGATGCATTTCTATATATGCGTGATGCGCAGAGGGATATTTGCATTCTGGCATCAAGAGTAAATGTGATGTCCATATCTGCCAGACGAAGACACGACAGTGGTCAGGTGAGGCAGATTCCAGACGGCACATGGAAGTATTGCCGTATAAAGGGGCGGTCCATCGGACCTGGTGGCCATGGCAACAGCTGAAAAATCCACCTTTTGTTACCCCGAGTCACATCTCAACAGAAAATGACAGTCTTTTCAGTCTCAGTCCTTTCGTCTCCATACGGGCAGGCGGGCAAAGGCCAGTCATATCTGCCCAGGGGTAGAGGAAAGGGAAGAAGACTGCAGCAAGCAGCCCATTCCCAGGAACAGAAGCCCTTCACAGCTTCTGCCAAGTCCGCAGCATGACGCTGGGGCAGTACAAGCGGACTCAGGTGCGGTAGGGGGTCATCTCAAGAGTTTCAGCACGCAGTGGGCTCACTTGCAAGGGGACTCCTGGATCCTACATGTAGTATCCCAGGTGTACATTGGAAATTCGAGATGTCTCCTCCTCACAAGTTCCGGAAGTCTGCTTTACCAACGTCTACCTCCGACAGGGAGGTAGTATTGGAAACAATTCACAGGCTGTATTCCCAGCAGGTGATAATCAAAGTACCCCTCCTACAACAAGGGAGGGGGTATTATTCCACACTATATTGTGGTACTGAAGCCAAACGGCTCGGTGAGATCTGAAATATTTGAACACTTACATACAAGCGTTCAAATCAAGATGGAGTCACTCAGAGCAGTGATAGCGAACCAGGAAGGGGACGATATGGTGTCACTGGATATCAGGGACACTTACCTACATGTCCAAAATTGCCCTTCTCACCAAGGGTACCTCAGGTTCGCGGTACAGAACTGTCACTATCAGTTCAGACGCTGCCGTTTGGTTTGTCCACGGCGCCACGGGTCTTTACCAAGGTAATGGCCGAAATGATGATTCTTCTTAAAAGAAACTGGTACGCTTCCCTGATAAGGGCAAGGTCCAGAGAACAGTTGGAGGTCGGAGTAGCACTATCTTTAATAGTTCTACGACAGCACGAGTGGATTCTAAATATTCCAAAATCGCAGCTTTTCCGAGGACACGTCTACTGTTCCTAGGGATGATTCTGGACACAGTCCAGAAAAAGGTGTTTCTCCCAGAGGAGAAAGCCAGGGAGTTATCCGAGCTAATCGGGATCCTCCTAAAACCAGGAAAAGTGTCAGTGCATCATTGCACAAGAGTCCTGGTAAAAATGGTGGCTTATTACGAAGCAATTCCATTCGGCAGATTTCACGCAAGAACTCTTCAGTGGGATCTGCTGGACAAATGGTCCGGATCGCATCTTCAGATGCATCAGCAGATAACCCTATATCTAAGGACAAGGGTGTCTCTCCTGTGGTGATTACAGAGTGCTCATCTTCTAGAGGGCCACAGATTCAGCATTCAGGATTGGATGCTGGTGACCACGGAGGCCAGCCTGAGAGGCTGGGGAGCAGTCACACAGGGAAAAAATTTCCAGGAAAGTGTGATCAAGTCTGGAGAATTCTCTCCACATAGATGGAGTTAAGAGCAAAATTATAATGCTCTAAACTTAGCAAGACCTCTGCTTCAAGGTCAGCCGGTATTGATCCAGTGGGATAACATCACGGCAGTCGCCCACGTAAACAGAAAGGGCGGCACAAGAAGCTGGAGGGCAGTGAAAAAACTGCAAGGATTTTTCGCTAGGCGGAAAATCATGTGATAGCACTGTCAGCAGTGTTCTCTCCGGGAGTGGACGACTGGGAAGCAGACTTCCTCAGCAGGCATGACCTCCACCCGGGAGAGTGGGAACTTCATAGGGAAGTTTTTCCGCATGATTGTGAACCATTGGCAAAGACCAAAGGTGGAAATGATGGCGTCCCGCCCGAACAAAAAACGGGACAGGTATTGCGCCAGGTCATGAGACCTTCAGGCGATAGCTGTGGATGTCCTGGTAACACCGTGGGTGTAACAGTCGGTGTATGTGTTCCCTCCTCTGCTTCTCATAACCAAGGTATTGAGAATTATAAGACATAGAGGAGTATGAACTATACTCGTGACTCCGGATTGGCCAAGAGGGACTTGGTACCCGGAACTTCAAGAGATGCTCACAGAGGACTAAGGGCCTGGGGAGCTAAGAAGGGACTTGCTTCAGCAGGTACCATGTCTATTCCAAGACTTACCGCGGCTGCGTTTGACGGCATGGCGGTTGAATGCCGGATCCTGAAGGAAAAAGGCATTCCATAAGAGGTCATACCTACCCTGGTCAATGCCAGGAAGGAGGTGACCGCACAACGTCATCACCACATGTGGTAAAAATATGTTGCGTGGGTGAGGCCAGGAAGGCCCCATGAAGAAAATTCAACTAGGTCGATTTCTACACTTCCTGAAAACAGGAGTGTTTTGAGCCTAAAATTGGGGTTCTTTAAGGTTTTAAGTTTCGGCCCTGTAGAATTTCTTCCGGAAAGAATTGACTTCAGTTCCTGAAGTCCAGATTGTCAAGGGAGTATTGCATATACACCCCTTTTTGTGCCTTTAGTGGCACAGTGTGATCTCAACATAGTGTTGGGATTCCTTAAAATCATATTGGTTTGAACCGCTCAAATCTGTGGATTTGAAATATCTCACATGGAAAGTGAACATGCTGTTGACCAATATCTCACATGGACAGTGACCATGCTGTTGGTCCTGGCCTCGGCCAGGCGATTGTCAGAATGGGCGGCTTTGTCTTACAAAAGCCCATATTTAATTTTCCATTCGGACAGGGCAGAACTGGGACTCGTCTCCAGTTTTCTTCCTAAGGGGGTGTCAGGTTTTCACCTGAAACAACCTATTATGGTGCCTGCGGCTACTAGGGACTTGGAGGACTCCAAGTTACTAGACGTTGTCAGGACCCTAAAAATATATTTATATATATATATATATATATATATATATAGTTTAGGACGGCTGGAGTCAGAAAGTCTGACTTGCTGTTTATATTGTATGCATCCAACAAGATGGGTGCTCCTGCGTCTAAACAGACGATTGCACGTTGGATCTGTAGCACAATCCAACTTGCACATTCTGTGGCAGGCCTGCCACAGCCTAAATCTGTAAAGGCCCACTCCACTAGGAAAGTGGGCGCATCTTGGGCGGCTGCCCGAGGGGTCTCGGCATTACAACTTTGCCGAGCAACTACGTGGTCAGGGGAGAACACGTTTGTAAAAGTTCACAAATTTGATACTCTGGCTAAGGAGGACCTGGAGTTCTCTCATTCGGTGCTGCAGAGTCATCCGCACTCTCCCGCCCGTTTGGGAGCTTTGGTATAATCCCCATGGTCCTGACGGAGTCCCCAGCATCCACTAGGACGTTAGAGAAAATAAGAATTTACTTACCGATAATTCTATTTCTCGTAGTCCGTAGTGGATGCTGGGCGCCCATCCCAAGTGCGGATTGTCTGCAATGCTTGTACATAGTTATTGTTACAAAAATCGGGTTATTACTATTGTTGTGAGCCATCTTTCAGAGGCTACTTCGTTTTGTTATCATACTGTTAACTGGGTTCAGATCACAAGTTGTACGGTGTGATTGGTGTGGCTGGTATGAGTCTTACCCGGGATTCAAGATCCTTCCTTATTGTGTACGCTCGTCCGGGCACAGTACCTAACTGAGGCTTGGAGGAGGGTCATAGGGGGAGGAGCCAGTACACACCATGTGACCTAAAAAGCTTTTTAGATGTGCCCTGTCTCCTGCGGAGCCCGCTATTCCCCATGGTCCTGACGGAGTCCCCAGCATCCACTACGGACTACGAGAAATAGAATTATCGGTAAGTAAATTCTTATTTTTTTTGAGCAGTGTATTTAAATGTGCCTATCCCTGCCCTCTATGGATTCAAAGAAAATGATTTATCTGGTAAGTACCAAAATCCTATTTTTATTGTTCCAACAGTATGCTGGCTGTAAGTAACTGTTAATTAGAACAGTTACCAGCCCGTTAAAATGATGGAACAAACTAACAATGTCGGTACTGGCGGCTGTGCGTGGCCAAACGGAGCAACACTTTTGAATTGCTCCGTCGGGTGCCTTTTACTGGCTAATGACACAGAACACTTGAATTTCCCCCTAAGAAGTGAGTAGCAGCGTTAGTCTTTTATGATATAGGCTTTTGATAACTGTTTACCGTGTTAGCAGAGCTATACAATTAAAATGTATTAAGAGACTGTTTAAAATTCCTGCTTATAAGTGTGTGTTATCAAAATGAATAATATATATATATATATTTGTACAGTGCTTTTCTGGCGAAAAGGAACATCAATTATTGACTGACCATGTCTGAAGACTGGGAGAGTGAACTGGACAGCTCACCTGCGTGTGTTCCAAATTTTACAAACTTGGTATGTCATGATTATGTTCAGTTGATTCTAATAGTGTCGTTTTTTTTTTTACTAGATGAGGAAATATCTTGTCCAGTAGCACCATTTTGTTATTTATTTTATCAGACATTTTTGTTGGAGATGCAATTGTTTTCTCCTGTGCCTGCTCTAGATGGCGCATGACAGAGCAATTCAATTGTTGCTCCTTTCGTGGGGCAACACATTTCTGCTTGCAGCCTCCTGAAGTGGTGCGAAACGAGTGATTATGGGTGCCTGGATCAATTAAATTGCTCCTTTGGGCGCCCATTAATTATAGCAGCACCCATAACAGTAACAATTAAATCTTCCCCATTATCAATTATTTTTTGCACCTGTAACGCCCATATATTTCAGCATTGGCTTTTTTTCAGAAATGTTAACCTGAAGTCATGCTTCAGTGTTTAAATAGTTTTCTCTAACGTCCTAAGTGGATGCTGGGACTCCGTAAGGACCATGGGGAATAGCGGCTCCGCAGGAGACAGGGCACAAAATAAAAGCTTGAGATATCAGGTGGTGTGCACTGGCTCCTCCCCCTATGACTCTCCTCCAAGCCAGTTAGGTTTTTGTGCCCGGCCGAGAAGGGTGCAAACTAGGTAGCTCTCCAGAGCTGCTTAGAATAAAAGTTTAGTTAGGTTTTTTTATTTTCAGTGAGTCCTGCTGGCAACAGGCTCACTGCATCGTGGGACTAAGGGGAGAAGAAGCGAACTCACCTGAGTGCAGAGTGGATTGGGCTTCTTAGGCTACTGGACGTTAGCTCCAGAGGGACGATCACAGGTTCAGCCTGGATGGGTCACCGGAGCCGCGCCGCCGTCCCCCTTACAGAGCCAGAAGAGACGAAGGTCCGGTGAAAGCGGCGGCAGAAGACATCCTGTCTTCAAGACTAAGGTAGCGCACAGCACCGCAGCTGTGCGCCATTGCTCTCGGCACACTTCACACTCCGGTCACTGAGGGTGCAGGGCGCTGGGGGGGAGCGCCCTGAGACGCAATATAACACACATATACCTTAGCTGGCAAAAGGAATACATCACATATAGCTCCTGGGCTATATGGATGTATTTTTTCCCCTGCCATTTTACACAAAAAAGCGGGAGTTAAGGACGTCGTGAAGGGGCGGGGCCTATCTCCTCAGCACACTGGCGCCATTATTCCCTCACAGCTCCGCTGGAATGACAGCTCCCTGATTCTCCCCTGCAGTACTGCATCTGATTCAGGGTAAAAAAGAGAAGGGGGGGCATTTTGGCAGCAAATAACTAGATTAACAGCAGCTATAAGGGATTAACACTTATATAAGGTTATCCCTGTATATATATATATAGCGCTGGGTGTGTGCTGGCAGACTCTCCCTCTGTCTCTCCAAAGGGCTAAGTGGGGTCCTGTCCTCTATCAGAGCATTCCCGGTGTGTGTGCTGTGTGTCGGTACGCGTGTGTCGACATGTATGAGGAGGAAAATGAGGTGGAGGCGGAGCAGTTGCCTGTGTTAGTGATGTCACCCCCTAGGGAGTCGACACCTGACTGGATGATTGTGTTTAAGCAATTAAGTGATAATGTCAGCAATTTACAAAAAACTGTTGACGACATGAGAAAGCCGGCAAATCAATTAGTGCCTGTTCAGGCGTCTCAGACACCCTCAGGGGCCCTAAAACGGCCGCTACCTCAGTGGGTCGACACGGATCCAGATACAGATACTGAATCTAGTGTCGACGGTGACGAGACAAACGTAATGTCCAGTAGGGCCACACGTTACATGATCACGGCAATGAAAGAGGCATTGAACCTTTCTGACACTACAAATACCTCAAAGGCGGGTATTATGTGGGGTGTGAAAAAACTGCCAATAGTTTTTCCTGAGTCTGAGGAAATAAATGAGGTGTGTGATAAAGCGTGGGTTTCCCCCGATAAAAAACAGCTAATTTCTAATAAGTTATTAGCACTATACCCTTTCCCGCCAGAGGTTAGGGCACGGTGGGAAACACCCCCTAGGGTAGATAAGGCGCTCACACGTTTATCTAAACAAGTAGCGTTACCGTCCCCTGATACGGCCACCCTCAAAGAACCAGCTGATAGGAGGCTGGAAAATATCCTGAAAAGTATATACACACATACTGGTGTTATACTGCGACCAGCAATCGCATCAGCCTGGATGTGCAGTGCTGGAGTCGCATGGGCGGATTCCCTGACTGAGAATATTGATACCCTGGATAGGGACAATATTCTGTTAACTATAGAACATTTAAAGGATGCATTGCTATATATGCGTGATGCGCAGAGGGATATTTGTACCCTGGCATCAAGAGTAAGCGCAATGTCCATCTCTGCCAGAAGAGCATTATGGACCAGACAGTGGTCAGGGGACGCAGATTCCAAACGGCACATGGAAGTATTGCCGTATAAGGGGGAGGAGTTATTTGGGGCTGGTCTAACAGACCTGGTGGCCACGGCAACGGCTGGAAAATCCACCTTTTTACCCCAGGTTACTTCACATCAACAGAAAAAGACAGTCTTTTCAAACTCAGTCCTTTCGTTCCCATAAGTACAAGCGAGCAAAAGGTCACTCTTTTCTGCCCAAGGGCAGAGGAAGAGGAAAAAGGCAGCACCATGCAGCCGCTTCCCAGGAGCAGAAGCCCTCCCCTGCTTCTGCCAAGTCTTCAGCATGACGCTGGGGCTTTACAAGCAGACTCAGACACGGTGGGGGCCCGTCTCAAGTATTTCAACGCGCAGTGGGCTCACTCGCAAGTGGATCCCTGGATTCTACAGGTAGTATCACAGGGGTACAAACTGGAATTCGTGGCAGGGGTACAAACTGGAATTCGTGGCGTTTCCTCCTCATCGGTTCCTGAAGTCTGCTTTACCAAAGTCTCCCTCCGACAGGGAGGCAGTTCTGGAAGCCATTCACAAGCTGTACTCCCAGCAGGTGATAATCAAGGTACCCCTCTTACAACAGGGGAAGGGGTATTATTCCACACTATTTGTGGTACCGAAGCCGGACGGCTCGGTGAGACCAATATTAAATCTAAAATCTTTGAACACTTACATAAAAAGGTTCAAATTCAAGATGGAGTCACTCAGAGCGGTGATAGCGAACCTGGAAGAGGGGGACTATATGGTGTCGCTGGACATCAAGGATGCTTATCTCCACGTCCCAATATATCCTTCTCACCAAGGGTACCTCAGGTTTGTAGTACAAAACTGTCATTATCAGTTTCAGACGCTGCCGTTTGGATTGTCCACGGCGCCTCGGGTCTTTACCAAGGTAATGGCCGAAATGATGATTCTTCTACGAAGAAAAGGCATCCTAATTATCCCTTACTTGGACGATCTCCTGATAAGGGCAAGAACCAAGGAACAGTTAGAAGTCGGAGTGGCACTATCTCAGGTAGTGCTAAGTCAGCACGGATGGATTCTAAATATTCCAAAATCGCAGCTGATTCCAACGACACGTCTACTGTTCTTAGGAATGATTCTGGACACAGTCCAGAAGAAGGTGTTTCTCCCGGAGGAGAAGGCCAGGGAGTTATCCGAGCTAGTCAGGAACCTCCTAAAACCAGGACAGGTCTCAGTGCATCAGTGCACAAGGGTCCTGGGAAAAATGGTGGCTTCTTACGAAGCGATTCCATTCGGAAGATTCCATGCAAGAACTTTTCAGTGGGATCTACTGGGAAAATGGTCCGGATCGCATCTTCAGATGCATCAACGGATAACCCTGTCGCCAAGGACAAGGGTGTCTCTCCTGTGGTGGCTTCAGAGGGCTCATCTACTAGAGGGCCGCAGATTTGGCATTCAGGATTGGATCCTGGTAACCACGGATGCCAGCCTGAGAGGCTGGGGAGCAGTCACACAGGGAAGGAATTTCCAGGGCTTGTGGTCAAGCATGGAAACATCTCTTCATATAAACATTCTAGAACTAAGGGCCATTTACAATGCCTTAATTCAAGCAAAACCTCTGCTTCAGGGTCAGGCGGTGTTGATCCAGTCGGACAACATCACGTCAGTCGCCCACATAAACAGACAGGGCGGCACGAGAAGCAGGAGGGCAATGGCAGAAACTGCAAGGATTCTTCGCTGGGCGGAAAATCATGTGATAGCACTGTCAGCAGTGTTCATTCTGGGAGTGGACAACTGGGAAGCAGACTTCCTCAGCAGACACGACCTTCACCCGGGAGAGTGGGGACTTCACCCAGAAGTCTTCCACCAAATTGTAAACCGTTGGGAAAGACCAAAGGTGGACATGATGGCGTCACGTCTAAACAAAAAACTGGACAGATATTGCGCCAGGTCAAGGGACCCTCAGGCAATAGCAGTGGACGCTCTGGTAACGCCGTGGGTGTACCAGTCAGTGTATGTATTCCCTCCTCTGCCCCTCATACCGAAAGTATTGAGAATCATAAGAAGGAGAGGAGTAGGAACTATACTCGTGGTTCCGGATTGGCCAAGAAGGTCTTGGTACCCGGAACTTCAAGAGATGCTCACGGACGAACCGTGGCCTCTACCTCTAAGACAGGACCTGCTACTGCAGGGGCCTTGTCTGTTCCAAGACTTACCGCGGCTGCGTTTGACGGCATGGCGGTTGAACTCCGGATCCTGAAGGACAAGGGCATTCCAGAAGAAGTCATCCCTACTCTGGTAAAAGCCAGAAAGGAAGTAACCGCAAAACATTATCACCGCATTTGGCGTAAATATGTTGCGTGGTGTGAGGCCAAGAAGGCCCCTACACAGGAATTTCAACTGGGTCGTTTCTTGCGTTTCCTGCAAACAGGACTGTCTATGGGCCTAAAATTAGGGTCCATTAAGGTTCAAATTTCGGCCCTGTCGATATTCTTCCAGAAAGAACTGGCTTCAGTACCTGAAGTTCAGACATTTGTGAAAGGGGTGCTGCACATACAGCCTCCTTTTGTGCCTCCAGTGGCACCTTGGGATCTCAATGTTGTGTTGAGATTTCTAAAATCACACTGGTTTGAACCATTGTCTACGGTAGATTTAAAATATCTCACGTGGAAGGTGTCGATGCTGTTGGCCTTGGCTTCAGCTAGGCGTGTGTCAGAATTGGCGGCTTTATCATGTAAAAGCCCTTACCTAAATTTTCATTCTGACAGGGCGGAATTGAGGACTTGTCCTCAATTTCTACCTAAGGTGGTTTCTGCATTTCACATGAACCAACCTATTGTGGTACCTGCGGCTACTAGGGACTTAGAGGACTCTAAGTTGCTGGACGTTGTCAGGGCCTTGAAAATATATGTTTCCAGGACGGCTGGAGTCGGGAAAACTGACTCGCTGTTTATCCTGTATGCACCCAACAAGCTGGGTGCTCCTGCTTCAAAGCAGACGATTGCTCGTTGGATTTGTAGTACAATTCAGCTTGCACATTCCGTGGCAGGATTGCCACAGCCAAAATCAGTAAAAGCCCATTCCACAAGGAAAGTGGGCTCATCTTGGGCGGCTGCCCGAGGGGTCTCGGCTTTACAACTTTGCCGAGCAGCTACTTGGTCAGGGGCAAACACGTTTGCTAAATTCTACAAATTTGATACCCTGGCTGAGGAGGACCTGGAGTTCTCTCATTCGGTGCTGCAGAGTCATCCGCACTCTCCCGCCCGTTTGGGAGCTTTGGTATAATCCCCATGGTCCTTACGGAGTCCCAGCATCCACTTAGGACGTTAGAGAAAATAAGATTTTACTTACCGATAAATCTATTTCTCGTAGTCCGTAGTGGATGCTGGGCGCCCATCCCTAGTGCGGATTGTCTGCAATACTTGTATATAGTTATTGTTACAAAAAATTCGGGTTATTATTGTTGAGCCATCCTTTCAGAGGCTCCTTTAAATTTATCATACTGTTAACTGGGTTCAGATCACGAGTTGTATGGTGTGATTGGTGTGGCTGGTATGAGTCTTACCCGGGATTCAATATCCTTCCTTATTATGTACGCTCGTCCGGGCACAGTATCCTAACTGGCTTGGAGGAGGGTCATAGGGGGAGGAGCCAGTGCACACCACCTGATATCTCAAGCTTTTATTTTGTGCCCTGTCTCCTGCGGAGCCGCTATTCCCCATGGTCCTTACGGAGTCCCAGCATCCACTACGGACTACGAGAAATAGATTTATCGGTAAGTAAAATCTTATTTTTTCTGCTGTGGGGTACACTGGGTTCCACAGGGAATGACATTGGGGTGTAGAGTAGGATCTTGATCTGAGGCACCAACAGGCTCAAAGCTTTGACTGTTGCCAGAATGCATAGCGCCACCTCCTCTATAACCCTGCCTCCGTGCACAGGAGCTCAGTTTTGTAGTTTGTGCCATGGAGTAAGCAGGCATACAACAGGGGGCTGCTCCAGCAGCCCTAAGAAGCTTTTAAAAGAAAAATGAAGTCTTCAAGGGCTGCAGATGCACTGTAAGTGTTAGATGTCAGACATCTCCTGCTGCAGCTCCATCACCTCCCCCAGTGGCGCTGTACACTCCCGCGCCCTGGTTGCCAGGTACCTACAGCGGAGGCTCCGGTTTTCTTCCAGTTATTCTCTCACATGTCTGCAGTTTTCCTGGGTTGCTTGGCCGCACTCAGGGAGGAGGCAAGTGGGTCCCACCGGCGGGACCCGCAGTAAATCGCGATCCCGCGCGGCTGGTGGGAAGCGGGCCGCTTGCGCTGGCGTGGACACTGTGATAGTACAGGGACCCCACTAGACCACCAGGGCATGGTCACAGGTCTGTTTTATCTCATAAACTGTTTATATAAGCCCACAGTACCCGGTGGTGAAGTCCAGCAGGGGGATAAGGCTTTGACCTGTAGCCCCTCCCCCAGCCCCAGTGTGCCGTTTAGAGTAAAAGTTCCCGCCCTGGAGCTACATATCTCTCTCCCTCACTCCCTGTCAGCGTTTTGGTGCCATTAGGACAAGCTGAGCTGATACTGGGACTGGGCAAATCCTCCTTTGTAAAGCCGCCTGCAGGTCAGTGCTGTGCATTTTACAGGACACTTAAGTATTCTACATGTCTGCTGACAGTGTTAGTTAAAAGAGTGCAATTAGTCAGGGTTATATAGTACGAGTACCCTGTGATATACATCCAGTCTTTACTGTGCATTGTTATATCTATTGAGTTTAGCTATACATAGTACTATGTATTGCTAGTCCAGTGCAGTTTTATTGCATGTCATAATTTCGGCATTGTACATTGACTGTGTGCATATAGCTTTTGTGACCTCCATTTCATGTATCTCACTCAGATTGCTATTCCTATTTCTCTGACGTCCTAGTGGATGCTGGGAACTCCGTAAGGACCATGGGGAATAGACGGGCTCCGCAGGAGACTGGGCACTCTAAAAATAAGATTCTACTCACCGGTAAATCGATTTCTCGTAGTCCGTAGTGGATGCTGGGTACTCCGTAAGGACCATGGGGAATAGACTGGCTCCGCAGGAGACTGGGCACTTCTTTAAAGAAAAGATTAGGTACTACATCTGGTGTGCACTGGCTCCTCCCTCTATTCCCCTCCTCAAGACCTCAGTTAGGGAAACTGTGCCCGGAAGAGCTTGACATTACAAGGAAAGGATTTGGAATCCAGGGTAAGACTCATATCAGCCACAGCAATCACACCGTACAACTTGCGATAACTATACCCAGTTAACAGCATGAACAACTGAGCCTCATTAAACTGATGGCTCAGAACAAAAAACCCTATAGTTAAGCAATAACTATATACAAGTATTGCAGAATTCCGCACTTGGGACGGGCTCCCAGCATCCACTACGGACTACGAGAAATAGATTTACCGGTGAGTAAAATCTTCTTTTCTCTATCGTCCTAGTGGATGCTGGGGTTCCTGAAAGGACCATGGGGAATAGCGGCTCCGCAGGAGACAGGGCACAAAAAGTAAAGCTTTAGGATCAGGTGGTGTGCACTGGCTCCTCCCCCCATGACCCTCCTCCAAGCCAGTTAGATTTTTGTGCCCGGCCGAGAAGGGTGCAATCTAGGTGGCTCTCCTAAAGAGCTGCTTAGGAAAGTTTAGCTTAGGTTTTTTATTTTACAGTGAGTCCTGCTGGCAACAGGATCACTGCAACGAGGGACTTAGGGGAGAAGAAGTGAACTCACCTGCGTGCAGGATGGATTGGCTTCTTGGCTACTGGACATCCGCTCCAGAGGGACGATCACAGGTACAGCCTGGATGGTCACCGGAGCCTTGCCGCCGGCCCCCTTGCAGATGCTGAAGTAAGAAGAGGTCCAGAATCGGCGGCAGAAGACTCCTCAGTCTTCTAAAGGTAGCGCACAGCACTGCAGCTGTGCGCCATTTTCCTCTCAGCACACTTCACACGGCAGTCACTGAGGGTGCAGGGCGCTGGGAGGGGGGTGCCCTGGGAGGCAAATGAATACCTATTTTGGCTAAAAATACCTCACATATAGCCTCCGGAGGCTATATGGAGATATTTAACCCCTGCCAGAATCCGTTAAGAGCGGGAGACGAGGCCGCCGAAAAAGGGGCGGGGCCTATCTCCTCAGCACACAGCGCCATTTTCCCTCACAGAAAGGCTGGAGGGAAGGCTCCCAGGCTCTCCCCTGCACTGCACTACAGAAACAGGGTTAAAACAGAGAGGGGGGGCACTAATTTGGCGATATGCTTATATATATATTAAGATGCTATAAGGGAAAACACTTATATAAGGTTGTCCCTATATAATTATAGCGTTTTTGGTGTGTGCTGGCAAACTCTCCCTCTGTCTCTCCAAAGGGCTAGTGGGTCCTGTCCTCTATCAGAGCATTCCCTGTGTGTGTGCTGTGTGTCGGTACGTGTGTGTCGACAGGTAGGAGGACGATGTTGGTGAGGAGGCGGAGCAATTGCCTGTAATGGTGATGTCACTCTCTAGGGAGTCGACACCGGAATGGATGGCTTATTTAGGAAATTACGTGATAATGTCAACACGCTGCAAGGTCGGTTGACGACATGAGACGGCCGACAAACAATTAGTACGGTCCAGACGTCTCAAAAACACCGTCAAGGGTTTTAAAACGCCCGTTTACTTTAGTCGGTCGACACAGACACAGACAGGGACACTGAATCCAGTGTCGACGGTGAATAAACAAACGTATTCCTTATTAGGGCCACACGTTAAAGGCAATGAAGGAGGTGTTACGTATTTCTGATACTACAAGTACCACAAAAGAGGGTATTATGTGGGATGTGAAAAAACTACCATAGTTTTTCCTGAATCAGATAAATTAAATAAAGTGTGTGATGATGCGTGGGTTCCCCCCGATAGAAAATTATGGGCGGTATACCCTTTCCCGCCAGAAGTTAGGGCGCGTTGGGAAACACCCTTTAAGGTGGATAAGGCGCTCACACGCTTATCAAAACAAGTGGCGGTACCGTCTATAGATAGGGCCGTCCTCAAGGACCAGCTGACAAGGCTGGAAAATATAATAAAAAGTATATACACACATACTGGTGTTATACTGCGGCCAGCGATCGCCTCAGCCTGGATGTGCAGAGCTAGGGTGGCTTGGTCGGATTCCCTGACTAAAAATATTGATACCCTTGACAGGGACAGTATTTTATTGACTATAGAGCATTTCTATATATGCGAGATGCACAGAGGGATATTTGCACTCTGGCATCATGAATAAACGCGATGTCCATAACTGCCAGAAGATGTTATGGACACGACAGTGGTCAGGTGATGCAGATTCCAAACGGCACAGTATGGCCGTATACAGGAAGAGGACTTGTTTGGGGTCGGTCCATCGGACCTGGTGGTCACGGCAACTGCTGGAAAATCCACCGTTTTTTACCCTAAGTCACATCTCTGCAGAAAAAGACACCGTCTTTTCAGCCTCAGTCCTCTCGTCCCTATAAGATCATATCTGCCCAGGGATAGAGGAAAGGGAAGAAGACTGCAGCAGGCAGCCCATTCCCAGGAACAGAAGCGTTCCACCGCGTCTGACAAGTTCTCAGCATGGCGCTGAGACCGTACAGGACCCCTGGATCCTACAAGTAGTATCCCGGGGGTACAGATGGGAATGTCGAGACGTTTCCCCTTCGCAGGCTCCTGAAGTCTGCTTTACCAAGTCTCCCTCCGACAAGGAGGTAGTATGGGAAAAAAATTCACAAGCTGTATTCCCAGCAGGTGATAATTAAATTACCCCTCCTACTACAGAAAAGGGGTATTATTCCACACTATATTGTGGTACTGAAGCCAGAAGGCTAGGTGAGAGTTATTCTAAAAATTTGTTTTGGAACACTTACAAAGGTTCAAATTAAGATGAAGTCACTCAGAGCAGTGATAACGAACCAGGAATAAGGGGACTATATAGTGTCCCGGAACATCAGGGATGCTTACCTCTATGTCCCAAATTTGCCCTTCTCACTAAGGGTACCTCAGGTTCGTGGTGCAGAACTGTCACTATCAGTTTCAGACGCTGCCGTTTGGATTGTCCACGGCACCCTGGGGTCTTTACCAAGGTAATGGCCGAATTGATGATTCTTCTTCGAAGAAAAGGCGTCTTAATTATCCCTTACTTGGACGATCTCCTGATAGGGGCATAGTCCAGGGAACAGTTGGAGGTCGGAGTAGCACTATCTCGCATACTGCTACAATCAGCACGGGTGGATTCTAAATATTCCAAAATCGCAGCTGATCCCGACGACACGTCTGCTGTGCCTAGGGATGATTCTGGACACAGTCCAGAAAAAGGTGTTTCTCCCGGAAGAGAAAGCCAGGGAGTTATCCGAGCAAGTCAGGAACCTCCTAAAAACAGTGCATCATTGCACAAGGGTCCTGGTAAAAATGGTGGCTTCCTACGAAGCAATTCCATTCGGCAGATTTCACGTAAGAACTTTTCAGTGGGATCTGCTGGACAAATGGTCCGGATCGCATCTTCAGATGCATCAGCGGATAACCCAATATCCAAGGACAAGGGTGTCTCTCCTGTGGTGGTTATAGAGTGCTCATCTTCTAGAGGGCAGCAGATTCGGCATTCAGGATTGGATGCTGGTAACCACGGAGCCCAGCCTGAGAGGCTGGGGAGCAGTCACACAAGGAAAAAATTTCCAGGGAGTGTGATCAAGTATGGAGACTTTTCTCCACATAAATATACTGGAGCTAAGGGTAAATTTATAATGCTCTAAGCTTAGCAAGACCTCTGCTTCAAGGTCAGCCGGTATTGATCCAGTGGGAAAAACATCACGGCAGTCGCCCACGTAAACAGACAGGGCGACACAAGAAGCAGGAGGGCAATGGCAGAAACTGCAAGGACTTTTCGCTGGGCGGAAAATCATGTGATAACACTGTCAGCAGTTTTTCATCCCGGGAATGGAAACTGGGAAGCAGACTTCCTCAGCACGACCTCCACCCGGGAGAGTGGAAACTTCATTGAGAAGTTTTTTCCACATGATTGTAAACCGTTGGGAAATACCAAAGGTGGACATGATGGCGTCCCGTCTGAACAAAAAACGGGACAGGTATTGCGCCAGGTCAAGAGACCCTCAGGCAATAGATGTGGACGTTCTGGTAACACCGTGGGTGTACCAGTCGGTGTATGTGTTCCCTCCTCTGCTTCTCATACCTAAGGTGCTGAGAATTATAAGACGTAGAGGAGTAAGAACTATACTCATGGCTCCGGATTGGCCAAGAAGGACTTGGTACCCGGAACTTCAAGAGATGCTTACAGAGGTCTTATGGCCTCTGCCGCTAAGAAGGGACTTGCTTCAGCAAGTACCATGTCTGTTCCAAGACTTACCGCAGCTGCGTTTGTCGGCATGGCGATGGAAAGCCGGATCCTAAGGGAAAAAAGGCATTCCGGAAGAGGTCATTCCTACCCTGGTCAAAGCCAGAAAGGAGGTGACCGCACAACATTATCACCACGTGTGGCGAAAATATGTTGCGTGGTGTGAGGCCAGGAAGGCCCCACAAAGAAATTTCAACTCGGTCGTTTCCTGCATTTCCTGCAAACAGGAGTGTCTAGGGGCCTCAAATTGGGGTCCATTAAGGTTCAAATTCGGCCCTGTAAATTTTCTTCCAGAAAGAATTGGCTTCAGTTCCTGAAGTCCAGAAGTTTGTCAAGGGAGTATTGCATATACAAACCCCTTTTTTGTGCCTCCAGTGGCACTGTGGGATCTCAACGTAGTTCTGGGATTCCTCAAATCACATTGGTTTAAAACCAGTCAAATATGTGGATTTGAAGCATCTCACATAAAAAGTGACCATGCTCTTGGCCCTGGCCTGGACCAGGCGAGTGTCAAATTGGTGGTTTTTTCTCAAAAAAGCCCATATCTGTTTGTCCATTCGGACAGGGCAGAGCTGCGGACTCGTCCCCAGTTCTCTCCCTAAGGTGGTGTCAGTGTTTCACCTGAACCAGCTTATTGTGGTGCCTTGCACCTACTAGGGACTTGGAGGACTCCAAGTTGCTAGGAGTTGTCAGGGCCCTGAAAATATGTTCCAGGACAGCTGGAGTCAGAAAATCTGACTCGCTGTTTATACTGTATGCACCCAACAAGTTGGGTGCGCCTGCTTCTAAGCAGGCGATTGCTCGTTGGATTTGTAACACAATTCAACTTGCACATTCTGAGGCAGGCCTGCCACAGTCTAAATCGGTTAAGGCCCATTCCACAAGGAAGGTGGGCTCATCTTGGGCGGCTGCCCGAGAGGTCTCGGCATTACAACTCTGCCGAGCAGCTACGTGGTCAGGGGAGAACACGTTTGTAAAATTCTACAAATTTGATATCCTGGCAAAAGAGGACCTGGAGTTCTCTCATTCGGTGCTGCAGAGTCATCCGCACTCTCCCGCCCGTTTGGGAGCTTTGGTATAATCCCCATGGTCCTTTCAGGAACCCCAGCATCCACTAGGACGATAGAGAAAATAAGAATTTACTTACCGATAATTCTATTTCTCGGAGTCCGTAGTGGATGCTGGGCGCCCATCCCAAGTGCGGATTATCTGCAATACTTGTACATAGTTACAAAAATCGGGTTATTATTGTTGTGAGCCATCTTTTCAGAGGCTCCGCTGTTATCATACTGTTAACTGGGTTTAGATCACAAGTTGTACGGTGTGATTGGTGTGGCTGGTATGAGTCTTACCCGGGATTCATAATTCCTCCCTTATTGTGTACGCTCGTCCGGGCACAGTACCTAACTGGCTTGGAGGAGGGTCATGGGGGGAGGAGCCAGTGCACACCACCTGATCCTAAAGCTTTACTTTTTGTGCCCTGTCTCCTGCGGAGCCGCTATTCCCCATGGTCCTTTCAGGAACCCCAGCATCCACTACGGACTCCGAGAAATAGAATTATCGGTAAGTAAATTCTTATTTTCTCTGACGTCCTAGTGGATGCTTGGTACTCCGTAAGGACCATGGGGATTATACCAAAGCTCCCAAACGGGCGGGAGAGTGCGGATGACTCTGCAGCACCGAATGAGCAAACTCAAGGTCCTCCTCAGCCAGGGTATCAAACTTGTAGAATTTTGCAAACGTGTTTGATCCTGACCAGGTAGTAGCTCGGCAAAGTTGTAAAGCCGAGACCCCTCGGGCAGCCGCCCAAGAAGAGCCCACCTTCCTCGTGGAATGGGCTTTGACTGATTTAGGATGCGGCAGTCCAGCCGCAGAATGTCCAAGTTGAATCGTGCTACAGATCCAGTGAGCAATAGTCTGCTTAGAAGCAGGAGCACCCAGCTTGTTGTTTGCATGCAGGATAAACAGCGAGTCAGTTTTTCTGACTCTAGCCGTCCTGGAAACATAGATTTTCAGGGCCCGGACTACATCCAGCAACTTGGAAGCCTCCAAGTCCCGAGTAGCCACAGGCACCACAATAGGTTGGTTCAAATGAAACGCTGATACCACCTTAGGGAGAAATTGGGGACGAGTCCTCAATTCTGCCCTGTCCATATGGAAGATCAGATAGGGGCTTTTACATGACAGAGCCGCAAATTCTGACACACGCCTAGCCGAAGCCAAGGCCAAAAGCATGACCACTTTCCATGTGAGATATTTCAACTCCACGGTCTGAAGTGGCTCAAACCAATGAGATTTCTCTGACGTCCTAGTGGATGCTGGGGACTCCGTCAGGACCATGGGGGATAGCGGCTCCGCAGGAGACAGGGCACAAAAGTAAAAGCTTTAGGATCAGGTGGTGTGCACTGGCTCCTCCCCCTATGACCCTCCTCCAAGCCTCAGTTAGATTTTTGTGCCCGGCCGAGAAGGGTGCAATCTAGGTGGCTCTCCTAAAGAGCTGCTTAGAGTAAAAGTTTTGTTAGGTTTTTTATTTTCAGTGAGTCCTGCTGGCAACAGGCTCACTGCATCGAGGGACTTAGGGGAGAGAAGTGAACTCACCTGCGTGCAGGATGGATTGGCTTCTTAGGCTACTGGACACCATTAGCTCCAGAGGGAGTCGGAACACAGGTCTCACCCTGGGGTTCGTCCCGGAGCCGCGCCGCCGACCCCCTTGCAGATGCCGAAAAGTGAAGAGGTCCAGAAACCGGCGGCAGAAGACTTTTCAGTCTTAATAAGGTAGCGCAAAGCACTGCAGCTGTGCGCCATTGTTGTCAGCACACTTCATAGCAGCGGTCACTGAGGGTGCAGGGCGCTGGGGGGGGCGCCCTGGGCAGCAATGATAGTACCTTATTCTGGCTAAAAATACATCACATATAGCCCCTGGGGGCTATATGGATGTATTTAACCCCTGCCAGGTCTCAGAAAAACAGGAGAAGAAGCCCGCCGAAAAGGGGGCGGGGCCTATTCTCCTCAGCACACAGCGCCATTTTCCCTCACAGAAATGCTGGTGGGAAGGCTCCCAGGCTCTCCCCTGCACTGCACTACAGAAACAGGGTTAAAACAGAGAGGGGGGGCACTTATTTGGCGATATGACTATATATATTAAAATGCTATAAGGGAAAAACACTTATATAAAGGTTGTCCCTGTATAATTATAGCGTTTTTGGTGTGTGCTGGCAAACTCTCCCTCTGTCTCTCCAAAGGGCTAGTAGGTCCTGTCCTCTATCAGAGCATTCCCTGTGTGTGTGCTGTGTGTCGGTACGTGTGTGTCGACATGTATGAGGACGATGTTGGTGAGGAGGCGGAGCAATTGCCTGTAATGGTGATGTCACTCTCTAGGGAGTCGACACCGGAATGGATGGCTTATTTAAGGAATTACGTGATAATGTCAACACGCTGCAAGGTCGGTTGACGACATGAGACGGCCGGCAAACCAATTAGTACCTGTCCAGGCGTCTCAAACACCGTCAGGGGCGTTAAAACGTCCTTTTACCTCAGTCGGTCGACACAGACACAGACACGGACACTGACTCCATTGTCGACGGTGAAGAAACAAACGTATTTTCCTTTAGGGCCACACGTTACTTGTTAAGGGCAATGAAGGAGGTGTTACATATTTCTGATACTACAAGTACCACAAAAAAGGGTATTATGTGGAGTGTGAAAACTACCTGTAGTTTTTCCTGAATCAGATAAATTAAATGAAGTGTGTGATGATGCGTGGGTTTCCCCCGATAGAAAATTATTGGCGGTATACCCTTTCCCGCCAGAAGTTAGGGCGCGTTGGGAAACACCCCTTAGGGTGGATAAGGCGCTCACACGCTTATCAAAACAAGTGGCGGTACCGTCTCCAGATAGGGCCGCCCTCAAGGAGCCAGCTGATAGGAGGCTGGAAAATATCCTAAAAAGTATATACACACATACTGGTGTTATACTGCGACCAGCGATCGCCTCAGCCTGGATGTGCAGCGCTGGGGTGGCTTGGTCGGATTCCCTGACTGAAAATATTGATACCCTTGACAGGGACAGTATTTTATTGACTATAGAGCATTTAAAGGATGCATTTCTATATATGCGAGATGCACAGAGGGATATTTGCACTCTGGCATCAAGAGTAAGTGCGATGTCCATATCTGCCAGAAGTTGTTTATGGACACGACAGTGGTCAGGTGATGCAGATTCCAAACGGCACATGGAAGTATTGCCGTATAAAGGAGAAAAAGACAACGTCTTTTCAGCCTCAGTCCTTTCGTCCCCATAAGGGCAAGCGGGCAAAAGGCCAGTCATATCTGCCATGGGATAGAGGAAAGGGAAGAAGACTGCAGCAGGCAGCCCATTCCCAGAAACAGAAGCCCTCCACCGCTTCTGCCAAGTCCTCAGCATGACGCTGGGGCCGTACAAGCTGACTCAGGTGCGGTGGGGGGGGTCGTCTCAAGAGTTTCAGCACTCAGTGGGCTCACTCGCAAGTGGACCCCTGGATCCTACAAGTAGTATCCCAGGGGTACAGATTGGAAATTCGAGACGTCTCCCCCTCGCAGGTTCCTGAAGTCTGCTTTACCAACGTCTCCCTCCGACAGGGAGGCAGTAGTGGAAACAATTCACAAGCTGTATTCCCTGCAGGTGATAATCAAAGTACCCCTCCTACAACAAGGAAAGGGGTATTATTCCACACTATATTGTGGTACTGAAGCCAGACGGCTCGGTGAGACCTATTCTAAATCTGAAATAGTTGAACACTTACATACAAAGGTTCAAATCAAGATGGAGTCACTCAGAGCAGTGATAGCGAACCAGGAAGAAGGGGACTATATGGTGTCCCGGGACATCAGGGATGCTTACCTCCATGTCCCAATTTGCCCTTCTCACCAAGGGTACCTCAGGTTCGTGGTACAGAACTGTCACTATCAGTTTCAGACGCTGCCGGTTGGATTGTCCACGGCACCCCGGGTCCTTACCAAGGTAATGGCCGAAATGATGATTCTTCTTCAAAGAAAATGGACGATCTCCTGATAGGGGCAAGGTCCAGAGAACAGTTGGAGGTCGGAGTAGCACTATCTCAAGTAGTTCTACGACAGCACAGGTGGATTCTAAATATTCCAAAATCGCAGCTGATCCCGACGACACGTCTGCTGTGCCTAGGGATGATTCTGGACACAGTCCAGAAAAAGGTGTTTCTCCCGGAAGAGAAAGCCAGGGAGTTATCCGAGCTAGTCAGGAACCTCCTAAAAACAGTGCATCATTGCACAAGGGTCCTGGGAAAAATGGTGGCTTCTTACGAAGCGATTCCATTCGGTAGATTTCACGCAAGAACTTTTCAGTGGGATCTGCTGGAAAAATGGTCCGGATCGCATCTTCAGATGCATCAGCGGATAACCCTGTCTCCAAGGACAAGGGTGTTTCTTCTGCGGTGGCTGCAGAGTGCTCATCTACTAAAGGGCCGCAGACTCGGCATTCAGGACTGGGTCCTGGTGACCACGGATGCCAGCCTGAGAGGCTGGGGAGCAGTCACACAGGGAAAAAATTTCCAGGGAGTGTGATCAAGTCTGGAGACTTCTCTCCACATAAATATACTGGAGCTAAGGGCAATTTACAATGTTCTAATACAATACAAGAATGATAGGCCTCTACTGCACACTCAGCGCAATAACAATATATAAATATATACACACGTCCCTTTGCTCTTTTTCTTATTCTTATTCTTAGATGCTGATGAATCCTTCTTTAAGATCTTCTGAAGACTTGATCTCTGTTTTGTGGACTCCAAAAATGTGAAATGGAAAATAAAAAATAACAAACACCAATGTGTAGTATTCTCTAATTTATATCAAGTTCTATGTTAATTGTCTTTATATTGTAGTCTTAACTCCAGCGTACCAAGACTCACACAGAATCAGAGTAGTATGTGCTCATAAAGGTATCTTTTATCTCTTTCAGTCATCCAGTGTTCAATTCACCTTACAATGTGACAATACTGTGAAGTGCTATAGTGAAGAGCAGTCTGACTGGGAGCGTACCCTCAGACTCACATAAAAAGTGCAGATTGCACACACATCTAGGTTTCTTTAGGGTGTCGCGTACTGCGTACCCGAACTCACACTGCCCGAAGAAGGATGACTCTCATAAAGGTATCTTTCAAAAATTGTAGACCCTCAGTCTTTTCTCCTCCCAGAATTCTTGTACATCGGTGTTACCGTGAAAAAATAAATACAGAAATACAATAATGTGTAGAGCGTCCTTTATAGAATTTTTAAACAATTCTATAAGGCCAAACCAAAACGTACCTAAATACAAAATTTATGCCAAAAGGAAGGACCCAGTTATGTCCTTCCTTATATTCCCTTTGTGTGTAAAGCTCTATCGCAATGTGTAAAACCCAAACAGTGAAAAAGGGATTCGTGAAAAACCAGGAGTCATATGGGATGCGTACCCCAAAACTCACAAACAATTCAGATGGTAAGTACATCAGGGTATCTTTCAGGTAGCGTACCAGAACTCACAATAGGATGTAAAGTGACTCCTATAAAGGTTTCTTTTTGTCTTCTATTCTCCTCCTGTTCATATGCCTCCGTCCCTTCCGATTACATATGAGAGAGGCAGGACAGGAATCAAACACATAATGGTATCTTTAGTGTGTATAATATCCCAAGAAATTCCGTACCCAGACTCACACTCTGAAGTGGAAGGTAGCTCCTATCAAGGTATCTTTTACTGTGTATTCAATAGGGTATATCTCCTTTCAGCTTATATCCACCCGAGAGGCATATATCCATAGGTTTTCCATAAAAAACAAATTTATTGATACAAACGGTAAAAGTCCATAGGATGGAGAACCACCCACATAAAAAACAGTCAATAGAAAAATAAAAAAATAAAAAATAAATAAAAAAATCGCAAATGTTCCAAAGAAATATATATGCAGATAAAGATGGAAGTTGGCTACTCACACTCCTCGTGGCAATATCGTCGCTCATGTAAACCTCCAGGGCGGCACAAGAAGCAGGATGGCAATGGCGGAAGCCACAAAGATTCTGCGATGGGCGGAGAATCACGTGCAAGCACTGTCAGCAGTGTTCATTCCGGGAGTGGACAACTGGGAAGCAGACTTCCTCAGCAGACACGACCTCCACCCGGGAGAATGGGGACTTAAAGAAGTCGTCCAACTGATTGCAAACCGATGGGAACTGCCACAGGTGGACATGATGGCGTCCCGCCTCAACAACAAGCTAAAAAGATATTGCGCCAGGTCAAGGGACCCTCAGGCGGTAGCTGTGGACGCCCTAGTGACACCGTGGGTGTACGAGTCGGTATATGTGTTTCCTCCTCTTCCTCTCATACCAAAAGTACTGAGAATAGTAAGAAAGGGAGGAATAAGAACAATACTCATTGTTCAGGACTGGCCAAGAAGGACTTGGTACCCAGAACTGCAAGAAATGAGCACAGAGGACCCATGGCCTCTGCCTCTCAGACAGGACCTGCTGCAACAAGGGCCCTGTCTGTTCCAAGACTAACCGCGGCTGCGTTTGACGGCATGGCGGTTGAATGCCGAATCCTAGCGGAAAAAGGCATTCCGGATGAAGTTATTCCTACGCTGATAAAGGCTAGGAAAGACGTGACAGCAAAGCATTATCACCGTATATGGCGGAAGTATGTTGCTTGGTGTGAGGCCAGGAAGGCCCCTACAGAGGAATTCCAACTGGGTCGTTTCCTGCACTTCCTACAGTCAGGGGTGACTATGGGCCTAAAATTGGGGTCCATAAAGGTCCAGATTTCAGCCCTATCCATTTTCTTTCAAAGAGAACTGGCTTCACTGCCTGAGGTTCAGACATTTGTGAAGGGAGTGCTGCATATTCAGCCCCCTTTTGTGCCACCAGTGGCACCCTGGGATCTTAACGTGGTGTTGGATTTCCTGAAATCCCACTGGTTTGAGCCACTTAAGACCGTGGAACTAAAGTATCTCACGTGGAAAGTGGTCATGCTGTTGGCCTTAGCATCGGCTAGGCGTGTGTCGGAGTTTGCGGCTTTGTCATGTAAAAGCACATAACTGATCTTCCATATGGACAGGGCAGAATTGAGGACTCGTCCCCAATTTCTCCCAAAGGTGGTGTCATCGTTTCATTTGAACCATCCTATTGTGGTGCTTGCGGCTACTCGGGATTTGGAAGACTCCAAGTTGCTGGACGTAGTCAGGGCTTTGAAAATATGTTTCCAGAACGGCTGGAGTCAGGAAGACTGACTCGCTGTTTATCTTGCATGCACCCAACAAGCTGGGTGCTCCTGCTTCAAAGCAAACTATTGCTCACTGGATCTGTAGCACGATTCAGCAGGCTCATTCTGCGGCTGGATTGCCGCATCCTAAATCGGTGAAAGCCCATTCCACAAGGAAGGTGGGCTCTTCTTGTGCGGCTGCCCGAGGGGTCTCTGCTTTACAGCTTTGCCGAGCGGCTACTTGGTCGGGTTCAAACACATTTGCAAAGTTCTACAAGTTTGATACCCTGGCTGAGGAGGACCTTGTGTTTGCTCATTCGGTGCTGCAGAGTCATCCGCACTCTCCCGCCCATTTGGGAGCTTTGGATTGATCCCCATGGTCCTTACGGAGTTCCCAGCATCCACTAGGACGTCAGAGAAAATAAGAATGAACTCACCGGTAATTCTATTTCTCGTAGTCCGTAGTGGATGCTGGGCGCCCGTCCCAAGTGCAGACTTTCTGCAATACGTGTATATTGTTATTGCTTAACTAAGGGTTATTGTTATGAGCCATCCGTTGAGTGAGGCTCAGTTGTTCATACTGTTAACTGGGTAAGGTTATCACAAGTTGTACGATGTGGCTGGTATGAGTCTTACCCTGGATTCAAAATTTCCTTTACTTGTAATGTCAGCTCTTCCGGGCACAGTTTCCCTAACTGAGGTCTGGAGGAGGGGCATAGAGGGAGGAGCCAGTGCACACCAGATAGTACCTAATCTTTTTTTTAGAGTGCCCAGTCTCCTGCGGAGCCAGTCTATTCCCCATGGTCCTTACGGAGTTCCCAGCATCCACTACGGACTACGAGAAATAGAATTACCCGTGAGTAAATTCTTATTTTTTCTCTGATTTAGTCACCGTGTCTCTCCTTTATCTCTGCTGGTGCTGACTACACTGTGCAGGGGTTTGGGTTTTAGGGATATAGTGCTGCTAATAATTGTACGGTTACCTCATATTGCAAGTTATATCATGTCTGCTTCTGAGGGTAACGGTTGTGGGGCTGAGCACACTGTCGGTGTTGCTGCAGTCACAGACCCATATGAGGAGAATATAGCAGCTGTGGGCTCTGCTTCAGGGGGCTCTTTGCCCCCCAGTGGAACTGTGGCAACGGAGGCACATACTGACCCTCCGTGGGCCGCTTTTTCCATGCTTCTACATACGCTAGTTCACAAATTAACACCCCCTATGGGACCCCCAATGCCGGTACAACCATATGTGGTCCCTGCAGCTAACCCGCCGTGGGCGGACGATTTATCTGCTCAATTAAAGAAGTTGAACCAGTCCCTGACTACTAAAAAGTCTGACCAACGCTCGCCTAAGTCCAAGAGGTCCTCTAAGCGAGCGCTAGTCTCCTCACAATCCACTGCTGTCACTGACACCTCGTCTGATGAAGACAGCACATAAACTGACCCCACAGGTTCGGACTCGGATACGGCTGATGGGGAGGGTAGTTCACATGTGGATGTTCAATTCTGCAGATTACGGATGATCCCGAGCCATCCGTTAATCCTAAGAAACCAGATAGGTTCAAGCGTCAGAAGGTGGTTAAGCAGGTTTTACCTCACTCTGACCACCTAATGCAGGGGTGGCCAACCAGGCAGAGACAAAGAGTCAAAAAATCTTGTTAGGTACGTCAAAGAGCCGACGGCGCGTGTGCAAAAATGGGGTGTGGCTTTATGCCAGCTAGGACACACCCCTGGTATAAAATACATTGAAAAAGCCAGATCCAGCATAAGATACATTTTAAAGCCAGATCCAACTTAAAATATATTGAAATAGTCACTTTCACATAAAATTGAAAAAGCCAAATCCATATAAAATATATTGAAAAAAGCCAGATTCACATAATACACTTCAGCTGCCCCATGTGTCACTCCAACCAGCTCAAACATATGTCATTCCAGCCAGCTCCCTCCTACAGTATGTCACTAGTCATCTCCCCCATTGTCTCTTCTGCAAGAACACTCCTGTGTCACTCCAGCCAGCCCCGAATTGTCACTCCAACCCACCCTCATATGTCACTGCAGTCCCCTCAACTTGTGCCCAGGGGCTGGCTGGGAGGGGGGGGGGGGGGGCATGGTGCCATCTGACCCCTGGGCCAGTGCAATATAAGTGTTCCAGGGCCTCTTGACTGCAGATTTCCTATAAAAAATGGGGCCGCTTGCTTGAGTCTGCCCCCCAGGCTAAAGGTTGCCAAGCCCGTGATTGCAGAAGCCCCTTATTTGTCCTCTATTTGCCAGTGGATGTCTCACCTATAGTATTTGGCTCCCTCAGTTTCAGTCCCTGTAGTGTTGCTGCGTGTCTGGCTGGAGTGCAGCGGTTTCTGTATCTGTTGTGGTCACGTGACTGAGTGTTGGGAGCCACATTTGAGTTAAGAAAGAGCCACATGTGGCTTAAGAGCCACAGGTTGGCCACCGCTGACCTAGTGGACATACGCCAGGAACCCTGGGAAAGCCCGGGTACAAAGTTTGTGCCTCAAAAGAAGATGCTGGTTCGCTATACCTCCCGCCAGAGCTGTCTAAGAATTGGGAAACGCCTCCTCCAGTAGACTCTCATGTGGCTAGGATGGTGGTTTCCTCAGCTCTACCTGTCACTACCGTCACGTCTTTAAAAGAGCCTACGGATAAACGTGTGGAGGGTTGCCTGAAAGCGATTTACACCCTCACGGGTGCTGCACAAAAGCCCACTATTGCAGCTACATGGGCATCAGAGGCTATTGAAGCATGGGCCTTGGAGTTAGAAGCTGAAATCTCCTCTGACCATGCTAGACAATGCTCGTCATATATTGTCACAGCTTCTCGCTATATTAAAGAGGCGGCTTCTGATGCCGGTATCCTAGCAGCCAAGGCCTCTACTACGTCAGTCCTGGCTCGCAGGATATTGTGGCTGAGATCCTGGTCTGTGGATCTGGACTCTAGAAAAACCCCGGAGGTACTTCCTTTCAAGGGGGATATTCTGTTTGGGGAGGACTTAAATAAGGTAGTGGCTGACTTGGCTACTGCCAAAACTGCCTGTCTGCCTATTCTGTGTTGAAGGCCAAAGGCACGTCCTTTCGCCCTTTCGCCCTTCAGGTAAAGCAAAAGGTCAGGCGTACCATAAGCAGGCCTGCCCTTCCAAACCTGGTAAGCAGAAGCCCAAAAGAGCCTGGGCTGCCAGTCAGCCAGCTGCCAAGACTGATAAGCCTGCCGCATGACTGGGCGGGCCTCCCCTGGGGGATCCCAGGGTGGGTGGCCGGCTTCTAGGGTATACCCCCGGAATGGTTGAAGACCACTTCAGATGCCTGGGTACGGGATGTCGTCACTCGAGGTTACGCCATAGCCTTCAAAAACAGACCCCCTCATCGATTTTGCCAAACAGACGTCCCGTCGGACCAGACAAAGGCAAACACTCTACATTCGGTGGTACAGACCCTCCTGGATACAGGAGTCGTAGTACAGGTGCCTCTTGCTCAGAGAGGCCGGGGGTACTATTCTCCCCTGTTTCTAGTCCCGAAACCGAATGGGTCCTCCTGGCCCATTCTCAACCTGAAGGCACTGAACGGGTTTGTGAAGGTTTCCAAGTTCCGTATGGAAACCCTTCGCTCTATAGTTCTGGCCTTGGATCCTGGGGGCTACATTGTCTCCCTGGACATACAGGATACATACCTGCATATTCCATATAGCAGTGTCACATCAACAATACCTGAGGTTTGCTATTGGCAACCTACATTACCAGTTTCGGGCGTTACCTTTTGGTTTAACAACGACTCCGCGAGTCTTCACCAAAGTTATGGCGGTGATGACGGTGGTACTCCGCCGTCAAGGGGTCAGGATACTGCCGTATCTGGACGACTTGTTAATCCCTGGCAAATTCCCCAGATCTTCTCCTGCGTCATCTGGACATGACGGTCCAGTTTCTACAAGCCCACGGGTGGCTTATCAACTGGAAGAAATCCTCCATGGTCCCTGCTCAGAGCCTGGTGCACCTGGGAGCGCTGTTGGACACTCACAACCAGAGGTTGGTCTTGTCTCAGGAGACAGTTCTGAAGCTTCAAGACAGGATTCGTTGCTTCCATTCTCGTCCGCAAGTGTCGATACATTCGGCAATGCAGGTGCTGGGCCTCATGGTTTCGGCATTCGACATGGTGGAGTATGCTCAATTCCATTCTCGCCCCCTCCAGAGGCTGATCTTAGCCAAGTGGGATGGCCTGCCTCACCGGATCAGGTCCCATATGATCTCTGACTCCAGAGGTCCGTCTGTTGCTGCTCTGGTGGCTCCAGGACAAACAATTGTGCAGGGGCCGTCACTTCTGGATATCCAACTGGGTCCTGTTGACGACAGATGCCAGTCTAAGAGGTTGGGGCGCGGTGCTGGAGCAGCACTCCTTGCAGGGTCGGTGGACCACGGAGGAATCTTTCCTCTCGATCAACATTCTGGAATTGCGGGTGGTCTTCAATGCGTTGAACCTAGCCCAGCATTTGATTCAGAACCGTCCTGTTCAAGTACAGTCGGACACTGCCACCACAGTGGCCTACATAAATCATCAAGGCGGCACTCATACAAATCTTCAATATGGACTGGCAATGTGGTTAAGTGCCTAGGCACTAAATCCGAACCCCCGCCAGTCTAAATATTTTTTAAAAATAGCGGGGCTGAAGTGTGCTATTAACGGGGCGGGGCTTAGTCCTCGCAGCTCTCATCAGCGCTATTTTCTCTTCACAGAGCTGCAGAGACGCTGGTCCTTCCTCTACACTGCTGTATAAGTAACGGTGCAAAATAGGGGGGGGGCACAGTTATTTCTCTAACGTCCTAGTGGATGCTGGGGACTCCGTAAGGATCATGGGGAATGGACGGGCTCCGCAGGAGACAGGGCACTCTAAGAAAGAATTTGGATTCTGGTGTGCTCTGACTCCTCCCTCTGTGTCCCTCCTCCAGACCTCAGTTTGAATCTGTGCCCAGACGAGCTGGGTGCTACTTAGTGAGCTCTCCTGAGCTTGCTAAAAAGAAAGTATTTTATTAGGTTTTTTATTTTCAGAGTTACAAAATTTGGGTGGACTGCGCACAGAAATGTACGAACGTTACGGGGAGTGCTGCTAGTGTTAACAAGTTGGTCCTGCGTGTTAGAATAAATGGTGCAAGAGTAGAGATTTTTACACTGCGCTCACCCCCGGTTTCTAATTGTGCATGTGTATGCACTAGTGTAATAAATGGTGAAAATGCTTGATTAAGTTTCAAAATGATATTTATTTATAATAGCTGATAGTCCAGAATTCATATGAATGCGTGAATGAGCTCTGTTTATCTATATTAAGCCTTTATGCTAATTGTGCAGGAGCACGCTTGCTTCTAGATATGAGATGAAGTCCATAAGCAGGATAAGTGGATTTATGAAAAAATGAAAATGGTGAAAAAAGTCTATTTGTTATATTACAGGCCGCGCGTCCCGCTGGTCTGTATGAAATGAGTGCACTTGTTTAAAATGACATTCCGTCACTGGTGTTCAAGCAGCAGCGGAGAGTGCGTGAGAAAGAAAGGGACTCCGGACTGGTCTACCCTCCCCCTGCTTTTGCTGCCGTCACTGTGACTGTGTTCGGTCACAGGTCGAAGGGTAGTCAGCCTGGGTTCGGTGCCTGTCTTGGGGGGGAGATGCACGCACTGCGACCGCTCTCAGAGTGGTTTGTTGCCGCACTCCCTCCGCCTACAGAGACTCCCCTTCGTTCTCCTTCTCCGCTGCTGGATGTGTCAGTGGCAGGCTGTCTCCTCGATGCTTCTCCGTCGTTCGTGACCCGCAGACACTTCCTGGTCTTAAGTCACGTGACCGGGTTCAGTCTCTTGTTCCGCTCCTTCTGCTTGATCGTGCCGCTGTTGTGGATGGTGTTAGGAAAATGCTCCAACGCGTTTCGGCCCTTGGGGGCCTTCCTCTGGGAGAAAAAGTGTATGGAATTTCTCCTGTGGTGAAGAAATTAATAGCCTGATCTGTGGTTCCTTCGCTCTGATTGGTTGTCGTTCTTCATGTGATGATAGGCAGTTGTTCTTGTCAATCACATTGTGTGCCCAATGAGATTATTATTGTTGTGCTCACATGTGCTCAGTCTTTTATTGTCCTTGATTGGTTTTTAAACTGTCAGTCATGTTCCTTATCTCGCAATGAGTGGGTTTCTGACTCTGGAATTTTGTTTATAGTTACCTATACTTGCTATGGTAATGATTCTTACCCTGGTTGACAAACTGGTGCACTATGCGAAATTAGAAATCAGTAGGTATATGTGAAAATAATAATAATGAATCAAAAGTAAAATAAAATACATGAAAATTTATATATTAAATCATAAATAGTAACAAATAAAAAATAGAATAAAATAGAATGAGATAGGAAATAAAAAACTAAAATCCTAAAAGTACATTCCTTTAATCTGCTGTGGAGTGTGGGTAGTAGGATTCAGATGGAGTGGATTAATGCACCTCAAGTGAGAATAGATGGATGAATTATAAGCTGGAATGTGTTGAGTTTATTTTCAGAGAGATCTGCTGGCAACAGGCTCTCTGCTACGTGGGACTGAGGGGAGAGAAGCAGCCCTACTCACTGAAGATATGTCCTGCTTCTTAGGCTACTGGACACCATTAGCTCCAGAGGGATCGTACACAGGATCGCACCCTTGGTCGTCCGATCCCGGAGCCGCGCCGCCGTCTCCCTCGCAGAGCCAGAAGACAGAAGCCGGTGTCAGAAGCAAGAAGACTTCGAAATCGGCGGCAGAAGACTCCAGTCTTCATATGAGGTAGCACACAGCACTGCAGCTGTGCGCCATTGCTCCCACACTAATCCCACATACTCCGGTCACTGCAGGGCGCAGGGGGGGCGCCCTGGGCAGCAATTATAAACCTCTTGGGAAAAAGTAGCATATATACAGTTGGGCACTGTATATATGCATGAACCCGCCATTATTTTACACACAAACGCGGGACAAGCCTGCCGCAGAGGGGGCGGGGCTTCTTCCTCAGCTCTCACCAGCGCCATTTTCTCTCCACAGCTCCGCTGAGAGGAAGATCCCCAGGCTCTCCCCTGCAGAATCACGGTAGAGAGGGTAAAAAGAGAGGGATGGTACATAAATTTGGCGCAAAGACAATATATACAGCAGCTACTGGGTTAACACTAAGTTACTGTGTGACTCCTGGGACATATAGCGCTGGGGTGTGTGCTGGCATACTCTCTCCAAAAGGCCTTGTGGGGGAACTGTCTTCAAAAAGAGCATCCCCTGTGTGTGTGGTGTGTCGGTAAGCTTGTGTCGGCATGTTTGACGAGGAAGGCTATGTGGAAGCAGAGCGGGAGCAAATGAATGTGGGGTCGCCGCCGACACCCGATTGGATGGATGTGTAAGGTTTTAAATGATAATGTTACTTCCTTGCATAAAAGGTTGGATAAAGCTGAAGCCTTGGGACAGCTGGAGTCTCAGCCCATGCCTGATCCTATGGCGCAGAGGCAGTCAGGGTCTCGGAAGCGCCCACTATCCCAAATTGTTGACACAGATGTCGACACGGATTCTGACTCCAGTGTCGATGGCGATGATGCAAAGTTACAGCCTAAAATGGCTAAAGCCATCCGTTACATGATTATAGCAATGAAGGATGTGTTGCACATCACAGAGGAAACCCCAGTCCCTGACAAGAGGGTTTATATGTACGGGGAAAAAAGGCAAGAAGTGACTTTTCCCCCTTCATATGAGTTAAATGAGTTATGTGAAAAAGCTTGGGATTCTCCTGATAGGAAAGTGCAGATTTCCAAACGGTTACTTATGGCGTATCCCTTTTCCGCCAACGGACAGGATACGCTGGGAATCCTCCCCTAGGGTAGACAAAGCTTTGACACGCTTATCTAAGAAGGTGGCCCTGCCGTCACAGGATACGGCCTCCCTAAAGGATCCTGCGGATAGGAAGCGGGAAGGTATCCTGAAGTCCATTTAAGCACATTCAGGTACCCTGCTAAGGCCGGCGATTGCGTCGGCCTGGATGTGTAGTGCTGTAGCAGCATGGACAGATACCTTATCTGAGGAACTTGATACCTTGGACAAGGATACTATAGTACTGACCCTGGGGCATATAAAAGACGCTGTCCTATATATGATAGATGCTAAAAGAGACATTAGCCTACTGGGCTCTAGAATAAATGCAATGTCGATTTCTCCTTCATCCACTAGGGACCACTGGAGCGTAGTTACAATGGGGAAATAGTAGGCAGTAATTGGGAGCTGGCACTTTAAAATTCTCACACTGTGGCAAGCTCCTCCCCTACTATCTCCCCTCCAAGCCAACCAGTCTTAGTTAGTGCCCGAGGTAGCTGGTTCACTTGGGTTTAGCTGAAGAATTTTTTTCTGTTTTCTTTATTATTTTTATTTCTCTAACGTCCTAGTGGATGCTGGGGACTCCGTCAGGACCATGGGGAATAGCGGCTCCGCAGGAGACAGGGCACAAAAGCAAGCTTTTAGGATCACATGGTGTGTACTGGCTCCTCCCCCTATGACCCTCCTCCAAGCCTCAGTTAGGTTTTTGTGCCCGGCCGAGAAGGGTGCAATCTAGGTGGCTCTCTTAAAGAGTTGCTTAGAAAAAGTTTTAAGGTTCTTTATTTTCAGTGAGTCCTGCTGGCAACAGGCTCACTGCATCGAGGGACTTAGGGGGGAGATTTTCAACTCACCTGCGTGCAGGATGGATTGGATTCTTAGGCTACTGGACATAGCTCCAGAGGGAGTTGGAACACAGGGCTCGCCCTGGGGTTCGTCCCGGAGCCGCGCCGCCGACCCCCCTTGCAGATGCTGAAGATGAAGAGGTCCGGAACCAGGCGGCAGAAGACTCTCAGTCTTCATCAGGTAGCGCACAGCACTGCAGCTGTGCGCCATTGTTGTCACCACACTTCACACAGCGGTCACGGAGGGTGCAGGGCGCTGGGGGGGGGGGGCGCCCTGGGCAGCAATGTATAATACCTGTATGGCGAAAAATACATCACATATAGCCCTTGAGGCTATATGGATGTATTTAACCCCTGCCAGATATCTAAAACTCCGGAGAAGAAGCCCGCCGAAAAGGGGGCGGGGCCTATTCTCAGCACACAGCGCCATTTTCCCTCACAGAAAGGCTGGTGGGAAGGCTCCCATGATCTCCCCTGCACTGCACTACAGAAACAGGGTTAAAACAGAGAGGGGGGGCACTGATTTGGCGATATGTATATATATTAAAATGCTATAAAAGGAACACTTATATAAAGGTTGTCCCTGGATAATTATAGCGTTTTGGTGTGTGCTGGCAAACTCTCCCTCTGTCTCCCCAAAGGGCTAGTGGGTCCTGTCCTCTATCAGAGCATTCCCTATGTGTGTGCTGTATGTCGGTACGTGTGTGTCGACATGTATGAGGAAAATATTGGTGAGGAGGCGGAGCAAATTGCCTGTAATGGTGATGTCACTCTCTAGGGAGTCGACACCGGAATGGATGGCTTATTTATGGAAATTACGTGACAATGTCAACACGCTGCAAGCCGGTTGACGACATGAGAGGGCCGGCGAACAAATTAGTATCTGTCCAGGCGTCTCAAACACCGTCAGGGGCTGTAAAATGCCCATTTACCTCAGTCGGTCGACACAGACACGGACACTGATTTCAGTGTCGACGGTGAAGAAACAAACGTATTTTCTTTTAGGGCCACACGTTAAGGGCAATGAAGGAGGTGTTACATATTTCTGATACTCCAAGTACCACAAAAAAGGGTATTATGTGTGAGGTGAAAAAACTACCTGTAGTTTTTCCTGAATCAGATAAATTAAATGAAGTGTGTGATGATGCGTGGGTTTCCCCCGATAGAAAATTATTGGCGGTATACCCTTTCCCGCCAGAAGTTAAGGCGCGGTGGGAAACACCCCTCAGGGTGGATAAGGCGCTCACACGCTTATCCGAACAAGTGGCGGTACCATCTACGGATAGGGCCGTACTTAAGGAGCCAGCTGATAGGAGGCTGAAAAATATCCTAAAAAGTATACACACACATGCTGGTGTTATACTGCGACCAGCGATCGCCTCAGCCTGGATGTGCAGAGCTGAGGTGGCTTGGTCGGATTCCCTGACTAAAAATATTGATACCTTTGACAGGGACAGTATTTTATTGACTATAGAGCATTTAAAGGATGCATTTCTATATATGCGAGATGCGCAGAGGGATATTTGCACTCTGGCATCAAGAGTAAATGCGATGTCCATATCTGCAAGAAGATGTTTATGGACACGACGGTGGTCAGGTGATGCAGATTCCAAACGGCACAAAGATGTATTGCCGTATAAAGGGGAGGAGTTATTTGGGGTCGGTCCATGGGACCTGGTGGCCAGGGCAACTGCTGGAAAAACCACCGTTTTTTACCCTAAGTCACATCTCTGCAGAAAAAGACACCGTCTTTTCAGCCTCAGTCCTTTCGTCCCTATAAGAGTCATATCTGCCCAGGGATAGAGGAAAGGGAAGAAGACTGCAGCAGGCAGCCCATTCCCAGGAACAGAAGCCCTCCACCGCTTCTACCAAGTTCTCAGCATGACGCTGGGACCGTACAGGACCCCTGGATCCTACAAGTAGTATCCAAGGGGTACAGATTGGAATGTCGAGAGGTTTCCCCCCTCGCAGGTTCCTGTAGTCTGCTGTACCAATGTCTCCCTCCGACAGGGAGGCAGTATTGAAAACAATTCACAAGCTGTATTCCCAGCAGGTGATAATAAAATTACCCCTCCGACAACAAGGAAAGGGGTATTACTCCACACTATATGGTGGTACTGAAGGCTAGGTGAGACCTATTCTAAATCTGAAAAATTTGAACACTTGCAAGGGTTCAAATCCAGATGGAGTCACTCAGAGCAGTGATAGCAAAGAACAAGGGGACTATATGGTGTCCCGGGACATCAGGGATGCTTACCTCCATGTCCCAAAATTTGCCTTTTCTCACCAAGGGTACCTCAGGTTCGTGGTACAGAACTGTCACTATCCGTTTCAAGACGATGCCGTTGGTTTGTCCAAGGCACCCCGGGTCCTTACCAAGGTAATGACCGAAAGGAGGATTCGTCTTCAAAGAAAATGGACGACCTCCTGATAAGAACAAGGTCCAGAGAACAGTTGGAGGTCGGAGTAGCACTATCTCAAGTAGTTCTACGACAGCACGGGTGGATTCTAAATATTCCAAAACCGCAGTTGTTCCGACGACACGTCTGCTGGTCCTAGGGATGATTCTGGACACAGTCCAGGAAAAGGTGTTTCTCCCAGAGGAGAAAGCCAGGGAGTTATCCGAGCTAATCGGGATCCTCCTAAAACCAGGAAAAGTGTCAGTGCATCATTGCACAAGAGTCCTGGTAAAAATGGTGGCTTATTACGAAGCGCTTCCATTCGGCAGATTTCACGCAAGAACTCTTCAGTGGGATCTGCTGGACAAATGGTCCGGATCGCATCTTCAGATGCATCAGCGGATAACCCTATATCCAAGGACAAGGGTGTCTCTCCTGTGGTGATTACAGAGTGCTCATCATCTAGAGGGCCGCAGATTCGGCATTCAGGATTGGATGCTGGTGACCACGGAGGCCAGCCTGAGAGGCTGGGGAGCAGTCACACAAGGAGTGTGATCAAGTCTGGAGAATTCTCTCCACATAAATATACTGGAGCTAAGAGCAAATTTATAATGCTCTAAGCTTAGCAAGACCTCTGCTTCAAGGTCAGCCGGTATTGATCCAGTGGGATAACATCACGGCAGTCGCCCACGTAAACAGAAAGGGCGGCACAAGAAGCAGGAGGGCAGTGGCAAAACTGCAAGGATTCTTCGCTGGGCGGAAAATTATGTGATAGCACTGTCAGCAGTGTTCATTCCGGGAGTGGACGACTGGGAAGCAGACTTCCTCAGCAGGCACGACCTCCACCCGGGAGAGTGGGAACTTCATCGGGAAGTTTTCCGCATGATTGTGAACCGTTGGGAAAGACCAAAGGTGGACATAATGGCGTCCCGCCCGAACAAAAAATGGGACAGGTATTGCGCCAGGTCACGAGACCTTCAGGCGATAGCTGTGGACGTCCTGGTAACACCGTGGGTGTAACAGTCGGTGTATGTGTTCCCTCCTCTGCTTCTCATAACCAAGGTATTGAGAATTATAAGACATAGAGGAGTAAGAACTATACTCGTGACTCCGGATTGGCCAAGAGGGACTTGGTAACCGGAACTTCAAGAGATGCTCACAGAGGACTAATGGCCTCGGGAGCTAAGAAGGGATTTGCTTTCAGCAAGTACCATGTCTGTTCCAAGAGGAACCGTGGCATCGGCCTTTAAGAAAGGACCTGCTCCAGCAGGGACCTGGTCTGTTCCAAGACTTACCGCGACTGCGTTTGACGGCATGGCGATTTGAACGCCGGATCCTAAGGGAAAAGGCATTCCGGAAGAGGTCATACCTACCCTGGTCAAAGCCAGGAAGGAGGTGACCGCACAACGTTATCACCACATGTGGTAAAAATATGTTGCGTGGGTGAGGCCAGGAAGGCCCCACGAAAAAATTTCAACTAGGTCGATTTCTGCACTTCCTGCAAACAGGAGTGTCTATGAGCCTCAAATTGGGGTCCATTAAGGTTCAAATTTCGGCCCTATAGATTTTCTTCCAGAAAGAATTGGCTTCAGTTCCTGAAGTCCAGACGTTTGTCAAGGGAGTATTGCATATACAGCCCTTGTGTGCCTCCAGTGGCAGCGTGGGATCTCAACGTAGTGTTGGGATTCCTCAAATCATATTGGTTTGAACCACTCAAATCTGTGGATTTGAAATATCTCACATGGAAAGTGACCATGCTGTTGGCCCTGGCCTCGGCCAGGCGATTGTCAAAATTGGCGGCTTTGTCTTACAAAAGCCCATATTTGATTTTCCATTCGGACAGGGCAGAACTGCGGACTCGTCCCCAGTTTCTTCCTAAGGTGGTGTCAGCGTTTCACCTGAAACAACCTATTGTGGTGCCTGCGGCTACTAGGGACTTGGAGGACTCCAAGTTGCTAGACGTTGTCAGGGCCCTGAAAATAAATATATATATATATATATATATATATATATATATATATATATATATATATATATATATATATATATATATATAAATTCCAGGACGGCTGGAGTCAGAAAGTCTGACTTGCTGTTTATATTGTAGGCACCCAAAAAGCTGGGTGCTCCTGCTTCTAAGCAGACTATTGCTCGTTGGATTTGTAGTACAATTCAGCTTGCACATTCTGTGGCAGGCCTGCCACAGCCAAAATCTGTAAATGCCCATTCCACAAGGAAGGTGGGCTCATCTTGGGCGGCTGCCCGAGGGGTCTCGGCTTTACAACTTTGCCGAGCAGCTACTTGGTCAGGGGCAAACACGTTTGCAAAATTCTACAAATTTGATACCCTGGCTGAGGAGGACCTGGAGTTCTCTCATTCGGTGCTGCAGAGTCATCCGCACTCCCGCCCGTTTGGGAGCTTTGGTATAATCCCCATGGTCCTGACGGAGTCCCCAGCATCCACTAGGACGTTAGAGAAAATAAGATTTTACTTACCGATAAATCTATTTCTCATAGTCCGTAGTGGATGCTGGGCGCCCATCCCAAGTGCGGATTGTCTGCATTACTTGTACATAGTTATTGTTACAAAAAATCGGGTTATTATTGTTGTGAGCTATCTTTTTTAGAGGCTACTTCATTGTTATCATACTGTTAACTGGGTTCAAATCACAAGTTGTACGGTGTGATTGGTGTGGCTGGTATGAGTCTTATCCCGGGATTCAAGATCCTTCCTTATTGTGTACGCTCGTCCGGGCACAGTACCTAACTGAGGCTTGGAGGAGGGTCATAGGGGGAGGAGCCAGTACACACCATGTGATCCTAAAAGCTTGCTTTTGTGCCCTGTCTCCTGCGGAGCCGCTATTCCCCATGGTCCTGACGGAGTCCCCAGCATCCACTACGGACTATGAGAAATAGATTTATCGGTAAGTAAAATCTTATTTCTCTATCGTCCTAGTGGATGCTGGGGTTCCTGAAAGGACCATGGGGAACAGCGGCTCCGCAGGAGACAGGGCACAAAAAGTAAAGCTTTAGGATCAGGTGGTGTGCACTGGCTCCTCCCCCCATGACCCCCCTCCAAGCCAGTTAGATTTTTGTGCCCGGCCGAGAAGGGTGCAATCTAGGTGGCTCTCCTAAAGAGCTGCTTAGGAAAGTTTAGCTTAGGTTTTTTATTTTACAGTGAGTCCTGCTGGCAACAGGATCACTGCAACGAGGGACTTAGGGGAGAAGAAGTGAACTCACCTGCGTGCAGGATGGATTGCCTTCTTGGCTACTGGACATCAGCTCCAGAGGGACGATCACAGGTACAGCCTGGATGGTCACCGGAGCCTTGCCGCCGGCCCCCTTGCAGATGCTGAAGTAAGAAGAGGTCCAGAATCGGCGGCAGAAGACTCCTCAGTCTTCTAAAGGTAGCGCACAGCACTGCAGCTGTGCGCCATTTTCCTCTCAGCACACTTCACACGGCAGTCACTGAGGGTGCAGGGCGCTGGGAGGGGGGCGCCCTGGGAGGCAAATGAATACCTATTTTGGCTAAAAATACCTCACATATAGCCTCCGGAGGCTATATGGAGATATTTAACCCCTGCCAGAATCCGTTAAGAGCGGGAGACGAGGCCGCCGAAAAAGGGGCGGGGCCTATCTCCTCAGCACACAGCGCCATTTTCCCTCACAGAAAGGCTGGAGGGAAGGCTCCCAGGCTCTCCCCTGCACTGCACTACAGAAACAGGGTTAAAACAGAGAGGGGGGGCACTAATTTGGCGATATGCTTATATATATATTAAGATGCTATAAGGGAAAACACTTATATAAGGTTGTCCCTATATAATTATAGCGTTTTTGGTGTGTGCTGGCAAACTCTCCCTCTGTCTCTCCAAAGGGCTAGTGGGTCCTGTCCTCTATCAGAGCATTCCCTGTGTGTGTGCTGTGTGTCGGTACGTGTGTGTCGACAGGTAGGAGGACGATGTTGGTGAGGAGGCGGAGCAATTGCCTGTAATGGTGATGTCACTCTCTAGGGAGTCGACACCGGAATGGATGGCTTATTTAGGAAATTACGTGATAATGTCAACACGCTGCAAGGTCGGTTGACGACATGAGACGGCCGACAAACAATTAGTACGGTCCAGACGTCTCAAAAACACCGTCAAGGGTTTTAAAACGCCCGTTTACTTTAGTCGGTCGACACAGACACAGACAGGGACACTGAATCCAGTGTCGACGGTGAATAAACAAACGTATTCCTTATTAGGGCCACACGTTAAAGGCAATGAAGGAGGTGTTACGTATTTCTGATACTACAAGTACCACAAAAGAGGGTATTATGTGGGATGTGAAAAAACTACCATAGTTTTTCCTGAATCAGATAAATTAAATAAAGTGTGTGATGATGCGTGGGTTCCCCCCGATAGAAAATTATGGGCGGTATACCCTTTCCCGCCAGAAGTTAGGGCGCGTTGGGAAACACCCTTTAAGGTGGATAAGGCGCTCACACGCTTATCAAAACAAGTGGCGGTACCGTCTATAGATAGGGCCGTCCTCCAGGACCAGCTGACAAGGCTGGAAAATATAATAAAAATTATATACACACATACTGGTGTTATACTGCGGCCAGCGATCGCCTCAGCCTGGATGTGCAGAGCTAGGGTGGCTTGGTCGGATTCCCTGACTAAAAATATTGATACCCTTGACAGGGACAGTATTTTATTGACTATAGAGCATTTCTATATATGCGAGATGCACAGAGGGATATTTGCACTCTGGCATCATGAATAAACGCGATGTCCATAACTGCCAGAAGATGTTATGGACACGACAGTGGTCAGGTGATGCAGATTCCAAACGGCACAGTATGGCCGTATACAGGAAGAGGACTTGTTTGGGGTCGGTCCATCGGACCTGGTGGTCACGGCAACTGCTGGAAAATCCACCGTTTTTTACCCTAAGTCACATCTCTGCAGAAAAAGACACCGTCTTTTCAGCCTCAGTCCTCTCGTCCCTATAAGATCATATCTGCCCAGGGATAGAGGAAAGGGAAGAAGACTGCAGCAGGCAGCCCATTCCCAGGAACAGAAGCGTTCCACCGCGTCTGACAAGTTCTCAGCATGGCGCTGAGACCGTACAGGACCCCTGGATCCTACAAGTAGTATCCCGGGGGTACAGATGGGAATGTCGAGACGTTTCCCCTTCGCAGGCTCCTGAAGTCTGCTTTACCAAGTCTCCCTCCGACAAGGAGGTAGTATGGGAAAAAATTCACAAGCTGTATTCCCAGCAGGTGATAATTAAATTACCCCTCCTACTACAGAAAAGGGGTATTATTCCACACTATATTGTGGTACTGAAGCCAGAAGGCTAGGTGAGACTTATTCTAAAAATTTGTTTTTGAACACTTACAAAGGTTCAAATTAAGATGAAGTCACTCAGAGCAGTGATAACGAACCAGGAATAAGGGGACTATATAGTGTCCCGGGACATCAGGGATGCTTACCTCTGTCCCAAATTTGCCCTTCTCACTAAGGGTACCTCAGGTTCGTGGTGCAGAACTGTCACTATCAGTTTCAGACGCTGCCGTTTGGATTGTCCACGGCACCCTGGGGTCTTTACCAAGGTAATGGCCGAATTGATGATTCTTCTTCGAAGAAAAGGCGTCTTAATTATCCCTTACTTGGACGATCTCCTGATAGGGGCATAGTCCAGGGAACAGTTGGAGGTCGGAGTAGCACTATCTCGGATACTGCTACAATCAGCACGGGTGGATTCTAAATATTCCAAAATCGCAGCTGATCCCGACGACACGTCTGCTGTGCCTAGGGATGATTCTGGACACAGTCCAGAAAAAGGTGTTTCTCCCGGAAGAGAAAGCCAGGGAGTTATCCGAGCAAGTCAGGAACCTCCTACAAACAGTGCATCATTGCACAAGGGTCCTGGTAAAAATGGTGGCTTCCTACGAAGCAATTCCATTCGGCAGATTTCACGTAAGAACTTTTCAGTGGGATCTGCTGGACAAATGGTCCGGATCGCATCTTCAGATGCATCAGCGGATAACCCAATATCCAAGGACAAGGGTGTCTCTCCTGTGGTGGTTATAGAGTGCTCATCTTCTAGAGGGCAGCAGATTCGGCATTCAGGATTGGATGCTGGTAACCACGGAGCCCAGCCTGAGAGGCTGGGGAGCAGTCACACAAGGAAAAAATTTCCAGGGAGTGTGATCAAGTATGGAGACTTTTCTCCACATAAATATACTGGAGCTAAGGGTAAATTTATAATGCTCTAAGCTTAGCAAGACCTCTGCTTCAAGGTCAGCCGGTATTGATCCAGTGGGAAAAACATCACGGCAGTCGCCCACGTAAACAGACAGGGCGACACAAGAAGCAGGAGGGCAATGGCAGAAACTGCAAGGACTTTTCGCTGGGCGGAAAATCATGTGATAACACTGTCAGCAGTTTTTCATCCCGGGAATGGAAACTGGGAAGCAGACTTCCTCAGCACGACCTCCACCCGGGAGAGTGGAAACTTCATTGAGAAGTTTTTTCCACATGATTGTAAACCGTTGGGAAATACCAAAGGTGGACATGATGGCGTCCCGTCTGAACAAAAAACGGGACAGGTATTGCGCCAGGTCAAGAGACCCTCAGGCAATAGATGTGGACGTTCTGGTAACACCGTGGGTGTACCAGTCGGTGTATGTGTTCCCTCCTCTGCTTCTCATACCTAAGGTGCTGAGAATTATAAGACGTAGAGGAGTAAGAACTATACTCATGGCTCCGGATTGGCCAAGAAGGACTTGGTACCCGGAACTTCAAGAGATGCTTACAGAGGTCTTATGGCCTCTGCCGCTAAGAAGGGACTTGCTTCAGCAAGTACCATGTCTGTTCCAAGACTTACCGCAGCTGCGTTTGTCGGCATGGCGATGGAAAGCCGGATCCTAAGGGAAAAAAGGCATTCCGGAAGAGGTCATTCCTACCCTGGTCAAAGCCAGAAAGGAGGTGACCGCACAACATTATCACCACGTGTGGCGAAAATATGTTGCGTGGTGTGAGGCCAGGAAGGCCCCACAAAGAAATTTCAACTCGGTCGTTTCCTGCATTTCCTGCAAACAGGAGTGTCTATGGGCCTCAAATTGGGGTCCATTAAGGTTCAAATTCGGCCCTGTAAATTTTCTTCCAGAAAGAATTGGCTTCAGTTCCTGAAGTCCAGAAGTTTGTCAAGGGAGTATTGCATATACAAACCCCTTTTTTGTGCCTCCAGTGGCACTGTGGGATCTCAACGTAGTTCTGGGATTCCTCAAATCACATTGGTTTAAAACCAGTCAAATATGTGGATTTGAAGCATCTCACATAAAAAGTGACCATGCTCTTGGCCCTGGCCTGGACCAGGCGAGTGTCAAATTGGTGGTTTTTTCTCAAAAAAGCCCATATCTGTTTGTCCATTCGGACAGGGCAGAGCTGCGGACTCGTCCCCAGTTCTCTCCCTAAGGTGGTGTCAGTGTTTCACCTGAACCAGCTTATTGTGGTGCCTTGCACCTACTAGGGACTTGGAGGACTCCAAGTTGCTAGGAGTTGTCAGGGCCCTGAAAATATGTTCCAGGACAGCTGGAGTCAGAAAATCTGACTCGCTGTTTATACTGTATGCACCCAACAAGTTGGGTGCGCCTGCTTCTAAGCAGGCGATTGCTCGTTGGATTTGTAACACAATTCAACTTGCACATTCTGAGGCAGGCCTGCCACAGTCTAAATCGGTTAAGGCCCATTCCACAAGGAAGGTGGGCTCATCTTGGGCGGCTGCCCGAGAGGTCTCGGCATTACAACTCTGCCGAGCAGCTACGTGGTCAGGGGAGAACACGTTTGTAAAATTCTACAAATTTGATATCCTGGCAAAAGAGGACCTGGAGTTCTCTCATTCGGTGCTGCAGAGTCATCCGCACTCTCCCGCCCGTTTGGGAGCTTTGGTATAATCCCCATGGTCCTTTCAGGAACCCCAGCATCCACTAGGACGATAGAGAAAATAAGAATTTACTTACCGATAATTCTATTTCTCGGAGTCCGTAGTGGATGCTGGGCGCCCATCCCAAGTGCGGATTATCTGCAATACTTGTACATAGTTACAAAAATCGGGTTATTATTGTTGTGAGCCATCTTTTCAGAGGCTCCGCTGTTATCATACTGTTAACTGGGTTTAGATCACAAGTTGTACGGTGTGATTGGTGTGGCTGGTATGAGTCTTACCCGGGATTCATAATTCCTCCCTTATTGTGTACGCTCGTCCGGGCACAGTACCTGACTGGCTTGGAGGGGGGTCATGGGGGGAGGAGCCAGTGCACACCACCTGATCCTAAAGCTTTACTTTTTGTGCCCTGTCTCCTGCGGAGCCGCTGTTCCCCATGGTCCTTTCAGGAACCCCAGCATCCACTACGGACTCCGAGAAATAGAATTATCGGTAAGTAAATTATTATTTTTTTCTTACTTACACACAGACTGGCAGCTCTGCCACTGCCAGTCTGCACCGCGGGAGCTGCCGGCGGGGTCCCATCGCAGCTGCGTGCGGCTCGGGATGGGCCCCGGCTGAGGGAGACACTGAGCTCTCCTGAGTTGGCCGGACACCGCTGCGTGCGGCGCGTGTCGGGGCCGCTCACCCAGCAGAAGATTCCGGCAGCATGGCAGCGGTAAGTTTCAATAGTGGCCGGACACCGCTGCATGCGGCGCGTGTCGGGGCCGCTCGGTTGAGCAAAACACACGCTGAGCACGGCGCCTGACGGAAGCGGTGAGTACAATCCCCCCCCCCCCCCCCTCCAGACTGAAGTATGATTTTACATTTAATATGTGCATGAGCTCAGAAACCTCTGACTTTTCCCACTTTTCAGTGAGTCTAAACTACTAGGAGCAGGTCTGACTCTTATCTGTAGCTGGTTGTTCATTGCTCGTCTATTGCACAGTGACAGTAGATTCTGATTTTACTTTCAGACAGCCGCAGCATACACATAGTGCGGTTTTAATTTGAAAGTGGCGCCGGAGCAGGGGGGCGGAGCTAACTCCCGCTCCGTTCGGCGGGCTCAGGCTCTCCGCTCCCCAGCCGCACACTGCTCCCCGGCCGCAGCATACAGGCGGCCGGGGGATACATGGGCGCTTTCCGCTTACTATACAGCGGATTTGAATTTGGTGCCGAAGGGGGGGGGGGGGGGGGGGGAGAGAGAGTTAACTCCCGCTCTGTACGGCGGGCTCTCTCCGCTCCCCGGCCGCTGCAGCATGACGAGACGCCGCTCCAAGTCCCCCGCTCCCCGGGCCGCTGAAAGCTCCTTTCCTCTCCTGGCTGTGCAGGGAGGATTCTTTCCATGTATAAGGTATGAGGGGGGGGGGGGGGGGGGGGGTGAAGCTTATTCCCGTTTTACTCAGCGGGCTCCCGGGCGGCGGCTCCCAGCTCTCAGTGTATCTAAGCAACAGATCCTGTCTCAGTGGAGTTTTTAGCTTTTCTGTGCAGTGTGCTACAGAAATATTGTTACATCTTGCTTTGGCTACATTCCTCCCTGCAGGGGAGTCTTCTGCCCTGCATTTCAGACATTTAGATCAGGAAACCTGCTCTATTACAGGAGCTGGGACTCAGCTCATTATTAATTAAAAATCTACTATCAAGTATTTATCTACCCGGTTGGGTTCACTGTGGTGTGTGTGTGTGTATATATATATCTATATATAGATATATATAGATATGTTTGTATATATATATATATTTAAGTGTGTGTGGGTATGTATATGGATATATGCATACAATACCATATATAGGGGATAAAACAAACACTTCCGCAATGTTTTCTAATAACAAAATACCCCACCTTGCCACATAACATTTCCCCCCATCTTTTCTCACAGGCTGGTCACCATTTTGAAAAGCCAGCGGAACCTCCGAGAAACATCTGGTGCACCTAGATTAGCGGTACAATACAGGTCGGGGTGTTTCCTTCCCTTTACTATTCCTTGGTGTCACTAGTTACTAATGCTATTTGTAATTGGGGGAATGTGTGTAAGGCATCAGAAAAATAGCGCTGTGGCTCAGTACGCTAGTAGCGGGTATCTGTACAGGGGTTTGAATCCATAAAAAGAAGAAACAAAAAACTTTTAAGGGGAGCTCCTATAGCCTAGGGCTAAGACTCCTGTCCCGCAGCGCTACTGGTTTAGGTCTCCGCTGCTCCGAAAAGTTTATTGGAATCGTGTCGGTCACACATTATAGTGCAGACCTTACATAGGGCGGTGTTTATTTAACCCACCTTTTCTCCTTTCGTTTGTCTCACCTGGGATAGTCAAAGAATTCCCTCTTAGGTGTGAAGTATGCGGTGGAGCCATCTGCTTAGCCCTCCACGCACCTGCAGGACACTCTGGTTTGAACAGCTCAGATTAGGCAGGTAATGTCACTGTTAGCCAGAGACCTTGTACGTCATTTCACCTCTCCTGGTTTCTAAAGGAACCTTGCTAACCTTCCATGTTACAATACTGATGTCTGTCTTCTGTGGAGTCTGAACCAGTGTCTCAGAATATCCAGGTGCATTATACAGCAGTTCGTCTGATACTGCAGGTAAAGGAGGTGGACACGTCAAGTCCATCAGGGTTCGACGCCGATGACGAAATGACAGCGACTGGTCCAGTTTCGGACGAGCTGGGCAAGCTCCGGTGGACAGCCGGCAGACACCCGAATACACAATTTCAGGTATCAAACAATGTTTGTTTTCCTATCCTTTCCCCTCAGACGGCAGGAAATGGTATGAGTACCTCTCCAGGGTATACCCCTCGATGTATCGCCGGTCCAACAAGCTGCCGTTTTCCTGAGGCAACCTTGCTCAGGGATCCATCGAAGACACATACGGCAGCAGGGTTCTACCTTGTCCGGACCAGGTAGGTTGTGGAACAATTGTACTCTAGGTTGCAGGAGGTTTCGCATCAGGATCAATGATACTTTGGTACAGGTCAGAATCACGATTCTGCTTTATGTTCTTTGGAGGTCTCCACGTCTGCAGACTCGGAATTTGCATTTTCGCTTGGGCTGTCTTAACCCGACGACCTCTGGGGCTGCGACAGTGACAGGTGAACATGAAATCCTACGGGGCAGATGGTTCAGGGGAAGGAACTTTCTGCAGGATTTCTTGAACCATTGGAGGCAAGTCCACTTTACTTTCTCCTACTACTGTCCCAGCTCCAAGACAGACCTTTACCAGTCTTTCCTTTAGATTTTTCCGTGCCTTTTCAAGCTTTCAATTCCACATGGGCGATATCTCCGTCGCCAGGGGATCTCAGGGCAAAAAGGCTGAAGCAGAGGTTCAACATCCTCGGTCCAGTCTGATTTTACATCATCCTATACACCCACTACAGGTCAGACTTTCCTACCACCTGGAGGGTCCCAGGATAGGCGCATGTCGGTGGGAGAAGGCTTGGGCGGTTACAGACTAGATTTTGGAGTACAACCGTCTCAGGAGTCCCTCGGCAGGGGTTGGCCGATTTACGATGACAAGAGTCATACTGCAGGCGGCGCTCCATGTGCTTCTAACCGCAAAGGGTGTTGATCCCTGTTTTTCACATATCATTTGAATCGGGACAGTTCTCAGGCCTTTGTTTTTCTTTTCACGTTCCGAAGCCAGTTGGCTTGGCCAGGCCTATTCTGGCCTTAGAATCCTTTCAGTCTGTGATTGCTAGTTTGAACAAGAAAGGGAGTTTTACGTGTCCCTTGTCTTCAGGGATGCCTGTTTACTGATTTCCGTTGAGTTTCCTCTTCGGGTTTTTTCTCAGAGTCTCATTACAGGACTCATTTTCACTGTCAGTCCTTTCCTTTCGGTCTCTCTTCCCCTCCCACAGGGTTCAGGAAGACCACAGAATAACACTTTTTCAAGGGCTGGAGGTGACGTTGGTTCCCTAATGGAACAATCTACTGCTACTATCCCACTCTGTACATTAGGTGGCTTCTGAATATCAGGAGGATCCAGGAGCTTCTGGTTCGACACAGATCCAATTTATGCTCCTCGTAGACGTTTTCTCAACACGGTCCGTCAGAGGATTTTTCCTTCCTCTGCACCAGGTACTCTATTTCTTCAGTCAAGTTGCGACGCAATGAGTGGTCGCCTACATTCCCCTCTGAGCGGGGGACAACAATCTTCTTTCCAGATCAAGCCATCAGGTCAGACTCCCGGGTGAGGGAACATGCCCAGGAGTTTTGTCAGCTGGTCTGCTGTGGGCGGAGATTTCGAATCGACCTCAGGGCGTTCTGACTGACTCTTTAACCCTTTACTACTCCCCGACGTGAGCTCTGGCGGCAATAGCCAAGGATGCCCTCAGGGCTCCTGGGAGTTTCTGGTTATTCTATCCTGCCTCCTTTTCTATTTCTACCTCACTTTCGGTAACACAGGAGGGGAATATGTGTGCTAGTCCTCTCGGTGGCTCTGGTTGGGCCGCCCATAACTTGAAGATACGGCTACACCTGTTGTCAGTAGAGGAGCCTTGGCTCCTACCTCAAATGGACTATCTACTTCAACAGGGTCCTTTGTCTTTGTTCAATCTTACACTGGTTTCATTTAACCGTGTGACTGTTCACGAGACCTCAGAAGGGAGGAGTTCCCTAGGTCGGTTAGGCCTACTGGGCCCCGATTTCAGAAGTCTGTTACCTCTTCTCGCTTTTGCCACTTTTGGAAAACTGTATGGGACATAATAAGGATAAAAGGGGTTTTCCCCTTCTTTCAGTTACCATTCAGCCGTCATCTTTGGTCTCTCTGGGAGGTTTTGCTCGACTGCGCTTCAAACTATATTGACCTGAATTTTAGGTCTCTGCCTCTTTCGGTTTTCTTCCAAAAGAGATTAGCCTGGCGGCCGTAAGTTCGGGCTCTCTTTGGCAACTCCCCTGGCTGAGCTTCGGCCTCAGCGGTAGTTTCTTCCAAAGGGGATGACCGTTTTTCATATAAATCTGACACTAGTGTTTTTCAGTCCTCTGTTGTCAGGGCTCGCCGACTCTCTCTACAGAGGTCTTAGGCTATTCGACGAAGGGTTTTTTCTTCTTGGTTCTGTACGATGCTCCCGTACTAAATAGCCGGGGTCCCAGCATATGCTGGGCTGTTGGATACCTCTGACCATCAGACAGTCTTCTTGGCGGTTGCTCGGGAGCCTCCGTTTTCCATTTCAGCATACTTTACGCGCGTTGTGGGACCTTCGTGGGCAGCTGCCCGTGGGGTCTCCATGAATACTTTGTCGGGCGGCTACTTGGTCGGACCGACATTCGTTTTGTCAAATTCTACAAGTTTGACACTTTTGCGGCCTCTGCATCACAGTTTGGCCGAGCGGTTTTACAGGACTCTCAGCGCTCTCCCACCCGTTTTGGGAGCTCTGGGACGTCCCCATTGTAACTACGCTCCAGTGGCCCCTAGTGGATGAAGGAGAAATCAGGATTTTGGTACTTACCGATAAATCCCTTTCTCCGATTCCACAGGGGCCACTGGACGCCCGCCCAGCGCTGTTCCTCCTTGTTTTTTGCTTAACGGTTTGCAGATCACCATATGACTGCTTGTTGAGTTCGGGCTAGCCGGTTGTTTGTTAGGTTCTGTTCCAGGTTTGGTTTGTGTTATCCTGGTTTACAGGGCTTCCTTAACCTCCTCTACCTTACGGTTTGTTTATTCCAGCTCTCCTCGGGCACAGTTTTACGTAGACTGGCTTGGAGGGGAGATAGTAGGGGAGGAGCTAGCCACAGTGTGAGAATTTTAAAGTGCCAGCTCCCAATTACTGCCAACTATTTCCCCATTGTAACTACGCTCCAGTGGCCCCTGTGGAATCGGAGAAAGGGATTTATCGGTAAGTACCAAAATCCTGATTTCTGCCAGAAGGGTCCTGTGGACTCTGCAATTGACAGGCGATGCTGACTCAAAAAGGCACATGGAGGTTTTACCTTACAAGGGTGAGGAATTGTTTGGGGACGGTCTCTCGGACCTGGTCTCCACAGCTACGGCTGGAAAGTCACATTTTTTGCCATATATTCCCTCACAACCTAAGAAAGCACCGTATTATCAAATGCAGTCCTTTCGATCACAAAAAGGCAAAGTCAGAGGCGTGTCCTTTCTTGGCAGGGGTAGAGCAAATAAGCTGCACAATACAGCTAGTACCCAGGAACAGAAGTCCTCCCCGGCTTCCACTAAATCCACCGCATGACGCTGGGGCTCCACAGGCGGAGCTAGGCCCGGTGGGGGCGCGTCTCCGAAATTTCAGCCACAAGTGGGTTCACTCCCAGGTGGATCCCTGGGCTATAGAGATTGTGTCTCAGGGATACAAGCTGGAATTCGAAGAGATGCCCCCTCAGTTACCTCAAATCGGCCTTGCCAGCTTCCGTCTTAGAGAGGGAAATAGTGTTGAATGCAATTCACAAATTGTATCTTCAGCAAGTGGTGGTGAAGGTTCCCCTGCTTCAACAGGGAAGGGGTTACTATTCGACCATGTTTGTGGTACCGAAACTGGACGGTTCGGTCAGACCCATATTGAATTTAAAATCCCTTAACATATACCTGAAAAGGTTCAAGTTCAAGATAGCTCAGAGCGGTCATCGCAAGCCTGGAAGGGGGGGATTTTATGGTGTCTCTGGACATAAAGGATGCTTACCTTCAGGTCCCCATTATTCCACCTCATCAGGCGTACCTCAGATTTGTGGTACAGGATTGTCATTACCAATTCCAGACGTTGCCGTTTGGTCTCTCCACGGCACCGAGAATATTTACCAAGGTAATGGCGGAGATGATGGTGCTCCTGCGGAAGCATGGGGTCACAATTATCCCATACTTGGACGATCTCCTCATAAAGGCGAGCTCCAGAGAGCAGTTGCTGATCAGCGTAGCACGCTCTCGGGAGGTGTTACAACAGCACGGCTGGATTCTAAATATTCCAAAGTCGCAGTTGATTCCTACAACTCGTCTGCCCTTCCTGGGCATGATTGTGGACACAGACCAGAAGAGGGTTTATCTCCCGATGGAGAAGGCTCAGGAGCTCATGACACTGGTCAGAGACCTATTAAAACCAACACAGGCGTCTGTGCATCACTGCACGCGAGTCCTGGGAAAGATGGTGGCATCATACGAGGCCATTCCATTCGGCAGGCTCCATGCGAGGACCTTTCAATGGGATCTGTTGGACAAGTGGTCCGGATCACATCTACAGATGCATCAGCTGATCGCCCTATCCCCCAGGGCCAGGGTGTCTCTCCTGTGGTGGCTGCAGAGTGCTCACCTTCTCGAGGGCCGCAGATTCGGCATTCAGGACTGGGTCCTGGTGACCACGGATGCAAGCCTCCGAGGGTGGGGGGCAGTCGCACAGGGAAGAAACTTCCAAGGTCTGTGGTCAAGTCAGGAGACTTGCCTTCACATCAATATCCTGGAACTAAGGGCCATATACAACGCCCTACGTCAAGCGGAGACCCTGCTTCGTGACCAACCGGTTCTGATTCAGTCAGACAACATCACCGCAGTGGCTCATGTAAACTGCCAAGGCGGCACAAGGAGCAGGGTGGCGATGGCGGAAGCCACCAGAATTCTTCGCTGGGCGGAGAATCACGTAAGAGCACTGTCAGCAGTGTTCATTCCGGGAGTGGACAACTGGGAAGCAGACTTACACAGCAGGCACGACCTCCACCCGGGAGAGTGGGAACTTCATCAAGAAGTCTTCACGCGGATTGCAAGTCGGTGGGAACTGCCACAGGTGGACATGATGGCATCCCGCCTCAACAAAAAGCTACAGAGGTATTGCGCCAGGTCAAGAGACCCTCAGGCGATAGCTGTAGACGCACTAGTGACACCGTGGGTGTTCCAGTCGGTCTGTGTATTCCCTCCTCTTCCTCTCATACCCAAGGTGCTGAGAATCATAAGAAGAGGAATGAGAACAATACTCATTGTTCCGGATTGGCCAAGAAGGACTTGGTATCCAGATCTGCAAGAAATGCTCAGAGGACCCGTGGCCTCTGCCTCTAAGACAGGAATTGTTGCAACAGGGGCCCTGTCTGTTCCAAGACTTAACGTGGCTGCGTTTGACGGCATGGCGGTTGAACGCCGGATCCTAGCAGAAAAAGGCATTCCGGATGAGGTTATTCCTATGCTGATAAAGGCTAGGAAGGATGTGATGGCTAAACATTATCACCGTATATGGCGGAAATATGTTGCTTGGTGTGAGGCCAGGAATGCCCTTACGGAGGAATTCCAGCTGGGCAGTTTCCTTCACTTCTTACAGTTGGGAGTGACTTTGGGCCTGAAATTGGGTTCCATTAAGGTCCAGATTTCGGCCCTATCCATTTTCTTTCAAAAAGAACTGGCTTCTCTTCCTGAAGTTCAGACGTTTGTGAAGGGAGTGCTGCATATTCAGCCCCCTTTTGTGCCTCCAGTAGCATCTTGGGATCTTAACGTGGTGTTGAGTTTCCTGAAGTCACACAGGTTTGAGCCACTCAAAACGGTGGAGTTAAAATATCTCACGTGGAAGGTGGTCATGCTATTATGGCTTCGGCTAGGCGTGTGTCAGAATTAACGGCTTTGTCACATAAAAGCCCCTATCTGGTTTTCCATATGGACAGGGCAGAATTGCGGAACCGTCCACAATTTCTGCCAAAAGTGGTGTCATCTTTTCATATGAACCAACCTATTGTGGTGCCTGTGGCTACTCGTGACTTGGTGGATTCCGAGTTACTAGATGTGGTCAGGGCTTTGAAGGTGTATGTAGCCAGAATGGCTAGAGTCAGGAAAACTGAGTCGCTGTTTATCCTGTATGCATCCAACAAGCTGGGTGCTCCTGCTTCAAAGCAAACTATTGCTCGCTGGATCTGTAACACGATTCAGCAGGCTCATTCTGCGGCTGGATTGCCGCTTCCAAAATCGGTAAAAGCCCACTCCACAAGGAAGGTGGGCTCTTCTTGGGCGGCTGCCCGAGGGGTCTCTGCATTACAGCTTTGCCTAGTGGCTACTTGGTCAGGTTCAAACACTTTTGCAACGTTCTACAAGTTTGATACCCTGGCTGAGGAGGACCTTGTGTTTGCTCATTCGGTGCTGCAGTCATCCGCACTCTCCCGCCCGTTTGGGAGCTTTGGTATAATCCCCATGGTCCTTACGGAGTTCCCAGCATCCACTAGGACGTTAGAGAAAATAAGATTTTACTTACCGGTAAATCTATTTCTCGTAGTCCGTAGTGGATGCTGGGCGCCCGTCCCAAGTGCGGACATCTTCTGCAATACTTGTATATAGATAGTGCTTAAATAAGGGTTATGTTTGGTTGCATCAGGGTTGATCTGATGCTCCGTTGTTGTTCATACTGTTAACTGGGTATATTTATCATGAGTGATACGGTATGATTGGGGTGACTGGTATGAGTCTTGCCCTGGATTCCAAAATCCTTTCCTTGTACTATCAGCTCTTCCGGGCACAGTTTCTCTAACGGAGGTCTGGAGGAGGGACATAGAATCCAAATTCTTTATTAAAGTGCCCTGTCTCCTGCGGAGCCCGTATATTCCCCATGGTCCTTACGGAGTCCCCAGCATCCACTACGGACTACGAGAAATAGATTTACCGGTAAGTAAAATCTTATTTTTGGTGCTATATATGTAATTATAAAAGCGCTAACGGGTCTGAGGCTTTATATAAGGGATTTCAGAACCGGGATAAGCGCTGGGTTGTGAGCTGGCAAACTCCCTCTGTTTCTCTGACAGGCTTTACTGTGGGTCTGTCCCCTATATGCCCAGTGTGTTTGTGGGTGTCTGTACACGTGTCGGCATGTCTGAGGCTGATTGCTCTTCCCAGGAGACTGGATTAGGGAAAGAAACTGCTGTGGGAGTGACCCTGTCGGCACCGCCGACTCCTGATTGGGTGAATGTTTTGAATGCGAATGTGTCATTGTTAAATAAGAGATTAGATAAATCTGAGTCTCAGAGCCAGGTATGGAAATAATCTGTGAAGGATGTGTTGTCACAAGTTCAGACCCCCTCAGGGTCACAATCGTTCATTTACCCAGATAGCACATACGGATACTGACACGGACTCTGACTCCAGTGTCTACTATAGTGATGCCAGATTAAATCCAAGCATTCAGTACATGATTGTGGCGATAAAAGACGTGTTAAATATCACGGAGGACCCTGCTGTTCCTGATACAAGGGTCTGTATGTATAAAGGAAAGAAACCTGAGGTAATGTTCCCTCCCTCTCATGAACTGACCGCTCTGTTTGAAAAGGTTTAAGAAAATCCTGACAATAAGTTTCAGATTCCCAAGAGAATTCCGGTGGCATATACGTTCACGTCTGAGGATAGGGAAAAGTGGGAGTCACCCCCCACTGTGGACAAAGCCCTATCACGGCTGTCCAAAAAGGTAGCTCTTCCGTCCCCTGACACGGCAGCCCTAAAGGAACCTGCGGATCGTAAGTAGGAAAATACATTGAAATCCATTTATGTCACTACGGGTACGCTGCTCAGACCAGCCGTTACATTGGCGTGGGTGAGAAGCGCTATTGAAAAATGGGCAGATAACTTATCTGACATACCCTGGATAGGGATAGCATTCTTTTGACGCTGGGTTTTATCAGGGACGCTGCAGCCTACCTAAAGGAAGCTGCGAGGGATATTGGCTTTTTGGGATCAAGGGCCAATGCCATGGCAGTCTCAGCTAGGAGAGCATTGTGGATTTATCAATGGAATGCTGATGCTGACTCTAAGAAGGCGATGGAGTCTCGGCCGTATAAAGGTGGTGTCTTGTTTGGTGACTGCCTCGCTGATCTGGTATCTACGGCTACCGCGGGTAAGTCTTCCTTTTTACCTTATGTTCCTGCACAACAAAAGAAAACGCACCACTGTCAGATGCAGTCCTTTCGGCCCAATAAATACAAAAAAAGGACGATGGTCTTCCTTCCTTGCTTCTAGAGGAAGAGGAAAGGGAAAGAGGTCACCGGCTGTGGCAGGTTCCCAGGAGCAGAAGTCCTCTCCGGCTTCTACCAAATCCACTGCATGACGCTGGGGCTCCTCCGCTGGAGTCCGCACCGGTGGGGGCACATCTAAAACTCATTCAGTTCTGGGCTCGTTCGGCCCTAGACCCATGGGTTTTGGATATAATGTCCCAGGGGTGCAAGCTAGAGTTTCAAGACATTCCCCCTCACCGATTTTTCAAATCGGCCTTACCAGCTTCTCCTCCGGACAGGGAGGTGGTATGCGAAGCAATACGGAAACTGTCAAAATCAAGTCATTGTAGGGTTCCTTTGTCGCAACAGGGAGAAGGCTTCTATTCGTGCCTGTTAGTGGTCCCGAAGCCAGACGGCTCAGTCAGACCGATCCTGAACCTCAAATACCTCAATTTCTACCTACGGAAATTCAAGATGGAATTTCTCCGGGCAGTGATAGTCTGGAGGAGGGGGATTTTATGGTGTCTGTAGACATAAAGGATCCCTACTTGCTTGTTCCCATTTTTCCTCCACATCAGGCTTACCTGAGGTTTGCAGTGCAGGTTTGCCATTATCAGTTTCAGACGTTGCCGTTTGGTCTGTCCACGGCTCCGAGAATTTTCACCAAAGTAATGGCGGAAATGATTCTCCTGCGCAAGCAAGGAGTCACAATTATCCCGTACTTGGATGATATTTCGTGATAAAATCGAGGTCCAAGGAACAATTACTGCAGAACATTACGCTCTCCCTGACAATTCTGCAACAACATGGTTGGCTCCTAAACTTGCCAAAATCGTAGTTTGTTCTGACGACACGCCTGTCGTTCTTGGGTATGATTCTGGACACTGAATTAGAGTTTTTCTTACAGTGGAAAAGGCTCTAGAAATTCAGAACCTGGACAGATTCTGAAACCAGCAAGAGAGTGTATTCCTCAATGCACTCTGTTGCTGGGGAAGATGGTGGCGGCTTACGAGGCCATTCAGTTTGGCAGATTCCATGCCAGAGTGTTTCATTGGGACCTGTTGGACAAGTGGTCCGGGTCCCATCTGCACATGCAGACAGATAATCCTGTCTTCCAAGACCAGAATCTCACTCCTGTGGTGGCTGCACAGCTCTCACCTCCCTGAGGGACGCAGTTTTGGGATCTAGGACTGGATCCTGGTGACCACGGATGCGAGTCTCCGAGGCTGGGGTGCAGTCACACGGGGAAAATTTCCAGGGAAAATGGTCAAGCCAGGAAGCTTCTCTACACATAAACATTCTGGATTTAAGGGCCATTTACAACGGCCTTCTACAAGCGGAACATCTTCATCGCGATCTGCCCGTCCTGATTCAGTCGGACAAAATAACAGCAGTGGCGTACATAAACCGCCAGGGCGGAACGCAGACCGGCAATGGCAGAGGCCACAAGTTTTCCGCTGGACGGAAAGGCATGTAAGCGCTCTGTCAGCAGTCTTCATTCCAGGTGTGGACAACTGGGAAGTAAACTTTCTCAGCAGACACGATCTCCATCCAGGAGAGTGGGGTCTTCATCAAGAGGTCTTTGCAGAAGTGACAAGTCGTTGGGGAATTCCTCAAATAGACATGATGGCATCTCGCCTCAACAAGAAACTTCAGAGATATTATTCCAGGTCGAGGGACCCTCAAGCAATAGCAGTGGACGCCTTAGTGACACCGTGGGTGTCTCAGTCGGTATATGTGTTCCCTCCGATTCCACTCATTCCAAAAGTGATAAAGATCATAAGAACAAGGTTTCATGCAATCCTCATTGTTCCAGACTGGCCAAGGAGGGCCTGGTATCCAGATCTTCAGGAATTGCTCATAGGACATCCCTGGCCTCTTCCGCGGCTTAGTTTGACGGCTTGGTGGTTGAACGCCGGATCCTAGCCCGAAAGAGTATTTTCAGTGAAGTCATTCCCACACTTCAGGCAAGAAAAGTAATGGCAAAACATTATCACCGTATTTGGAGAAAATGTGTCGTGGTGTGAATCCAAGAAGGCTCCTACGGAAGAATTTCTTCTGGGCCGTTTTCTCCATTTTCTGCAAGCAGGTGTGGATGCGGGTTTAAAATTAGGCTCATAGTACAAATCTCGGCCTTGTCAATTTTCTTTCAAAAAGAATTGGCCTTCCTTCCGGAAGTTCAGACTTTTGTGAAAGGCGTGCTGCACATCCAACCTCCCTTTGTGCCCCTGGTGGCACCATGGGATCTTAATGTGGTGTCGCAGTAGCTGCAATCTCATTGGTTTGAACCTTTACGTAAGGTAGAGTTGAAATTCGTCACTGGGAAAGTGATCATGCTGTTGGCCTTGGCCTCTGCAAGGCGGGTGTCTGAATTGGCGTCTTTGTCTCACAAGAGCTCCTATTTGGTCTTCCATGAAGATAGAGCGGAGTTGATAACTCGTCAGCAATTTCTGCCGAAAGTGGTGTCGTTTCACATGAACCAACCTGTTGTGGTGCCAGTGGCTACTGACGCCTTAGCGGAATCGTAGTCTCTAGATGTGGTCAGAGCTTTGAAAATTTATGTAACCAGAACAACTCAGATTAGGAAAACGGAGGCTCTGTTTGTCCTGTATGATCCCAACAAGATTGGGACTCCTGCTTCCAAGCAGACTATTGCACGCTGGATCTGTAATACGATTCAGCAAGCTCATTCTACAGCTGGATTGGCGTTGCCACAATCGGTGAAGGCCCATTCTACCAGAAAGGTGGGCTCATCCTGGGCGGCTGCCAGGGGGGTCTCTGCAGTACAGCTTTGCCGAGCAGCTACTTGGTCGGGTTCAAACACTTTTGCAAAGTTTTACAAGTTTGATACCCTGGCTAAGGAGGACCTCTTGTTTGGTCAATCGATGCTGCAGAGTCATCCGCACTCTCCCGCCCGTTCTTGAGCTTTGGTATAAACCCCATGGTTCTTGAAGTGTCCCCAGCATTCTCTAGGACGTAGGAGAAAATAGGATTTTAATACCTACCAGTAAATCCTTTTCTCTAAGTCCATAGAGGATGCTGGGCGCCCATCCCAGTGCGTACTGTATCTACAGCTATTGGTTATGGTTACACACGTGTTGCGTTTATAGTCAGCCTGTTGCTGTCGTTCATGCCGTTGCATGCGTTGGGTTGAATGCCATGTTGTACGGCATGCTTGAGGTGTGAGCTGGTATGTATCTCACCTTAGTTTAAATCAAAATAAGTCCTTTTTCCTCAATGTCCGTCTCCCTGGGCACAGTTCCTAGAACTGGAGTCTGAAGGAGGGGCATAGAGGGAGGAGCCAGTTCACACCCCTTTTAAAGTCTTAGTGTGCCCATGTCTCCTGCAGATCCTGTCTATACCCCATGGTTCTTGAAGTGTCCCCCGCATCCTCTACGGACTAAGAGAAAAGGATTTACCAGTAGGTATTTAAATCCTATTTATATTGTCTTACTATTTTTTTTTCTTGAGTGATGTTTTTAAACAGCACCTTAGAGTCACTCCAACAACACTCCGCCGAGTCGCAACAAAGCTTTCGCACGAGTACAGTGCTGTTTCGGTGGGTGTCTGTCAGATATACCAGCAGGTCCAGCAGACGTTACCAGGCTGTGGCCGGTGCACGGGAAGAAGGTAAGGCATCTGTTCCACTTAGTAGGGGAATATAGCCACACTGTTTTGGGAGGTGACTACCAAACAGTCGCTGTCGTGGCTGCTCTAGGAATAGCATGAGGCCATGATCCCTAGGGTTAATGTCAGCAGTGGCGATTCAAACGCTCTCCAGGTCGTCTCTCCCCCCAGTTCATGACCAGTTTCCTACGAGTCTCCCGCCATAAACTGTTTCCTGCTTCTGTCTCAGGCGCTGTACACGAAGGGGACCCAGTCGCAGCATAGGCGGCTGTGTGACTGGTGCGTCTGTGTTCACTGAGCGTCTGTATTCACTATAGGTTGATGGAGCGGCAGTGTACACTGGTAGTGTCTGGATCCACTCAGCGTTCGCTAACTTATTAATCGGTCCTGGAAACGAGGGTAGTCTCCCTGTATCCCACTCTATTGAGTACGGTGAATACAGCACTAATTCTCAATCTAACCTTTTCAGTACGAATAGTGCCTATCGCAGGAGTCTGTATAGATTTACTGTTTTCGCAATGCGTCTGAATACGTTGGATCTGTTTAAACATGATGCAGTAATATCTAGTTGTAGTTGATGTGCTCATATTGCTTATTATACTAATGCATGACATGTGACTGCTAGTGTGATTGCTGACTTTTACTATATTAGTCCGTTTTGTTCTGATCCTCAATGCTGGTGCATGGGTAGGGTCGGATTGTATGTCACTTTAAGAAGCTTAAAGTGATTAGTCACATTGTGTAGTACACTGTGGAAGTGTTGATTATTTATCATTACACTCACAGCAACACCAACACTCATATCATGTTTGTCTTGCAAAGCTGTGTTATCCTCTCAGGATCTGGTTCAGGATGGTTTGTGTGCACATTGTTTTAGCTTTCACCAGGGGTTATTGAAAATTCAAGGCAGATTCAGGTGCAGATGGATCCACCTTGGGCTATGTTTGCACAGACTTAATCCAGTATAGCTGAACAGAAAATTCCTCCAACTGCTGTACCAGGGATAGGTTACACTATTAACCCTTACATGCAGCTCCCCACCTATGGTGTACCACTTCCAGCAGCAGCCCCTCAAAAGAAACAAGCTAAGCTGGTGGTAAGTAAATCTTCACCCTCACAGGCTACACATGATTCAGATGAGGATTCATTAGAAGATGAAAGATCAATTAATTATACTTAGGCATACAAAGAGGAGGAGGAAGGTCTCAGCTCAGTGGATATAGCTGAGTTAATTAAAGCCATTTCTGTCCTTAGAGGATTCAGCAGAGCCTGTGTTAAAAACCAAGGCACCTGTGTTTAAACGTCCCAAAACAAGACTGAGTTTCCAGGGTCAGACCAGCTGACAAATCATGGAAGAGGCTTGGTCTACACCAAAAAAAAATATAGAATTCCCAAAAAATGGGATTCCAATTCTTTTTCCAGCAGAGGACTGTTTAAAAAGGGAGGTGGCTCCTAAAGTATACGCATGTAATTCGATTAGTTCGAAAATCTATTTCCTTTACAGTCAACAGCATTAAATGATGTCACGGGTAGGATAGTGGGTGGTTTTCTGAAAACCATATTTTCTGTGTCTGGGGCAGTCATAAGGCCAGCCATGGCTTCAGCTTGGATGGCAAAGGCAGTAGCTGCCTGGGCTGATGCACTGGAAGATGTTTTCTTGGCTTCTAGAGACCAAAAATCCTTTATCGCTCATATTAAACAGGCTGCAGTATTCTTTTGAAGAAGCTGCATTAGATATGGGTACTATTGTTTCTAGGGCATCAGCCTCAACAATAGCTGCTCGCAGAGCACTTTGGTTACGTACGTGGAAAGCTGATTCAGAATCTAAGAATGTTTTTGAATCTTTGCCTTTTACTGGAAATATTCTTTTTGGTAAAGAATTGACAGATATTCTGGAGTTAGAAGCCGACTCCAAGAAGGTCAAGTTTCCTTCCACATATAACCCCAAACCTTAGGGTCCAGTTTTTTGGTTGCAAGGAAAAGCGAAGGGAAACAGTGATCGTAAGCAGCCTCAATACAATAAGTTGGGTAAGTCAAGGAAGCATTGGGCTACCAGAGGGCCGCTTCAAAACCAGAAGATAAGCAGTCAGCCTGATGGTACGGCCCTCCTCCCGGGGGCTGGTTTCTTGAGTTTGCACAGATCTGGCAGCAGTCTACAACAGATGCCAGGGTGCAAGAAGCAGCATCTCTAGGTTGTTTTCCCCTTCAATAAGCATCCTCCTTGAAGGTTTTTCTGCACCAGCCCATCTCAGGTGGAGGTGAAGGCAAGGGCCTTGCAAGAAGCAATTCAGAAATTGCTTCAGTCAGGAGTAGTCATCCCAGTACCCCCTGCACAACGGTGACAGGGTTTTTACTCCAACTTGTTTTTGGTTCAGAAGCCAATTGGGTCTTTTCGACCCATTCTCAATGTTTAATATATACATTTGGGTACCACGGTTTCACATGGAGATGTTACGCTCCATAGTTTTGGCCTTGGAACCAAGGGATTATATGGTATCCCTGGATATTCAGGATACATACCTACATGTTCCTATAGCACTGTCCCATCAGTGTTATCTCGGGTTCGCCATCCTCCAGCAGCATTTTCAGTTCCAGGCCTTACCCTTTGGGTTATCCACAGGCCCCAGCGTTTTTACCAAGATCATGGTGGTTATGGCAGCCCATCTCCGCAAGCAGGGGATAAGAATTTTTCCATACCTCGAATTTTTCCATGCCATCTCCAACAGACAATGACATGTCTGCAAAGGCACGAGTGGCTCATAAATTGGGCAAAGTCATCTCTGGTTGTGTCACAACATATGACTCACTTGGGGGCTGTACTGGATTCAGGTCTGCAGAAAGTATTTATATCTCGGAACAAGGTATCAAAGGTACAGTCAAGGACACGGGCGTTGTTACAGTAAAACAGTGTCAATTCACGCAGCAATGTGAGTGATGGGTTTGATGGTGTCAACATTCGACATGGAGTATGCACAAGTCCATTCAAGACCTCTGCAGCATCTGATTCTGGCCAGATGGAATGGAGTACATAAGACAAAGAAACAAGACTATGGTACTTTAAGAAAAGGTAAAGTCATTAGCCTGGTGGCTACAGGCATCCCATCTAGACAAGGGGAGACCCTTTTGGATATCAGATTGAGAGATCCTGACAACAGATAAGTCTTCAGGGCTGGGGAGCAGTGTACGGAAAATGGTTCCAGGGACAATGGACCACAGAAGAAAGTTTCTGCCAATAAACTTGTTAGAACTTCTGGCCATATTCATGGCATTGATTCAGGCAAGGACACTTTTCAAGGAAAACCAGCCTTGTTTGCAGTATTTGTTCCTGGAGTCCTAAACTGGGAAGCGGACTTACTCAGTGGACACGCCATTCAGGCAAGCGAATGGGCTCTATACCCGGAGGTCTTTCAGACTCTAGTAGACAAGTGGGGATTGCCAGAGATCTCATGGCATCCCGTCTGAACAACAAAGTGCCTGCATACGGGTCAAGAACAAAGGATCCCAAAGCGATCTTTGTGGACACCTTGTCAGTGAAATGGGACTTTCATCTGTCGTATCTGTTTCCTCTGATCATCATGTTACCCAGGGTGGTGAGGAAAATAAAGCAAGCAAAGGGTGCCGTGATTCTAATAGCCCTGGCTTGGCCCAGAAGGTATTGGTACACAGATCTGCAGAGTGTCGATGGATGCTCCACTACTGCTCCCTCAATGCCCAGATCTACAAATGCAGGGTCCTTGTTATTGGACATCTGGATCCACTATCTTTGCCGGCGTGGCTCTTGAAACCTCTATCCTGAAGTCGAGGATTCTCAAAAGGTAATTCAAACAATGCTCAGAGCAAGGAAACCCTCCTCAGGTTGTATTTGTCATTGAATATGGCAGGCCTATATTCATTGGTGCAGTGAAAGTATGGACCTGAAATCTTTCAGGGTTTCCAGGGTCTTAGCTTTCAGGCAGGAATGGATAAAGGTTTGAAGGTGGCTTCCTTGAAAGTTCACGTATCAGCATTGACTGTATGGTTTCAAAAGAAATTTGCCAATTTACAGGATGTTCTTTTTTTCCAGGGAATGCTGTGCATTCAACCTCCTTTGGTTCCTCCTACAGCATGTTGGGACTTAAGTCTAGTTCTGAAAGCGCTTCAAGTTGCTCCATTTGAACCACTTAATAAAGTGGATCTTAAATGGTTAACGGCTAAAGTTCTCTTTCTACTGACTAAGGCATCGGCTAGAAGATTGTCAGATTTAGGTGTGCTGTCATGTCGTTCCCCTTTTCTATTTTCTCTAGCGTCCTAGAGGATGCTGGGGACTCCAAAAGGACCATGGGTTATAGACAGGATCCGCAGGAGACATGGGCACACTATAAGACTTTAAGTGTGAACTGGCTCCTCCCTCTATGACCCTCCTCCAGACCCCAGTTAGACTTTGTGCCCAGGAGTGACTGGACACACACTAGGGGGAGCTCTACTGAGTTTCTCTGAAAAGACTGTTAGGTTTTTTATTTTCAGGGAGACCTGCTGGCTACAGGCTCACTGCATCGTGGGACTAAGGGGAGAGAAGTCAGACCTACTTCTTCTTAGTTCAAGGGCTCTGCTTCTTAGACTACTGGACACCATTAGCTCCAGAGGGTTCGATCACTTGTTTCGCCTAGCTGCTTGTTCCCGGAGCCGCGCCGTCACCCCCCCTCACAGAAGAAAGAAGCCGGGTGAGTATGAGTAGTACAGAAGGCGTCAGACGGCAGAAGACTTCAGCAACGGAGGTAAACAGAAACAAAGACAAATCTGCTTCAAGCGCCTAAAGTTATTAATATCTGGTTCAAACAACAATAAAGCGCTGCCAAAACAGCACTGTGTATGTGCCTTTGGTAATTTATGCAAGAAAGAAAAGAAAAAATTGGCTGCGCTTAGTGTTAGTATGCCATTTCTTTTTCATCCACTAGGGGTCACTGGAGTACTCTTGGGATATGGACGGCTTCCGCAGGAACAGGGCACTGAATATTTAAATTTAGTAACTCTCCTCCCCTCCATATTCCCAGAGTACCTCAGTGTTTTTTCTGTGCTCGAAGTAGCAACAAGGCTTGTGTGGAGCTCAACCCCACTTATTTTGAATATTTTCTTTTTCTTTTACTTTTTATTTTTACTTAACAATATCCACAACCCTTCCCCCCCTTCCAAAAGGCGTGGGTCAGGAATTGTGGACACTGCTGCATGCAGCTCTTGGCATGTCGGTCCTCGCTACAGAGCACCCTCATAGCCTACAGGCAACTCAGTTACTGAGACTGCAGGAGGGAGACAGCACTTACTAAAAAGCCCTGTCACTGCCTCCACCATCAGCATAAGGTAAGGGGCACTGCTCCTTTTATTTATATTGCTGGGGGTAGGGGCGGTCAGCTCACGCAGCCGCCCGCCATGTGGGGTCGGAACAGTTTTCTATTTTATCCTTAGCCCTGCGCCGCTGCTGCCACGGTCACTCCCGGCCGCCCGCCAGCGCCGGTCATTACCCAGCCCCGGACTGCTAGGGCTAGCAGCCGCCGCTGGGCGCTCTCCATCGCTCCCCAACGCTCGGCTCTCTGCGCCGCTGCTCTCCCCCTCCCTTCCGCTTCAGAGCTCCGGGCCGCGAACGGCGGCTGGCGCGGCTCTGTCTGCCGGGAGAGGAGAGACTGACCGCGGACAGTGCGTGCTGCCGGTGTGTTAAGGGGAGGTCGCGCGGGAGGGAAGAGGATTGTGCCCGCATAGACGCGAGAGGCCCCATAAACTAAGCTGCATTTTCATGCAGCAGCACATTATCTACACAGCACACGTTCAGGCTTTTAAGCCTGTATTGCATATAGCTTTAAATAGATGGGTATATATATGCATGTGTATTTGGATATATGTGTATATGTATATATATATATATATATATATATATATATATATATATATATATATATATATATATATGTGTGTGTATATATATATGTATATATATATATGTGTTGGCTGTGTGTGTATGTATGTATATAATATATAGATATATAAAATGGATGTAGGTATATATATCTTTGTATAAATAAAAAAAAAAGCACGTGGCAGGACGCCATTTTAACTCTACTTCCTGCTTCTTTTTTCAGGAAGTTGCTGTCCTACACCCGGCCATCGGATGGAGCATGGGTGTTACTAGGAATTTTGCACAGGTTTCATGTAGTGTAGAACATGTGCAATACACTTCAGGCTTATATACACTTTAGTAACATTTCCTGAGTCGTGGGACTTGTTTCTCTTTGTGTACTTGTCTGTCTCTGTAGCTAATGCTAAATCAAAAGCCGCTTCACTACAACGTGTGTGTCCAGGGATCTACCACATGCACTATATGTTTGTAAATACAGCTACACATACGTTCCCTTCCCCTCAGCCTCCATACCAAGGCTGGAGGATGTAATGTCGGGTTTACAATCGAAAATGGCCACGCCATGTAAGGAACGTGAATCAGCGAGATCTGAAGCTAAGGCAATGCCTCCTGAGATGCCAGTAGAGGCTCAGGAGACGTTCAGGACTTTGCACAAAGGTCTAGCTCTATTCCGGAAAATAGTTATCATTTCTCTTATAACTTCCCATTTTCAGGTATGTTGCGTTATGAAGACCTCCTATCGCATGACTAATATGAGGAGGTGAGGTGTGCCAGTAGTCAGATTATTTGCTAAACAGAGAACTCCAGTGTGTGTTCCTTATTCAGATTCTCTTCATAAACCAGAGTCTATGAATGGGAAAATCCACCGGCTGTGGATTCGCTGGTGTCAAACCTTTCACAGTTACCCAGTCCAACTGCTACTACGCTTAAAAACCAGTCAGTGTAAGCTAGAAGCTATACTAAAGTCAATGTATACAGCAGCTGGGGTGTTGCTTAGACCTACTTTAGGGGGAATTTGGGAGAATAAGGCTGTAGTTGTGTGGAACACAGCTCAGTTCAGCCTACAGAAAGACCACCTTATAATTCTCTCTTATCACATCTGTGAATCTGCTTAGTATCTAGGTACGGCTTCTATGGACGTCGGCCAGGTTTGTTATCGCCGTTCAGCTTCACTAGCTCCGGCACGACGTACCCTCTGGCTGCGTTCTTAGCAGGCGGAGGTTAAATGTGGTATAGAAGCGTTACTTGCACTGGCAAGAAATTGTTTGGTCCTGAAGTGGACATATGGATTTCTGAGGTACATAGACGGTAATACTCTGAACCAGCGTTCCAATCCTTTAGACCTTTCAAGGCCGTGATACAGGAACAACCACCCACGGTAGATGTGGTAGAGGACGTGGTTTCAACAAACCAACACCAGTCGTCCGGAAGCTAAGGTCACAGACAAGCCAGTGGCATGACGGGCTCCCAGCCCATCAGTTGTGGGGGCACACCTTCAGACGTTCCTTTTGGCGTGGTTCCAGACATCCACAGATGGTGGATCAGCAGTTTAGTGTAAAAAGGTTACAAATTAGAGTTAGACTGTCTCCCACAACTGCGGTTTTTCAAGACTGCCTCTGTCGGACGACAAGAGGGCGGTTCTGTAATTTGCCATTCAGTCTCTGCTGGATTCCGCAGTTTTGATTCTGGTCCCTGTACAAAAACAAGTTCAGGGTTATTATTCCAGTCTGTTTGTGGCACCAAAGCCGGATAGCTCGGTCAGGCCAATATTGAACTTAAAGGGTCTCAATCAGTATGTCACTTACTACAGATTCAAGTTGGAATCTCTGTGGTCTGTAATTGCAGGTTTAGAGCCACAAGAATTCAGGGATTGCGCTGGATCTCAAGGATGCGTGCTTACACAATCCGATTTGGCCACCTCATCAGAGGTTCTTGCGGTTTGCGATATGGCAGAACCATTACCAGTTTCAGGTTCTACCATTTGGCCTCTCGCCAGCGCCTCGGGTATTCACTAAAGTGATGTCTGTGATGATAGCTCATCTCAGATCCCTGGGAGTGACAATAGTTCCGTACTTAGACGATCTGCTCATCAAAGCTCCGTCTCAACAGACGCTCCTCCAACATGTGTTGCTAACGTACAATGTACTAGTTCAGCACGGTTGGATTGTCAACTTCAAGAAATCACATCTACTTCCGTCTCAACGACTTCAATTCCTGGGCATGATTCTCGATACGGTAAATCATACCTCCCAAAACGGAACGTACAGATTATTCGTCATCTGGTACAATTAGTGCTCAAGCCACGCACAGTCTCAGTACATTTGTACATTCGCCTCTTAGGCACAATGGTGTGGCTTTCGAAGCGCTTCAGTTCGGAAGATTTCACTCGCGTCCTTTTCAACTGGATGTGCTCGCACAGTGGTCGGGCTCGCATCTGCAGATTCACCGGAGGGTGAGGTTGTCTCCACGGGCCAGAGTATCTCTACTCTGGTGGCTCAACGTACACAATCTAACCGCAGGGAAACGGTTCAGCGCCTGGAATTGGATAATTCTAACGTCGGACGCCAGTTTCAGAGGTTGGGGAGCTGTGGTTCAAATTGGTCAGCTCCAGGGTCTCTGGGCGGATCACGAAAGATTGCTGTCTATAAATGTCCTGGAACTCCGGGCAATTTACAATGTGCTACGACAAGCAGTGCACATGCTTCGGTCTCACTGTCCAGGTGCAGTCAGACAACACGATGGCGGTCGCGTGCATTAACAAACAATGAGGAACGAGAAGCCGCATGGGCATGCGGGAAGTAGCTCGAATCCTCATTTGGGCCGAGCATCACCAAGTGGTGTTGTCGTCCGTGTTCATTCCGGGAGTGTACAACTGGGAGGCGAATTATCTTAGCCGTCGGGAATTTCATCCAGAAAAATGGCCATTAAATCCAGAAGTGTTTCGCATGTTGGTCCAAAGGTGGGGTTACCCTCAAGTGGACCTGATGGCATCTCGCCACAATCACCAAACGCCCCAGTATGGGTCCAGAATGAGAGATCCAAAGGCAGTGGCGGTGGATGCTCTCACAATCGCGTGACAGTACAGCCACGTGTATCTGTTTCCACCGTTTCCGCTGTTCCCTCTGTTGCTTAAACAGAGAGTCCGCCACAGTCATACTAGTGGCGCCTCATTGGCCTCGGTGAGCTTGGTTCTCGGATCTCCGTGGATTTCTCGCAGGCGATCTTTGGCCGCTCTCACTCCGTCCGGTCCTGTTACAACAGGGTCTGTTCCTTTACCCCGATTTAGTGCGGCTGCGTTTCATGGGGTGGCTGTTGAGACCGCCCTCTTAAGAAGAGAGGGCATTCCAGATTCGGTTATACCAACCATGTTACGAGCTAGGAAGCCGGTTACAGCAGCTCATTATTACAGAATATGGCGTGCCTATATAGGTTGGTGTGAAGCTTGGAAGTTCCGACATCTTCTTTCAAGTTATCCCGTCTTTTGTTATTTCTACAGACGGGGTTAGATGGAGGACTGCGTTTATCTACACTAAAAGTGCATGTATCTGCTTTGTCAATTTACTTTCAAAGAATATTGGCTCTATTGCCGTCTCACACACCGTTTCTGCAAGGTGTTCTCAGAGTACAGCCTCCATTCATTCCACCTACAGCGCCATGGGACTTGAATCTGGTTTTAGATTTTGTACAGCTTCATACTTTGAACCCTTACATTAAGTGGATGTTAAGTTTCTCACTTGGAAAACGATTTTTTTCTCCTAGCCTTAGCTTCGGCAAGGCGTGTTTCAGATTTGGGTGCATTGGCATGCAAGCCACTGTTTGTAGTGTTTCATGATGACAGAGCGGAGCTTTGTACGAATCCCGCTTTCTGGCAAAAGGTAGTGTCATATGTTCACATCAATCAACCAATAGTAGTTCCTGTGTTAACAGGACAGTCTGGAACTTTGGATGTGGTACGCGCATTACGCGTTTGTGTCCCGAACGTCTACAGTTTGTAAGACGGATACGTTGTTTGTTCTCTATGATGCTGCCAAAATGGGTTGGCCAGCTTCTAAGCAGACCTTATCCAGATGGATTATACTGACCATACGTCAGGCTTACCTTCATGCTAGGTTACAGCCGCATACATCAGTAACAGCTCTTTCCACACGTTCTGTGGAAACTTCAGGGGCAGCTGGTCGTGGGGTTTCTACGACGCAGAATTGCCTTGCGGCTACATAGTCATCAGTGCATACGTTTGTGCGCTTTTACAAGTTAATGCGTTTGCGGCATCAGCATCTAGCTTTGGCCGCCTAGTGTTACAGGTGCCAAACAGCTCTCCTGCCCACGAGGGAAGCTTTGGTACGTCCCAAGAGTACTCCAGTGACCCCTAGTGGATGAATAAGAAAATAGGATTTTGGTACTTACCAGGTAAATCCTTTTCTTTGAATCCATAGGGGGCACTGGACGCCCACCCAGAGCAGTTTTATCTAGTTTGTGGTAAGTTCAGGGGATCTTATGGTAACGTTCTCACCGACTGGTTCAAGTTTTCAAGTTCTATCGGTTATAGTGTCAACTGTTTAGTTGTCAGTAACGTTATGTGTCAACTTTAATGTTGTCTGTTATGTTATAATGTTATATGTAATTCTCCATTGTCAACCTCTCTATCGCTCCTGTTCGGCTCAGTAAAAAACACTGAGGTACTCTGGGAATATGGAGGGGAGGAGAGTTACTAAATTTAAATATTCAGTGCCCTGTTCCTGCGGAAGCCGTCCATATCCCAAGAGTACTCCAGTGCCCCCTATGGATTCAAAGAAAAGGATTTACCTGGTAAGTACCAAAATCCTATTTGTGGAGAGCTGACAAACAAGATATATGAAATATATTTATTAAAATAACACACCAATAAAAACTGATAAACAATATATAGAAAGATTATAAAATTGTATATACTCTGAAAAAAACGTGAATATATTTAATAAACGGTATCCACAAATTAAAATGATTATATCAATATATAGAATATTAAATCAGTGCAGATATAGATTTGTAATACTGTTTAAGAAATGTATCATTACTATGGCTGCTTACTGAAATTGTATCACTTCAAGAATTTATCTTGGTAACAAATAATCTTACTACAAGTGCAGAGGCAACATGCACTCTGTAGCTAGTGAAACGTAGAAGTCCCAACAGTTATTAGTAGTATATAATTACCTCTCCTGGGTCTATGAACACCGAGCGTCCTCGGTAGAGTCCACCTTAGCCCACTGATTGATTGAAAAAGGATAGGAGGTGAGCTGAATTGCTCTAACAGACTGCTATTGTATAATTACCGGCGTCTTCATAATAGTTACCAAGACATTCATATGGTCTCCCGAGGGCTGGAGAAAGTCCTTTAAATGCCCACTTGAATGAAGGAGAAAAGTATAATGTCCGGTATTCCCAGTCGGAGGTGCTGCTGGTGGCCGCTGTTAGCGGAGTGCGCCGTGCAATAGCGCTGGTCAGGGCCGCCGTTAATAACAAGGAGAATCCTCTGATGGCTGTGAGCGCCGTGTCGTAGCGCTGGCCGTAGCCATCCTTAATTGCAAGGGTAGTCCTCTGTTGGCTAAAGGCGCCGTGCAGTGGCGCTGGCCGGAGCCGCCGTTAGTTACAGAAGTTCCACCGAAGTGATGACAGCCACTGGAAATGAAGAAAAGGCGCTATGCAGTAGCGTTTAGCCGGAGCAGCCTCTATTGATAGAGGGAATCTTCTATTGAGTAGCGGGGAGCATCCCCGTGAGTGAGCGATGCCAATAGATTAGATTCGGTAATCAGAGTATATGGGAGGAGCCCTAACGCGTTTCGTCACGAATCACGTGACTTTATCAAAGGAACGGAGGTAAGCGCAGCGGTAGCGGGGCGCTTCGTGCTCCCACACACCAACGGCACTCATAGGGTGCAGGGCGCGGGGGGGGGAGCGCCCTGAGCAGCAGTTACGGAGGACTGGTTTAACTGGCAAAAGAGCATAGTCGGGCACCGTGTACGATACCCCCGCCAGTACATAGCTGCAGTCGCGCTGCGCGCCAGTGCTCCTACACACCAACGGTTTTACTTGGGCGCAGGGGGAGGGGGGGCGCCCTGGACAGCAATATGTATAGGGTATACACTATATATGGTCCCCTGCCTGCATATATACTATAACGGGGCTGAAGCGTGCAGATGGGGGCGGGGCTTAGCCCACACACAGGGTTCAGCTCCATTTTCTCACTGTCCCCGCCAAAAGATATGTACGGCACAAACGAGGGGGGGGGGGGGGGGCACTGTCTTTTAGTGTTATGTTGGGCATATATAACTATTTGATTTAGAGATGAGCATGTAATCATTGTGTGTATTTTCTGTGTGCTCCCTGTCGGATATACCCACTATAGTTCACTGGTGTCGACAGGCGTGAGTGTTCTGTCACAAACACCTATGGGGTTCACTGTCGGCATCGCCGACGCCTGTGGGTACTTGATACAGTAGTCAACAGGTCGGTAGTGGTATGCGTGCAAAAAGTAAACACTATATGGGAGACACAGTAGTTTGTGGGTGACCCTGTCGGCACCAACTGTTATTACCGGGTGTAAATTGACGTGCTGTAACTGACTTATACCTGTATATATATTTATATGTATGGTTCGGTTCCATGGGCCTGTAGCTCGAGCACAGACATGTTAGTATTTGTGGGGGAGTGATATTAAGATTATATAGGTATACTTCCCTCGGGGTCGCAAGAATGTTATTTTGCCTGGTTACTAATCCCTGCTGTCGACTAATACTAGGTTTTTCTGTCAACTGTTTCCTGGTCTGATCCACAACTGGGCATTCAGTACATGGTCCTACACATTCAGAACCCATTAATGTCACTAGGGACCCGAAGGCTCCGGACAATCCGCTTATATGTATGATTGATGTATAGTGTGTGTGTGTGTGTGTGTATGTATGTATGTATATATGTGTATATATATATATATATATATATTAGTGTGTATTACAATATGTTTATTCATATTGTGATTTATAATGAATGCTGACGTAATAGTATTCCTTCTCATGTGCTGGTCGCTCTGTTGATAAAGCTCTAGGTCGGCCGTGACTCACATCCTCTCAAGGAGTCCGAAGGTTTTATTCTTTTCCCGCCACGGATAGAATACTGTGAAAGTCAACTCCTGGTCGACATGGGGCCCTGTCTCAAAGGATCGTATACTATACAGGAAGCTAAGTGATATTTTATTTCTATGCTTTGGGCTTATTTGCATTACATGCACATGAGGGAGTGTTTATATTCGGAAAGACATCCAATAGAATTACCCTGAAGAGAGAGGGGATGTTCCTTTATGTTGGTTCTTCTCTATAACATTGCGGCAGGCTGCAATACGTATACAGGTGGTGTGGCCGGGGGAATGCTGAGGCTGACTCCGAGAGATACTGGAGTTTTTCCCTGGGACAGTGTACCGCTGTTTGGGGGATGCTTCAGTTCAGTCAATCTCGGCGGATACTGCTGGTAAGTCTAACTTCGTGAGTTAGATTCCCTCACAACGGTTGTTGACGCATTCTTTGTGGGATGCAGTCGTTTTAACTAGTTCGATACCGTTATTTTTTCCTATTCTGTGTAGACTGTGGAAGGTGAAAAGGTAAGAGTTCTGCAGCCTTGTTAGGTTCGCAGTAGAGGATGTCGTTTCTGTTTCTACCACATACACCACATGTCGCGGAGTCTATCTGGCTGGACCCCACTCCGGTGGGGACTCGTTTACTACTTTAAGTTAGTCCTGAAATAGACTAGGACCCAGTGAGTTACTTATAGAATTCAAAGGGGGACATTCTGGAGTTAGATGTTTCCCCTCACTGATTTTCTAATGGATCTTGCTGTTTCCCCTCTGGAAGGGGATGTAGTACACGACGCCATACCAGAGGTGCGTCAGGTTCAGGGCCTTGTCCTGCTGTCCCTGTTAAAAAAAACAAAAAAAAGAACTAAGAGGTTTACATGCGTTCTACGCATTCTGCTTACCTGGGTGGATATACAGGATTGTCGATGGAGAAATAGATTTCCTCTGCAGACGCGATCTCCATCCGGGAGAAATACAGACGTCGAAGTTTTCGAAGAAGTGACAAGTCTTTGAGGAGTGCCTCAATTGGACATGTTGGCGTCTCGCCTCAACGAGAGGCCTCCGGTATATTGTTCCAGGTCAAGGGACACTCAAGCTATAGCAGTGGACGCTCTCGTGTCCCCTTGGGTGTTTTTCAGTCTGTCTATGTGTCCCCTCCGATTTCATTCGTCTGAAGGTGATATAAGTAAGAAGGAAAAAGGTTCAGGCGATCCTCATTGTTCCGGTCTAGTCAAGGATGGCTTGGTATCCAGTTTTTCATGATTACTCATAGAAGATCACTGGCCTTTTCCTCTACGTGAGCAACTGTTACAGCAAGATCCGGGCGTGTCTCAAGACTTACTGTGGCTGCGTTTGACGGCGTGGCGGTTGAATGCCATATCCTAGCCCGAAAGGGTATTCCCAGTGAAGTAATTTCCACGCTTCTTCAGGCTAGAAAAGAAGTAACGGCAAAGCGCTGGGTGTGTGCTGGCATATTCTCCTGGTCTCTCCAAAGGGCTTTATTGGGGGACTGTCTCCATATAGATATATATCCCTGAGTGTGTGGGGGTGTCGGTACGTGTATCGGCATGTCTGAAGCGGAAGGCTCATCTAAGGAGGTGGTAGAGCAGATTGTGGTGTCTCCGGTGACGCCGACACATGATTGGGTGGATATGTGGAATGTTTTAAATGCAAATGTGTCTTTATTACATAAGAGAATGGACAAAGCAGAGTCCAGGGAAAAAATGGAGTCAATCCATGGCTTTGGCTGTATCACAGGGCCCTTCATGGTCTCAAACGTCCCCTGTCCCAAGTAGCAGACACTGATACCGACACGGATTCTGACTCCAGTGTAGACTACGATGATGCAAGGTTACACCCAAGGGTGGCCAAAAGTATTCATTATATGATTGCAATAAAAGATGTTTTGCATATCACAGATGACCCCTTTGTCCCTGACAAGAGGGTATGCATGTTAAAGGAAAAGAAACCTGAGGTAACCTTTCCCCCATCTCATGAGCTGAAAGCTTTATTTGAAAAGGTTTGGGATACTCCAGACAAACTGCAGATTCCCAAGAGAATTCTTATGGCGTATCCTTTCCCTGCACAGGACAGGTGACGGTGGGAATCCTCACCCAGGGTGGATAAGGCTTTGACGCGCTTGTCTAAAAAGGTGGCGCTACAGTCTCCAGACACAGCAGCCCTCAAGGATCCTGCTGATCGCAGACAGGAAACTACCTTAAATCAATTTATGCACATATGGGTGCCTTGCTCAGACCGTCAGTAGCGTCATCTTGGGTATGTAGCGCAGTAGCAGCATGGGCAGATAACTTGTCATCTGACATTGATACCCTAGATAGGGATAGCATTTTATTGACCTTGGGTCACATTAAACACGCAGCCTTATATATTAGAGACTGTGAGAGACGTTGGGCTGTTAGGTTCAAGAGCAAACGCTATGGCAATTTCTGCTAGGTGAGCCATGTGGACCCCGCCAAAGGACGGGTGATGCCGACTCAGAGACATATGGAAATTTTGCCTTACAAGGGTGAGGTTTTATTTGGGGAGGGTCTCGCGGACCTGGTTTCCACAGCTACCGCGGGTAATTCTTCTTTTTTACCATATGTTCCCCCACAGCAAAAGAAAACACCTCAATATCAAATGCAGTCCTTTCGGTCGCTTAAGTCCAGAAGAGGTCGGGGCTCTTCCTTCCTCGCCTGAGGTAAGGGTAGAGGGAAGAGAACACCTGCTGCTGCTAGTTCCCAGGAGCAGAAGTCCTCCCCGGCTTCTGCTGAATCCACCGCATAACGCTGGGGCTCCACTGAGGGAGTCTGCACCGGTGGGAGACCTGCTAAAACCAAAAAGAGTTTCTGTTCATCAATGCACTCGTGTTCTGGGGAAAATGGTGGCAGCCTACGAGGCCATCCCCTTCGGCAGGTTTCATGCAAGGACGTTTCAGTGGGACCTCCTGGACAAGTGGTTGGGGTCCCATCTACAAATACATCAGAAGATAAGCCTGTCCCCCAGGGCCAGGGTGTCTCTCCTGTGGTGGCTGCAAAGTACTCGCCTTCTAGAGGGTCGCAGGTTAGGCATTCAAGACTGGGTTCTGGTGACCACGGACGCGAGCCTCCGATGATGGGGAGCAGTCACACAAGGAAGAAATTTTCAGGGGCTATGGTCAAGCCAGGAGGCTTGTCTACACATCAACGTACTGGAGTTGAGGGCCATATACAACGGCCTACGACAAGCGGAGAATCTTCTTTGCGACCTGCCGGTTCTGATTCAATCAGACAATGTCACAGCCGTGGCTCATGTAAACCGCCAAGGCGGGACAAGGAGCAGAGTGGCAATGGTCACATAGACATGATGGCGTCCCGCCTCAACAAGAAGCTTCGGAGGTATTGTGCCAGGTCAAGGGACCCTCAGGCAGTAGCGGTGGACGCCCTGGTGACACCATGGGTGTTTCAGTCGGTCTATGTATTCCCCCCTCTTCCTCTTATCTCAAAAATATTGAGAATCACAAGACCAGAGTGAAAACTATACTCATTGTTCCAGATTGGCCTCGAAGGGCCTGGTATTCAGATCTTCAGGAGATACTCACAGAATAATAGAATATCCGTGGCCTCTTCCTCTCGGGGGACCTGTTGCAACAGGGGCCCTGCGTGTTCCAAGACTTACCACGGTTATGTTTGACGGCATGGCGGTTGAACACCGAATCCTAGCTGGGAAAGGTATTCCGGAGGAAGTCATCCCTACTCTGATAAAAAAAAAATAATACAAATATCCTCAATCAAAAAGGAAAAAATCAAGCGCTCCTAATTGTGCAATATTACTATATAAGTATACACACACCTTTAAATGTGCAACATAAAAGGCTAGGAAGGAGGTGACGGCAAAACATTATCACCGTAATTGGAGGAAGTATGCATCTTGGTGGGAAGCCATGAATGCTCCTACGGAAGATTTCCATCTGGGCCGTTTTCTCCACTTTCTACAGACAGGAGTGGATATGGGCCTAAAATTAAGCTCCATTAAGGTGCAGATTTCGGCCCTATTTTCTTTCAGAAGGAATTGGCTTCTCTCCCAGAAGTCCAGACTTTTGTAAAGGGAGTGCTGCACATCCAGCCTAATTGTGTGCTCCCAGTGGCACCATGGGACCTTAATGTGGTGTTACGGTTCCTGAAGTATCACTGGTTTGAACCTCTTCCAACGGTTGAATTAAAATTTCTCACTTGGAAGGTGGTCATGTTGTTGGCCTTGGCATCTGCAAGGCTGGTGTCCGAATTGGCGTACTTGTCTCACAAGATCCCCTATTTGATTTTCCATCTGGATAGAGCAGAGTTGAGGACTCGTCCTCAATTTTTGCCTAAGGTGGTTTCTTCACTTCATATGAACCAACCTAATGTGGTGCCTGTGGCTACGGATGACTTGGAGGATTCCAAGTCCCTGGATGGAGTCCGGGCCTTAATCTATGTAACCAGGACGGCTCGGGTTAGAAAAACAGAAGCACTGTTTGTCCTGTATGCAGCCAACAAAGTTGGCTCTCCTGCTTCGAAGCAGACTATTGCTCGCTGGATCAGTAAAACGATTCAGCAGGCTCATTCTACGGAAGGATTGCCGTTACCAAATTCGGTAAATGCCCATTCCAATAGGAAGGTGGGCTCTTCTTGGGCGGCTGCCCGAGGCGTCTCGGCTTTACAGGTTTGCCGAGCAGCTACCTGGTCGGGTCCAAACAATTTTGCAAAGTTCTATAAGTTTGATACCCTGGCTGATGAGGACTTTGCGTTTGCTCAGTTAGTGCTGCAGAGTCGTCCGCACTCTCCCGCCCGGTCTGGAGCTTTGGTATAAACCCCATGGTCCTTACAGAGTCCCCAGCATCCTCTAGGACGTAAGAGAATAAGATTTTAAACCTACCGGTATATCTTTTTCTCCTAGTCCGTAGAGGATGCTGGGCGCCCGTCCCAGTGCGGAAAAAATCTGCAAGGCTTGTATATAGTTGTTGCTTACATAAGGGTTATGTTACAGTTGAGATCAGTCTTTAGCTGATACTGTTTTGTTCATACTGTTTTGCATATATTCCAGGTTATGCGGTGTGGGCTGGTATGAATCTTGCCCTTAGATTAGCAAAATCCTTTCCTCGTATTGTCCATCTCCTCTGGGCTCAGTTTCTCTAACTGAGGTCTGGAGGAGGGGCATAGAGGGAGGAGCCAGTGCACACCCATTCTAAAATTCTTTATAGTGCCCATGTCTCCTGCGGAGCCCTTCTATACCCCATGGTCCTTATGGAGTCTCCAGCATCTTCTACGGACTAGGAGAAAGATTTACCGGTAGGTTTAAAATCTTATTTTTTATTATATGATAGAAGCCTCTGATTTAAGCCGAATGTGGATAACTGCATTTTTATTCATAAAGGTAGTGCGTTTGTAGACTAACTCCCCCTCCCCCCCCCCCCCCCCCCCTCCCCCCCCCCCCCACACACACACACACACACACACACACACACACACACACACGGTATATGGTGAGGGACCGAGGCGTTATGGGAAATCTCAAAAGGCTTAACTGTAAGGTGCCAATTGCCTATAACCCCAATGTTATCCCTGTGGACGCTATGGAACTCGACTAAGTCTACCAGAACGCTTATTTTAAATACCTACAAGAATAACGTTTTATCCACAGTACCATTGTTTTATTGTTGCTTGTTTCAAGTGACCATGGATCGAGCTATACCTATTACTATTGTGCATTGCTTTATGGTTTGTTCTACTGATCTGTTAAATTTGTTACGTTTTCTAATGTGCACAAAAGCTAATTTTTTTTTATTTTTATTTTTAATCTTCAGGAACCAGATAGACAAGAGAGAGCTAGAAATTCATATGCTTGTAAGTATATTTTTGAAATCTTGCTTTCTGGGGTAACCACCTTACATCTAGTTTTGGTACTTAACTGTACAAGCTGTGTTTTCTTAGGGTACATACAGTTCAGGCCCAATATTTGCAGGCTTGGATACACACTTGTACAGGTGAAACTCAGAAAATTAGAATATTGTGCAAAAGTTCATTTATTTCAGTAATTAAACTTAAAAGGTGAAACTAATATATAGACTCATTACATGTAAAGTGAGATTTCAAGCCTTTATTTGTTATAATTTTGTTGATTGTGGCTAACAGCGTAAAATAACACCAAATCCAGAATCTCAGAAAATTAGAATATTACATTAAATCAATTAAAGGATCTTAAATACAGAAATGTCTGCCCTCGGAAAAGTATATTCATGTACTCAGCACTTGGTTTGGGCCCGTTTTGCATGAACTACTGCCTCAGTGTGATGTCATGGATTTTATCAGCCTGGGGCACTGCTGAGATGTTATGGAAGACAAAAAAAAAGGATGCTTCAATAGCAGCCTTCAGCTCTGCTGCATTGTTCGGTCTCATCTTTCTTTTCGCAGTGTCCCATAGATTCTTTCTCTTACGTCCTAGGGGATACTGGGAGTCCATTTAGTACCATGGGTTAGACTGGTCCACTAGGAGCCATAAGCACTCTTAAGATATTGATAGTGTGCGCTGGCACTTCCCTCTATGGGCCTCCTACCAGACTAGGTCAATGTTCCCGGAGGAGCCGGTCACGTCTCTAGAAGCTCCTGAAGAATGTTCTGCATTTATTTTCTGAGTATTTTCAGGCAGGACTGGATGGCACCTGCCTGCCTGTTTCGTGGGACTTAGGGGGGTGGCGGAATGGCCCAACCTCTGAGTTAATGGTCCCGTTCCCTGCTGACCGGACACTAGCTCCTGAGGGAACTATTCGCAAGCCCCACGACTGCGATCCTACATTTCCGCAGCACGCCGCCACCCCTAACGGAGCCAGAAAAATGAAGAGTGGTGAGTACTAAGCTGGCGTCCCAGTTAGCGGGTAGCCGGCCATTAAGGTGGCATGAGGTTACGGAGACGCGCTGCTTCTTCACGGGGCGGACTGCGTCTCCCACTGTGTACGAACACAAACGCTGAACAGCAGACACCAGCGCCATTTTCCCTCTGCAGCTGACAGACGCTGACTGACAGGGACGCACCGCTCTTCCGGAGAGACTCCAGATTACGTCAGCGGTACCAGGGGGTGATGGGGGGTGGGGGGGGGGGGGGAATTATTAGTGTACTAAATCCTTAATCTGGGTACTTCGTCTGCGACCCTGCTAAACTTGGCATTAGCGTTAAGGGCGCAGTGTGCTGGTTCCATACTCCCTCTCTCCCTGGAATGGCTTTTTGTGGGTTAATTATGCGTTTAAACTTTTCCTCTGTGTGCGATAACTGTTACAGTATGTCAGGCAAAGGGTGTGTTTCATGTAAGGCACAGTGTTCCTCTTCCCTTGGGGGTTCACTAGTGTGTACTCAATGTAGTGTCCCTACCCAGGCTAGTGGTGCTGAACTAGCATGGCTAGACTCCATTTAGGGGAATTATTTCCACAATCTCTACTAAGTTAACTCAGAATATGAGAGACTCAATCTGAGTTTATGAAAGACTCAGTACCCAAACCAGCGTCTCAGTCCCCTGCCATTTGTCTGCAAAAACGCACTTTGGCCCACATCCTGCATTCTGACTCTAATTATGAGGGGTCAGACATGGAGGGTGAAGTGGACTCAGAGGTGGGGGAGGGTACTGTATCGCAGGGAATAGAGGCAATCAGAGAAGTTCTGATAATCCCTGATATGGTGACGGAGGAGTGTGAGTAATCTTATTTTCTCTAACGTCCTAAGTGGATGCTGGGGACTCCGTAAGGACCATGGGGAATAGCGGCTCCGCAGGAGGCTGGGCACAAAAGTAAAGCTTTAGGACTACCTGGTGTGCGCTGGCTCCTCCCCCTATGACCCTCCTCCAAGCCTCAGTTAGATTTTTGTGCCCGGCCGAGAAGGGTGCACACTAGGGGCTCTCTTGAGCTTCTTAGTGAAAGTTTTAGTTTAGGTTTTTTATTTTCAGTGAGACCTGCTGGCAACAGGCTCACTGCATCGAGGGACTAAGGGGAGAAGAAGCGAACTCACCTGCGTGCAGAGTGGATTGGGCTTCTTAGGCTACTGGACACCATTAGCTCCAGAGGGACCGAACACAGGCCCAGCCTCGGAGCTCGGTCCCAGAGCCGCGCCGCCGGCCCCCTTACAGAGCCAGAAGCAAGAAGAGGTCCGGAAAATCGGCGGCAGAAGACATCCTGTCTTCACCAAGGTAGCGCACAGCACTGCAGCTGTGCGCCATTGCTCCTCAGCACACTTAACACTTCGGTCACTGAGGGTGCAGGGCGCTAGGGGGGGGCGCCCTGAGCAGCAATATAAACACCTTGGCTGGCGAAAATACATCACATATAGCCCCCAGGGCTATATGGATGAATTTTAACCCCTGCCAGAATCCATAAAAAAGCAGGGGAGAAGTCCGCGAAAAAGGGGCGGAGCCTATCTCCTCAGCACACTGGCGCCATTTTCCCTCACAGCTCCGTTGGAGGGAAACTCCCCTGGCTCTCCCCTGCAGTCACTACACTACAGAAAGGGTTAAAAAAGAGAGGGGGGCACTAATTAGGCGCAGTATTAACAATACAGCAGCTATAAGGGGAAAAACACTTATATAAGGTTATCCCTGTATATATATAGCGCTTTGGTGTGTGCTGGCAAACTCTCCCTCTGTCTCCCCAAAGGGCTAGTGGGGTCCTGTCCTCTATCAGAGCATTCCCTGTGTGTGTGCTGTATGTCGGTACGTTTGTGTCGACATGTATGAGGAGAAAAATGATGTGGAGACGGAGCAGATTGCCTGTAATAGTGATGTCACCCCCTAGGGGGTCGACACCTGAGTGGATGAACTGTTGGAAGGAATTACGTGACAGTGTCAGCTCTGTATAAAAGACAGTGGTTGACATGAGACAGCCGGCTACTCAGCTTGTGCCTGTCCAGACGTCTCATAGGCCGTCAGGGGCTCTAAAGCGCCCGTTACCTCAGATGGCAGATATAGACGCCGACACGGATACTGACTCCAGTGTCGACGGTGAAGAGACAAATGTGACTTCTAGTAGGGCCACACGTTACATGATTGAGGCAATGAAAAATGTTTTACACATTTCTGATAATACGAGTACCACCAAAAAGGGGTATTATGTTCGGTGAGGAAAAACTACCTGTAGTTTTCCTGAATCTGAGAAATTAAATGAGGTGTGTGATGATGCGTGGTTTTCCCCCGATAACAACTGATAATTTCTAAAATGTTATTGGCATTATATCCTTTCCCGCCAGAGGTTAGGGTGCGTTGGGAAACACCCCCTAGGGTGGATAAAGCGCTCACACGCTTGTAAGGGCTCTACCCTCTCCTGAGATGGCCGCCCTTAAGGATCCTGCTGATAGAAAGCAGGAGGGTATCCTAAAATGTATTTACACACTTACTGGTGTTATACTGCGACCAGCAATCGCCTCAGCCTGGATGTGCAGTGCTGGGTTGGCGTGGTCGGATTCCCTGACTGAAAATATTGATACCCTAGATAGGGACAGTATATTTTTGCCTATAGAGCATTTAAAAGATGCATTTCTATATATGCGTGATGCACAGCGGAATATTTGCCGACTGGCATCAAGTCTAAGTGCGTTGTCCATTTCTACCAGTAGAGGGTTATGGACACGTCAGTGGTCAGGTGATGCGTATTCCAAACGGCATTTGGAAGTATTGCCTTAATAAGGGGAGGAGTTATTTGGGGTCGGTCTTTCAGACCTGGTGGCCACGGCAACAGCTGGGAAATCCACGTTTGTACCCCAGGTCGCCTCTCAACATGAGAAGACGCCGTATTATCAGGCGCAGTCTTTTCGTGGACAAGCGGGCAAAATGTTCCTCATTTCTGCCCCGTGACAGAGGGAGAGGAAAAAGGCTGCAGAAATCAGCCAGTTCCCAGGAACAGAAACCCTCTCCCAAGCCCTCAGTATGACGCTGGGGCTTTACAAGCAGAATCAGGCACGGTGGGGGGCCCGTCTCAATGAATTTCAGCGCGCAGTGGGCTCACTCGCAAGTAGACCCCTGGATCCTTCAGGTGATATCTCAGGGGTACAAATTGGAATTCGAGACGTCTCCCCCTCGCCGTTTTCCTGAAGTCGGCTTTACCGATGTCTCCTTCTGACAGGGAGACAGTTTTGGAAGCCATTCACAAGCTGTATTCCCAGCAGGTGATAATCAAGGTACCCCTCCTGCAACAGGGAACGGGGTATTATTCCACACTGTTGTGGTACCGAAGCCGGACGGCTCGGTGAGACCGATTCGAAATCTAAAATCTTTGAACACTTACATACAGAGGTTCAAATTCAAGATTGAGTCACTCAGAGCAGTGATTGCGAACCTGGAAGAAGGGGACTACATGATGTCTCGGGACATCAAGGATGCTTACCTTCATGTCAAAATTTACCCTTCTCACCAAGGGTACCTCAGGTTTATGGTACAGAACTGTCACTATCAGTTCAGACGCTGCCGTATGGATGGTCCACGGCACCCCGGGTCTTTACCAAGGTAATGGCCGAAATGATGATATTCCTTCGAAGGAAGGGAATTTTAGTTATCCCTTACTTGGACGATTCCCTGATAAGGGTAAGATCCAGGGAACAGTTGGAGGTCGGTGTAGCACTATCTCAGGTAGTGTTGCGGCAGCACGATTGGATTCTCAATATTCCAAAATCGCAGCTGGTTCCGACGACTTGTCTTCTGCTCCTAGGGATGATCCTGGACACAGTCCAGAAAAAGGTGTTTCTCCCGGAGGGGAAAGCCAGGGAGTTATCCGAGCTAGTCAGGAACCTCCTAAAACCGAGCCAAGTCTCAGTGCCTCAATGCACAAGGGTTCTGGGTAAAATGGTGGCTTCCTACGAAGCAATCCCATTCGGCAGATTCCACGCAAGAACTTTCCAGTGGGACCTGCTGGACAAATGGTCCGGGTCGCATCTTCAGATGCATCAGCGGATAACCCTGTCACCAAGGACAAGGGTGTCCCTCCTGTGGTGGTTGCAGAGTGCTCATCTTCTAGAGGGCCGCAGATTCGGCATTCAGGACTGGGTCCTGGTGACCACGGATGCCAGCCTGCGAGGCTGGGGAGCAGTCACACAGGGAAGGAATATCCAGGGCTTATGGTCAAGCCTGGAGACATCACTTCACATAAATATCCTGAAGCGAAGGGCCATTTACAATGCTCTAAGCTTAGCAAGACCTCTGCTTCAAGGTCAGCCGGTGTTGATCCAGTCGGACAACATCACGGCAGTCACCCACGTAAACAGACAGGGTGGCACAAGAAGCAGGAGGGCAATGGCAGAAGCTGCAAGGATTCTTCGCTGGGCGGAAAATCATGTGATAGCACTGTCAGCAGTATTCATTCCGGGAGTGGACAACTGGGAAGCAGACTTCCTCAGCACGACCTCCACCCGGGAGAGTGGGGACTTCACCCAGAAGTCTTCCACATGATTATAAACCGTTGGGAAAAACTCGACAGGTATTGCGCCAGGTCAAGGGACCCTCAGGCAATAGCTGTAGACGCTCTGGTAACACCGTGGGTGTACCAGTCAGTGTATGTGTTCCCTCCTCTGCCTCTCATACCCAAGGTACTGAGATTGATAAGATGGAGAGGAGTAAGCACTATATTCGTGGCTCCGGATTGGCCAAGAAGGACTTGGTAACCGGAACTTCAAGAGATGCTCACGGAGGATCCGTGGCCTCTACCTCTAAGAAGGGACCTGCTCCAACAAGGACCCTGTCTGTTCCAAGACTTACCGCGGCTGCGTTTGACGGCATGGCGGTTGAACGCCGGATCCTTAAGGAAAAAAGGCATTCCGGATGAAGTCATCCCTATCCTGATCAAAGCCAGGAAGGATGTAACCGCAAAACATTATCACCGCATTTGGCGAAAATATGTTGCGTGGTGCGAGGCCAGTAAGGCCCGACGGAGGAAATTCAACTGGGTCGATTCCTACATTTCCTGCAAACAGGAGTGTCTATGGGCCTGAAATTGGGGTCCATTAAGGTTCAAATTTCGGCCCTGTCAATTTTCTTCCAAAAAGAACTAGCTTCAGTCCCTGAAGTTCAGACGTTTGTAAAAGGGGTAATGCATATACAGCCTCCTTTTGTGCCTCCAGTGGCACTTTGGGATCTCAATGTAGTTTTTTGGGTTCCAAAAGTCACATTGGTTTGAACCACTGAAATCTGTGGAGTTAAAATATCTCACATGGAAAGTGGTCATGCTGTTGGCCCTGGCCTGGGCCAGGCGCGTGTCAGAATTGGCGGCTTTATCCTGTAAAAGCCCTTATCTGATTTTCCATTCGGACAGGGCGGAATTGAGGACTCGTCCTCAGTTTCTCCCTAAGGTGGTTTCAGCGTTTCACCTGAACCAACCTATTGTGGTGCCTGCGGCTACTAGGGACTTGGAGGACTCCAAGTTGCTAGACGTTGTCAGGGCCCTGAAAATATGTTTCCAGGACGACTGGAGTCAGAAAATCTGACTCGCTGTTTATCCTGTATGCACCCAACAAGCTGGGTGCTCCTGCTTCTAAGCAGACTATTGCTCGTTGGATTTGTAGTACAATTCAGCTTGCACATTCTGTGGCAGGCCTGCCACAGCCAAAAATCTGTAAATGCCCACTCCACAAGGAAGGTGGGCTCATCTTGGGCGGCTGCCCGAGGGGTCTCGGCTTTACAACTTTGCCGAGCAGCTACTTGGTCAGGAGCAAATACGTTTGTAAAATTCTACAAAATTGATACCCTGGCTGAGGAGGACCTGGAGTTCTCTCAATTGGTGCTGCAGAGTCATCCGCACTCTCCCGCCCGTTTGGGAGCTTTGGTATAATCCCCATGGTCCTTACGGAGTCCCCAGCATCCACTTAGGACGTTAGAGAAAATAAGAATTTACTTACCGATAATTCTATTTCTCGTAGTCCGTAGTGGATGCTGGGCGCCCATCCCAAGTGCGGATTGTCTGCAATACTGGTGCATAGTTATTGTTACCAAAAAAAAAAAAAAAATCGGGTTATTGCTGTAGTGAGCCATCTTTTCTAGAGGCTCCTCTGTTATCATGCTGTTAACTGGGTTCAGATCACAAGTTGTACGGTGTGATTGGTGTGGCTGGTATGAGTCTTACCCGGGATTCAAAATCCTTCCTTATTGTGTACGCTCGTCCGGGCACAGTATCCTAACTGAGGCTTGGAGGAGGGTCATAGGGGGAGGAGCCAGTGCACACCAGATAGTCCTAAAGCTTTCTTTAGATGTGCCCAGTCTCCTGCGGAGCCGCTATTCCCCATGGTCCTTACGGAGTCCCCAGCATCCACTACGGACTACGAGAAATAGAATTATCGGTAAGTAAATTCTTATTTTAAAAGAAATCCTCAGCCACTTTTCCTGTGTCAAAGGAACTAAATACCCTAAAAATGGGAAAGGATAAATAAATATTATCAAAGGGAGTGCTATATGTTTTTCAATGGTTCAAATAACAATTTATTATGTAAAATATTTTAAAAGTTTGTCTAAAATAGATCAATATAATAAAAAATGCAAATTACACCAATAATAATCACTAGCACATAAAAGGATCTCTGTTACCACAGTTCTTTAGTGTAGAGTCCACAGACAATGTGTGTATAGGAGCTTCAATATAGTATGTTTAAGCAAACTGCAGGTGCTATTTGTAACTCCAATGAGAGACTGTTATATGGATAGTCAGAAATTAGCCAGGTTATTATCTTTTTGGACAGAGACGCAGCCGTAACTTGATACGGCTTGCACAGTGTAGAACACCCCACAGAGATACCACTCTTGTGTGCCCTCCCCACCGCTGAAACCGAATTCTCACCATTGCCGTTAGTTTTCTTTAGCACAGCCGGCTGTATTGCATGTATTGGGTGGTGTCGGGTAGATGCAGCGGTACGTCTGTGTCCACAGGGAGGGGAAGCGCAGCTCCGGGTGGCAGCCGATGAATAAAACCAAAAACAGCCTCAGGTCTGTGGATCCTTGTAGGTACTCCGGATCATGTAGGTGCAGTGATAAAATCCCTTAATGCATTTCTCCGTGCTTATTAGACATACGGTTTCATCAGAAGGTCCCCTGCGCTACCCCTCCCTGTGAAAGATATTGGACTCCTCAGTTCACATGCCGCTACCATGGCAGTATCGGCTCGGCGGGCGTTGTGGATTCGCCAATGGAACGTGGATTCAGATTCCAAAAGAAATATGGAGGCTTTCCCATATAAAGGTGAGGCCTTATTTGGCGATGGACTGGATGCGTTAGTCTCGGCAGCTTACCGCAGGTAAGTCAACATTTTTGCCCTATGCACCTGCACTGGCAGAAAAGACATATCATCTGCACATGCAGTCCTTTCGGCCCAATAAATACAAAAAAGCGAGAGGTTCCCCCTTTGCCTGAAGGGGAAAGGGAAAGAAGTCCACAACAGCTTCAGGTTCCCAGGAGCAGAAGTCTACCCCTACTTCTACCAAATCTTCAGCATGACGCTGGGGCTCCTTTGCGGGAGGCCGCTCGGGTGGGGGCACGTCTCAAACTGTTCAGCCAAGGTTGGATTCTGTCTGGCCTGGATCCCTGGGTGTTGCAAATAGTGTCCCAGGGATACAAGCTGGAGTTTCAAGACGTTCCCCCATGCCGATTTTTCAAATCGACCTTGCCAGCTTCTTTTCCAGAAAGGGAAGCAGTAACAGCGGCAATCCAAAAATTGTCAGGATCAGGTCATAGTCCTGGTATCTTTGTCACAACAAGGGGAGGTGTTTTATTCAAGCCTTTTTGTAGTTCCGAAGCCGGACGGCTCGGTCAGACCGATCATAAACCTGAAAAATCTGAATCTCTACTTGAAACGATTCAAGTTCAAAATGGAATCACTGAGGGCAGTGATTTCCAGTCTGGAGGAGGGGGACTACATGGTGTCTGTAGACATAAAATATGCTTACCTGCATGTTCCCATTTATCCTCCTCACCAGGCTTATGAGATTCGCGGTTCAGGATTACCATTACTAATTCCAGACGTTACCTTTTGGCCTCTCCACTGTGCCGAGGGTATTCACCAAGGTGATGGAGGAGATGGTTCTCCTGTGTCAAAAAGGAGTCAATATAATAACTTATTTAGACGACCTCCTGATAAAGGCGAGATCCAGGGAGCAGTTGTTAAAAAACATCATACTCTCCCTGTCAATATTCCAACAACACGGTTGGATCATAAATTATCCAAAGTCACAGTTGGAACCGACGAAAAGATTGTCTTTTCTCGTGATGATTCTGGACACAAGTTCAGAGTATTTCTTCCGGTGGAAAAGGCTCTGGAAATCCAGAAAATGGTAAAACATATATTGAAACCATCGAGTGTGTCGATCCATCAGTGCATTCGGTTGTTGGGGAAGATGGTGGCGGCCTACAAGGCCATACAGTTTGGCAGGTTCCATGCCAGGGTATTCCAGTGGGACCTGTTGGACAAGTGGTTGGGATCCCACCTACACATGCACCGGAAGATAATCCTGTCGTCAAAAGCCAGGGTTTCGCTCCTGTGGTGGCTACACAGTTCTCGCCTACTAGAGCAGGGGTGGGCAATTATTTCAGCTGAGGGGCCCCTTGACACTTTCTTGTCACTATCCGTGGGTCACGCATAAAATAGCAGCTCCCAGCTCCCCCTCCCCACATGCCAAAAATATAGGGACGTGGCTTCGTGTGGAAGGGGCATGGCCAACAAATAATACAGATTCATATTAGGCTGCTCCATTATTCAAATTGCGCCACACAGTAGCGCCACTTACACACATTACACCAGGTAGAGCCCCCTTTTACACACATTATGGCAGGTAGAGCCCCTTTTACACACATTATGGCAGGTAGAGCTCCCTTATACACAGTATGGATGGTAGAGCCCCCTTTTACACATTACAGCAGGTACAGCCCCCTTTTACACATTACAGCAGGTAGAGCCCCCTTTTACACATTAACATTTTATTTGGGATAATCATTGCGCAGCAAGCAAATTATCCAGTGTCTTGTGGCCCCTGGGGAAAGGTGTGACACAGTGATAGAACTCGGGGGGTGACGCAGTGACAGAACACGGGGGGGTGGGTGACAATGACAGAACACGGTGGGTGACACGGTGACAGGACGCGGGGGTGACACGGTGACAGAACACTGGGGTGACACGGTGACAGAACACTGGGGTGACACGGTGACAGAACACGGTGGGGGTGACACAGTGACAGAACACGGATGTGACAGTGACAAAACACGGGAGTGACAGAACCTCTGGGGTGACACGGTGACAGAACACGGTGGGGTGACAGTGACAGAACACGGGGGTGACACAGTGACAGAACACTGGTGTGACAGTGACAGAACACGGGGGTGACAGTGACAGAACACTGGTGTGACCGTGACAGAACACTGGGGTGACAGGGTGACAGAATACGGTGGGGGTGACAGTGACGGAACACGGTGGGGGTGACAGAACACGGGGGTGTGACACAGTGACAGAACATAGGGGGGTGACAGAACACTGGGGTGACACGGTGGGGGTAACATTGACAGAACACGGGGGTGACACTGACAAACGGGGGTGACACGGTGACAGAACACGGGGGGGTGACATGGTGACAGAACACGGGGGTGTTACGGTGACAGAACACGGGGGGGGTGACACGGTGACAGAACACGGGGGGGGGGTGACATGGTGACAGAACACGGGAGGGGTTGGTACAGCGAGAGCTAAAGGTAGGTTAAGTGACCTAAAACCTAAAAACAGTCTGACGCCACTGCCCGCACACACAAATATACACACACTAACACACACACACACACACACTTTATTTCTTTCACTCACTTTTTCCAGTAACTCACTGATCTAGCTGGCAGTGCAGGAAGGATTGATCTGTAGTAGTAGTCTGCTCGTCCCTGTAGCCCTGCCCCCTGAGGTCCCATGTAGCCACGCCCCCTGAGGTTCCGTGTAGTCACGCCCCTTCGTCGACCCGTAGCTCCGCCCCCTTTTCGGCTGAACACAGCCGTTGTCACTGGGGACTCTGGAGGCGCCGTGCAGCAGTAGCTGGGGAGACTGCATCGGCAGCTTGAAGGTACTGCAGAGCAATGACAAGCAGTCAGGCCGCTTGTCATTGCTCGCTGGTGGGAGGCAGTGGGCCGGGCAGGATCTGTTTGCGGGCTGCATCCGGCCCGCGGGCCGTATTTTGCCCATCCCTATACTAGAGGGATGCAGGTTCGGGATTCAGGACTGGCTCCTGGTAACCACGGATGCAAGTCTCCGAGGCTGGGGAGCCGTCACTCAGGGAGAAAGCTCCCAGGGAAAATGGTCAAGTCAGGAAGCCTGCCTTCACAAAAACGTGCTGGAATTGAGAGCCATTTACAATGGCCTTCAACAAGCGGTACATCTTCAAGATCATCCCATCCAGATCCAGTCGGACAATGTAACAGCAGTCGCGTATATAAACATGCAGGGCGGAACGAAAAGCAGAGCAGCAATGGCAGAGGTGACGAAGATCCATCCCCCTCTGGGCAGAAAGACATGTAAAGGCTCTGTCTGCAATTTTCATTCCGGGAGTCGACAACTGGGAAGCAGACTTCCTCAGCAGACACGATCTCCATCCAGGAGAGTGTGGCCTCCACCAAGAAGTCTATGCAGAGGTGACAAGTCTTTGGGGAGTTTCTCAAGTAGACATGATGGTGTCTTGTCTAAACAAGAAGCTTCAGAAATATTGTTCCAGGTCGAGAGACCCTCAAGCAATAGCGGTGGATGCGCTGGTGGCCAGTGGGTGTTCCAGTCAGTGTATGTCTTACCTCCACTTCTGCTGATCCCAAAAGTTCTCAGGATCATAAGAACAAGGGTTCGAGCAATCTTCATTGCCCCAGACTGGCCAAGGAGGGCTTGGTACCCAGATCTTCAGGAGTTGCTCATAAAAGATCCTCGGCCTCTTCCTCTTCGCGAGGACCTGCTGCAGCAGGGGCCGTGCGTGTATCAAGACTTAACGCAGCTACGTTTGACGGCATGGCTGAGCGCCGGATCCTAGCCCGAAAGGGTGTTCCCAAGGAAGTCCTCCCCACCCTTATTCAGGCCAGGAAAGGAGTAACGTCGAAACATTACTACCGTATTTGGAGAGAATGTGTCTTGGTGTGAATCCAAGAAGGCTCCTACGGAAGATTTTGAGTTGGGACGTTTTCTGCAGGCTGGTGTGGAGGCGGCCCTACGATTGGGATCAATCAAGGTCCAGATTTCGGCCTTGTCAGTGTTCTTCCAAAAACAGTTGGCCTCTCTTCCAGAGGTTCAGACCTTCGTGAAAGGGGTTCTGCACATCCAGCGTCCATTTGTGCCTCCAGTGGCACCATGGGACTTCAACGTGGTGTTGCAGTTCCTTCAATCGGATTGGTTTGAGCCTCTACATGAGAGAGAGTTGAAGTTTCCCACTTGGTGATGCTTTTGGTATCTGCGCGGCGGGTGTCTGAATTGGAGGCCTTGTCTCACAAGAGCCCTTACTTGATCTTCCATGAAGATAGGGCAGAGTTGAGAACTCGTCAACATTTTCTTCCAAAGGTGGTTTCATCTTTCCACATAAACCAACCTATTGTGGTGCCAGTAGTTACTGACACGTTCACTGAGTCAAAGTCTCTAGATGTGGTTAGAGCTTTGAAGATTTATGTTGCTAAAACAGCTCGAATACGGAAAACAGGTTTTGTTTGTCCTGTATGCTCCCAACAAGATTGGGTGTCCTGTTTCCAAGCAGACTTGCTCGCTGGATCAGAGGTACGATTCAGCAAGCTCATTCTACGGCTGGATTGCCGTTACCGATGTCGGTGAAGGCCCATTTTACTAGGAAGGTGGTCTCCTCCTGGGCGGCTGCCCGGTGGGTTTCGGCATTACAACTTTGCCGAGCAGCTACTTGGTCAGGGTCAAACACATTTGCAAAATTCTACAAGTTTGACACTTTGGCCGATGAGGACCTCAAGTTCGGTCAATCGGTGCTGCAGGGTCATCCGCACTCTCCCGCCCGTACTGTAGCTTTGGTATAAAGGACGTATGAGAAAATAGGATTTCTCTAACGTCCTAGTGGATGCTGGGGACTCCGTAAGGACCATGGGGAATAGCGGGCTCCGCAGGAGACTGGGCACTCTAAAGAAAGATTTAGTACTATCTGGTGTGCACTGGCTCCTCCCTCTATGCCCCTCCTCCAGACCTCAGTTAGAATCTGTGCCCGGCCGAGCTGGGTGCTCCTAGTGGGCTCTCCTGAGCTTACTAGAAAAGGTATTTTGTTAGGTTTTGTTTTCAGAGAGCTTCTGCTGGCAACAAACTCTCTGCTACGAGGGACTGAGGGGAGAGAAGCAAACCTACTCACGGCAGCTAGGTAGCGCTTCTTAGGCTACTGGACACCATTAGCTCCAGAGGGATCGAACACGGGTACCTAACCTTGATTGTCCGTTCCCGGAGCCGCGCCGCCGTCCCCCTCGCAGAGCCAGAAGCAGCAGAAGCATGAAGACATCGAAATCGGCGACTGAAGACTCCTGTCTTCACTTAAGGTAGCGCACAGCACTGCAGCTGTGCGCCTTTGCTCCCACAGCACACCGCACACTCCGGTCACTGTAGGGTGCAGGGCGCAGGGGGGGGCGCCCTTGGCTGCAATTAAATACCTTTTTTGGCAAAAAGAGGCATATATAGCGTCTGGGACTGTATATATGCCAGAGCCCCCGCCATTTTTTATACATTTAAGTGGGACAGAAGCCCGCTGCTGAGGGGGCGGGGCCTTCGTCCTCAGCACACCAGCGCCATTTTCTCTTCACAGTTCCGCTGGAAGGACGCTCCCCAGGCTCTCCCCAGCAGTATTCAGGTGCATTAGAGGGTAAAAAAGAGAGGGGGGGCACATAAATTTAGGCGCAGTATATATACATATATTAACAGCAGCTACAGGGTAAACACTAAGGTACTGTGTAATCCCAGGGTTATATAGCGCTTGGGTGTGTGCTGGCATACTCTCTCTCTGTCTCCCCAAAAGCCTTTTGTGGGGTCCTGTCCTCAGTCAGAGCATTCCCTGTGTGTGTGCTGTGTCGGTACGCCTGTGTCGACATGTTTGATGAGGAAGGATACGTGGAGGCAGAACAAGTGCAGCTGAGTGTGGTGCCGCCGACTGTGCCGACACCTGATTGGATGGATATGTGGAAGGTGTTAAATGATGATGTAAACTCCTTGCATAACAGGTTGGATAAAACTGTAACCGGGGGACAGGCAGGGTCTCAACCCATGCCTGCTCCTGCAGCGCAGAGGCCCTCAGGGTCCTAAAAGCGCACACTATCCCTGATAGTTGACACAGATGTCGACACGGAGTCTGACTCCAGTGTCGATGACGATGAGGCAAAGTTGCTGCCTAAAATGACTAAAGCCATCCGCTACATGATTGTAGCTATGAAGGATGTATTACACATTTCTGAGGAAAATCCTGTCCCTGACAAGAGGATTTATATTTATGGGGAGAAAAAGCATGAAGTGACTTTTCCCCCTTCCCATGAATTAAATGAATTATGTGAAAAAGCATGGGATTCCCCTGACAGGAAGGTGATAGTTTCCAAGAGATTACTCATGGCGTATCCTTTCCCGCCAACGGACAGGTTACGCTGGGAATCCTCCCCTAGGGTGGACAAGGCATTGACACGCTTGTCTAAAAAGGTGGCCCTGCCGTCTCCGGATACGGCCGCCCTAAAGGATCCTGCTGATAAAAAGCAGGAAGCTATCCTGAAGTCAGTTTATACACATTCTGGCACACTGCTGAGGCCAGCAATTGCTTCGGCCTGGATGTGTAGTGCAGTAGCTGCATGGACGGATTCTCTGTCTGAGGAGTTAGATACCCTGGACAGGGACACTGTTCTACTGACCCTGGCACATATCAAGGACGTGGTTCTATATATGCGGGATGCCCAGAGGGATATTTGCCTGCTGGGCTCTAGAGTTAACGCTATGTCCATTTCTGCCAGAAGGGTCCTGTGGACTCGGCAATGGACAGGGGATACCGACTCTAAAAAACACATAGAGGTTTTACCTTATAAGGGTGAGGAATTGTTTGGGGACGGTCTCTCGGACCTCGTTTCCACAGCTACGGCTGGGAAGTCAAATTTCTTTAACGGGAAAAAGACGTAGTCTATAAGGCTATCGCACAGGCTCTATCAATGTGAATAGTAATGAAGAAAGAAGATATATGTTAAGAAACCAGCCTTAAAGAGAAAATCAGAAAGGCAAAAATACCTTAACCTTATATCACTGGGCTGGAGGTGCACCTGTAAGCATACAATAGTATCTAGAGAGAAAAGAGGAAAATGACCATGAGATGGTCATCTACCAAAGAGAACTTACTTTGTGGCGCACTCTTTTATTTGATTCAAATAAGAAATGATTATGGAATTAAAACTTAACTTTTAATTAATTTATTTAGAATAAGATGGTCAAATTAAAACACAAACTACATAAATCTGTCAATGTTGACCTACAGTGATCCGAAAATTCACTGTTAAAGATATAAATCAAGTATATGTGATTAGGGTTCCTATAAATTTCATAAAGTTGTTTTAGAACAAAACCACAATTCTACTTTACCAGTGAATATATCTAGAACAAAAAGTGAAAATATGGTTTGAACAATTTAAATCGGGTAATGAAGTATTCTAAGAGATCCCTCCAAATCATTTGTTAGATCTTTTATTAATTATCCGATTAGCGGCAGTAGTTAACTCGGCTAGAGTGCTTCCCCTTAGATTTGTTAAGCAGAAATGAAAAAATGTCCTCTAAGAAGGCAAGAGTGGCAGGTATCAATCGATCACAATAAGTGATAATTACCAGCACATTTTAAAGCCTTAGAGTATTAATTAAATCACTATGAGTGATACTTGTCACCACATCCTAAATCGTTTGCATCTGTGAATGACCTTGCCTTGATCACAATCAGATTATTGCATTCCAAAGATAGCATTCCTACCAGACATGTGTAACAATTGTTCTTAGAAAGTGCATTGTCCTTATGATTTTAAATACAGTGTGACACTTTAGGCATTGATTCTAAACGTAAATAAATCCCATTCAAACACACCAAAACATCGAAACAGTTGTCTGATGGAACCCGTTAATATAGTCTGTATAGATTCTTTCCCCAGTGAGCTTAGGCTGTATGAGTAGAATGAATTCTAAGCAGAAAGCCCAATTAGATAATTCACATAGCTTGGATCTAAACATATATTTCATATATTTCAGTTCCATGAATGCATGCACATCACCATTTTATAAATTAATCAATGAAAAATATGTATGCAAATAGAAATGTACATATTGCAGTAATCAATAAACATGTATCACAAAAATATATGATTTTAACATAGGGGCAGAAGGCTGTAAAATAATCTGTGTGGATATCAAATGTGAAAAGGTAAAGGTAAAAGTGTCCTAGCAATAACGGGTCAGTTCCCCTTTCTGCTGTCGTCCCATGTGCAAGTTTGCAGTGAATGGGAACGATGAGAGTTCGGGTCACACCTAATGCTGGGACAGAAGGAAGAAGTGCGAGTTGCTTCTGCTGTCCCCAAGCCGGACTCCCCTCCTCTGTTGTGCCGCCACAGTGCAGAGGCAGCAGGAGACCTGATGTGGATGAGAGAGCCGCTCTGAATTGCAAGAAAAGGGAAGCGGGTATGTAATACCATAAATATGTGCACACTAGGTGCCGAGAGCCGCTCACGTGACCAGACGCCGGGTCGGGTTTGGGGATTCCACGTTCCCGGAAACTGTGTACGTCTGGTGTGCCGATAGATGACGTACGTTTCACACAAAGCTTGTTCACATCGGTATCTGACAGATCTCTCTGTCAGCTGTTTAAATAGCATTTCTGGGCGTGGCTTTCAATCGTACATACTTGTCAAGCTCGTTGTAGCAATCCAAGAGCCAGAAACAGATTAAATTACTGATTCATTTAGTAGCCATTGAAGAACCATTAAAGAGAATTTTTTTATCATACATTATCCGCATAAAGTATACCATGATATTAAACAATATAATAACTATTACTTAATATACCAGGATAGAAAAAAGTTTCACTAATAGCATTATTAATTAGTCCAATAAACGTGCACCCGGATAGTCAGATTAACTAGTTATTCCGAGGTTTAATCAGTTTGCATAGATACTGAATATAGATTAGATCTAAATAGTACTAGTGATTAGAATTGGATATGAATCATATTAGGGACTTAACCAAAATGTTATAATTAAAGAAAAAGATTTAAAGACAAAAAGGAGAAAAAAATCAGTTAAAAAGACTGTAAGTATGTTACAAAAAAGTCTAATTAGGTAAGAATTGAGAAAATAAGAAAATAAGAATTAAAGGCACCAGTATCCGCACTTTAACATAGTACGCATTCTATATTATGTATAGATTATGAGGGTTAAATACTCATACGACAAACTTTAAAGTGCGCTCCCCCATTACATATGTAGGGAGAAAAAATTATAATAATTAAACTCACATTGTAATAATAGTGCGGCTAATTGACAGCCGTAATTGTAGCCTAACCTTAATACAGACGTACACGTATACACCCCGTGGTAAAATAATTTGTCTATGAGAAATAGCATGGCAACCTACCAACTGTAGCTATATCCAAACAATGTCTTATAGTACATGAGAAACACCCCCAACCAAATTCATATCATTTGTATATAACTTTATATAGGAATCTGTCAGAGTCCAAACAGCTATGTTTCAATCTGTCTGAATCAATCACAAGTCTAGCGTGATTCACGTGCATGCATTCATGGAACTGAAATATATGAAATATATGTTTAGATCCAAGCTATGTGAATTATCTAATTGGGCTTTCTGCTTAGAATACATTCTACTCATACAGCCTAAGCTCACTGGGGAAAGAATCTATACAGACTATATTATCAGGTTCCATCAGACAACTGTTTCGATGTTTTGGTGTGTTTGAATGGGATTTATTTACGTTTAGAATCAATGCCTAAAGTGTCACACTGTATTTAAAATCATAAGGACAATGCACTTTCTAAGAACAATTGTTACACATGTCTGGTAGGAATGCTATCTTTGGAATGCAATAATCTGATTGTGATCAAGGCAAGGTCATTCACAGACTCAAACGATTTAGGATGTGGTGACAATTATCACTCATAGTGATTTAATTAATACTCTAAGGCTTTAAAATGTGCTGGTAATTATCACTTATTGTGATTGATACCTGCCACTCTTGCCTTCTTAGAGGACATTTTTTCATTTCTGCTTAACAAATCTAAGGGGAAGCACTCTAGCTGAGTTAACTACTGCCGCTAATCGGATAATTAATAAAAGATCTAACAAATGATTTGGAGGGATCTCTTAGAATACTTCATTACCCGATTTAATTTGTTCAAACCATATTTTCACTTTTTGTTCTAGATATATTCACTGGTAAAGTAGAATTGTGGTTTTGTTCTAAAACAACTTTATGAAATTTATAGGAACCCTAATCACATATACTTGATTTATATCTTTAACAGTGAATTTTCGGATCACTGTAGGTCAACATTGACAGATTTATGTAGTTTGTGTTTTAATTTGACCATCTTATTCTAAATAAATTAATTAAAAGTTAAGTTTTAATTCCATAATTTCTTTTCTCTGACGTCCTAGTGGATGCTGGGAACTCCGTAAGGACCATGGGGAATAGCGGCTCCGCAGGAGACTGGGCACAAAAGTAAAGCTTTAGGACTACCTGGTGTGCACTGGCTCCTCCCCCTATGACCCTCCTCCAAGCCTCAGTTAAATTTTTGTGCCCGGCCGAGAAGGGTGCACACTAGGGGCTCTCCTGAGCTTCTTAGTGAAAGTTGTTTTAGGTTTTTTATTTTCAGTGAGACCTGCTGGCAACAGGCTCACTGCATCGAGGGACTAAGGGGAGAAGAAGCGAACTCACCTGCGTGCAGAGTGGATTGGGCTTCTTAGGCTACTGGACACCATTAGCTCCAGAGGGACCGAACACAGGCCCAGCCTCGGAGCTCGGTCCCAGAGCCGCGCCGCCGGCCCCCTTACAGAGCCAGAAGCAAGAAGAGGTCCGGAAAATCGGCGGCAGAAGACATCCTGTCTTCACCAAGGTAGCGCACAGCACTGCAGCTGTGCGCCATTGCTCCTCAGCACACTTCACACTTCGGTCACTGAGGGTGCAGGGCGCTAGGGGGGGGGGCGCCCTGAGCAGCAATAAAAACACCTTGGCTGGCGAAAATACATCACATATAGCCCCCAGGGCTATATGGATGAATTTTAACCCCTGCCAGATTCCACAGAAAAACGGGAGAAAAGGCCGCCGAGAAGGGGGCGGAGCCTATCTCCTCAGCACAGTGGCGCCATTTTCTCTCACAGCTCCGTTGGAGGGAAGCTCCCTGGCTCTCCCCTGCAGTTACTACACTACAGAAAGGGGTTAAAAAAGAGAGGGGGGCACTAATTAGGCGCAGTATAACAATACAGCAGCTATAAGGGGAAAAACACTTATATAAGGTTATCCCTGTGTGTGTGTATGTGTATATATAGATATAGATATAGATATAGATATAGATATATATATATATATATATATATATATATATATATATATATATATATATAGATAGCTAGCGCTCGGGTGTGTGCTGGCATACTCTCCCTCTGTCTCCCCAAAGGGCTAGTGGGGTCCTGTCCTCAGAGCATTCCCTGTGTGTGTGCTGTGTGTCGGTACGTTGTGTCGACATGTATGAGGAGGGAAATGAGGTGGAGGCGGAGCAATTGTCTGTAACAGAGATGTCACCCCCTAGGGAGTCGACACCTGGGTGGATGAGCTTATGGAAGGAATTATGTGACCGTGTCAGCTCTTTACAAAAGATTGATGACATGAGACAGCCGGCGACTCAGCCTGTGCCTGTCCAGGTGTCTCAAAAGCCATCTGGGGCTCTAAAACGCCGTTACCGCAGATGGCAGATACAGACGCCGACACGGATACTGACTCCAGTGTCGACGATTAAGAGACGAATGTGACTTCCAGTAGGGCCACACGTTACATGATTGAGGCTATGGAAAATGTTTTTACACATTTCTGATAATACCAGTACCACTAAAAAGGGTATTATGTTGGGTGAGAAAAAACTGCCTGTAGTTTTTCCTGCATCTGAGGAATTAAATGAAGTGTGTGATGATGCGTGGGTTTCCCCCGATAAAAACTGTTAATTCCTAAAAAGTTATTGGCATCATACCCCTTCCCGCCAGAGGATAGGGCACGTTGGGAAACACCCCTTAGGGTGAATAAAGCGCTCACACGCTTGTCTAAACAGGTGGCACTACCGTCCCCGGATACGGCCGCCCTTAAGGAACCTGCTGACAGAAAGCAGTAAAATATCCTAAAATGTATATACACTCACACGGGTGTGATACTGCGACCAGCAATCGCCTCAGCCTGGATGTGCAGTGCTGGGGTGGCTTGGTCGGATTCCCTGACTGACAATATTGATACCCTAGATAGGGACAGTATATTACGAACTATAGAGCATTTAAAAGATGCATTTCTATATATGCGTGATGCACAGAGGGATATTTGCCGACTGGCATCAAGAGTAAGTGCGCTGTCCATTTCTGCCAGAAGAGGGTTATGGACAAGACAGTGGTCAGGTGATGCTGATTCCAAAAGGCATATGGAAGTATCGCCTTATAAAAGGGAGGAGTTATTTGGGGTAGGTCTAACAGACCTGGTGGCAACGGCTGGAAAATCCACATTTTTACCCCAGGTAGCTTCTCAACCTAAGAAGACGCCGTATTATCAGGCGCAGTCCTTTCGGCCCCATAAGGGCAAGCGGGCAAAAGGCGCCTCATTTCTGCCCCGTGGCAGAGGGAGAGGAAAAAGGCTGCAGCAAACAGCCAATTCCCAGGAACAAAATCCCTCTCCCGCCTCCGCAAAGTCCTCAGCATGACGCTGGGGCTTTACAAGCGGTCTCAGGCACGGTGGGGGCCCGTCTCAAGAAATTCGAGACGTCTCCCCCTCGCCGTTTCATAAAGTCTGCTTTACCGACGTCTCCCTCAGACAGGGAGACAGTATTGCAAGCCATTCACAGGCTGTATTCCCAGCAGGTGATAATCAAGGTACCCCTCCTGCAACAGGGAAAGGGGTACTATTCCACACTATTGTGGTACCGAAGCCGGACGGCTCGGTGAGACCAATTTTAAATCTAAAATCCTTGAACACTTACATACAAAGGTTCAAATTCAAGATGGAGTCACTCAGCGCAGTGATTGCAAACCTGGAAGAAGGGGACTATATGGTCTCTCTGGACATCAAAGATGCTTACCTACATGTCCCAATTTACCCTTCTCCAAGGGTACCTCAGGTTTGTGGTACAGAACTGTCACTATCCGTTTCAGACGCAGCCGTTTGGATTGTCCACTGCACCCCGGGTCTTTACCAAGGTAATGGCCGAAATGATGATACTCCTTCGAAAGAAGGGAGTTTTAGTTATCCCTTACTTGGACGATCTCCTGATAAGGGCAAGATCCAGGGAACAGTTGGAAGTCGGGGTAGCACTATCTCAGATAGTGCTGCGGCAGCACGGTTGGATTCTCAATATTCCAAAATCGCAGCTGATCCCGATGACACGCCTTCTATTCCTAGGGATGATCCTGGACACAGTCCAGAAAAAGGTGTTTTCTCCCGGAGGAGAAAGCCAGGGAGTTATCCGAACTAGTCAGAAACCTCCTAAAACCAGGCCAAGTATCAGTGCACAAGGGTCCTGGGAAAAATGGTGGCTTCCTACGAAGCAATTCCATTCGGCAGATTCCACGCAAGAACTTTCCAGTGGGACCTGCTGGACAAATGGTCCGGATCGCATCTTCAGATGCATCAGCGGATAACCCTGTCACCAAAGACAAGGGTGTCTCTCCTGTGGTGGATGCAGAGTGCTCATCTTCTAGAGGGCCGCAGATTCGGCATTCAGGACTGAGTCCTGGTGACCACGGATGCCAGCCTGCGAGGCTGGGGAGCAGTCACACAGGGAAGAAATTTCCAGGGCTTGTGGTCAAGCCTGGAGACATCACTTCACATAAATATTTTGGAGCTAAGGGCCATTTACAATGCCCTAAGCCAAGCAAGACCTCTGCTTCAAGGTCAGCCGGTGCTGATCCAGTCGGACAACATCACGGCAGTCGCCCACGTAAACAGACAGGGCGGCACAAGAAGCAGGAGGGCAATGGCAGAAGCTGCAAGGATTTTTCGCTGGGCGGAAAATCATGTGATAGCACGGTCAGCAGTGTTCATTCCGGGAGTGGACAACTGGGAAGCAGACTTCCTCAGCACGACCTCCACCCGGGAGAGTGGGGACTTCACCCAGAAGTCTTCCACATGATTGTAAACCATTGGGAAAAACCAAAGGTGGACATGATGGCGTCCCGCCTAAACAAAAAATTGGACAGGTATTGCGCCAGGTCAAGGGACCCTCAGGCAATAGCTGTGGACGCTCTGGTAACACCGTGGGTGTACCAGTCAGTGTATGTGTTCCCTCCTCTTCCTCTCATACCAAAAGTACTGAGAATTATAAGACGGAGGGGAGTAAGAACTATACTCGTGGCTCCGGATTGGCCAAGAAGGACTTGGTACCCGGAACTTCAAGAGATGCTCACGGAGGACCCGTGGCCTCTACCTCTAAGAAGGGACCTGCTCCAGCAAGGACCCTGTCTATTCCAAGACTTACCGCGGCTGCGTTTGACGGCAGGGTGGTTGAACGCCGGATCCTGAAGGAAAAAGGCATTCCGGATGAAGTCATCCCTACCCTGGTCAAGCCAGGAAGGATGTAACCGCAAAGCATTATCACCGCATTTGGCCAAAATATGTTGCGTGGTGCGAGGCCAGTAAGGCCCCGATGGAGGAATTTCAACTAGGTCGATTCCTGCATTTCCTGTAAACAGGAGTGTCTATGGGCCTAAAATTGAGGTCCATTAAGGTTCAAATTTCGGCCCTGTCAATTTTCTTCCAGAAAGAACTAGCTTCACTACCTGAAGTTCAGACGTCTGTAAAAGGGGTACTGCATATACAGCCTCCTTTTGTGCCTCCAGTGGCACCTTGGGATCTCAATGTAGTTTTGGGGTTCCTAAAGTCACATTGGTTTGAACCACTTGAATCTGTGGAGTTAAAATATCTCACATGGGAAGTGGTCATGTTGTTGGCCCTGGCCTCGGCCAGGCACGTGTCAGAATTGGCGGGCTTTATCCTGTAAAAGCCCTTATCTGATCTTCCATTCAGACAGGGCGGAATTGAGGACTCGTCCTCATTTTCTCCCTAAGGTGGTTTCAGTGTTTCATCTGAACCAACCTATTGTGGTACCTGCGGCTACTAGTGACTTGGAGGACTCCAAGTTGTTGGACGTAGTCAGGGCCTTGAAAATATATGTTTCCAGGACGGCTGGAGTCAGGAAATCTGACTCGCTGTTTATCCTGTATGCACCCAACAAGCTGGGTGCTCCTGCTTCTAAGCAGACTATTGCTCGTTGGATTTGTAGTACAATTCAGCTTGCACATTCTGTGGCAGGCCTGCCACAGCCAAAATCTGTAAAAGCCCATTCCACGAAGGTGGGCTCATCTTGGGCGGCTGCCCGAGGGGTCTCGGCGTTACAACTTTGCCGAGCAGCTACTTGGTCAGGGGCAAACACGTTTGCTAAATTCTACAAATTTGATACCCTGGCTGAGGAGGACCTGGAGTTCTCTCATTCGGTGCTGCAGAGTCATCCGCACTCTCCCGCCCGTTTGGGAGCTTTGGTATAATCCCCATGGTCCTTACGGAGTTCCCAGCATCCACTAGGACGTCAGAGAAAATAAGAATTTACTTACCGATAATTCTATTTCTCGTAGTCCGTAGTGGATGCTGGGCGCCCATCCCAAGTGCGGATTGTCTGCAATACTTGTACATAGTTATTGTTACAAAAATCGGGTTATTATTGTTGTGAGCCATCTTTTCAGAGGCTCCTCTGTTATCATGCTGTTAACTGGGTTCAGATCACAGGTTGTACGGTGTGATTGGTGTGGCTGGTATGAGTCTTACCCGGGATTCAAAATCCTTCCTTATTGTGTACGCTCGTCCGGGCACAGTATCCTAACTGAGGCTTGGAGGAGGGTCATAGGGGGAGGAGCCAGTGCACACCAGGTAGTCCTAAAGCTTTACTATTGTGCCCAGTCTCCTGCGGAGCCGCTATTCCCCATGGTCCTTACGGAGTTCCCAGCTTCCACTACGGACTACGAGAAATAGAATTATCGGTAAGTAAATTCTTATTATTTGAATCAAATAAAAGAGTGCGCCACAAAGTAAGTTCTCTTTGGTAGATGACCATCTCATGGTCATTTTCCTCTTTTCTCTCTAAAGTCAAATTTCTTGCCTTATGTCCCTCCACAACCTAAGAAAGCACCGTATTACCAAATGCAGTCCTTTCGTTCTCAGAGGAGCAAGAAGGTCAGAGGTGCGTCCTTTCTTGGCAGGGGTAGAGGAAAAAAGCTGCACTACGCAGCTAGTTCCCAGGAACAAAAGTCTTCCCCCGCTTCCATTAAGTCCACCGCATGACGCTGGGGCTCCACAGGCAGAGCCAGGAGCGGTGGGGGCGCGTCTCCGACATTTCAGCCACCAGTGGGTTCGCTCACAGGTGGATCCTTGGGCTATACAAATTGTGTCTCAGGGATACAAGCTGGAATTCGAGGTGATGCCCCCTCACAGTTTCCTGAAATCGGCCTTACCAGCTTCCCCCATGGAAAGGGAGATAGTGGTGGAAGCAATTCACAAACTTTTTCTCCAGAAAGTGGTGGTAGAGTTCCCCCCCCTTCAACGGGGAAGGGGCTACTATTCCACTATGTTTGTGGTACCGAAACCGGATGGTTCGGTCCGAACCATTTTAAATTTAAAAACCCTGAACTTTTATCTGAAGAAATTCAAGTTCAAAATGGAATCTCTCAGAGCGGTCATTGCAAGCCTGGAGGAAGGGGATTTTATGGTGTCGCTGGACATCAAGGATGCTTACTTGCGTGTCCCCATTTATCCGCCTCATCAGGAGTACCTAAGGTTTGTGGTACGAGACTGTCATTACCAATTCCAGACGTTGCCGTTCGGCCTGTCCACGGCACCGAGAGTGTTTACCAAAGTGATGGCGGAGATGATGGTGCTCCTTCGGAAGCAAGGGGTTACAATTATCCCATACTTGGACGGTCTCCTCATAAAGGCGAGGTCCAGGGAGCAGTTGCTGATCAGTGTAGCACACTCTCAGGAAGTGTTGAGTCAGCACGGCTGGATTCTGAACATTTCAAAGTCGCAGCTGATTACTGCGACGCGTCTGCTTTTCATGGGCATGATTCTGGACACAGACCAGAAGAAGGTGTTTCTCCCGGAGGAGAAGGCTCAGGAGCTCGTGACTCTAGTCAGAAACCTCCTAAAGCCAAAACAGGTGTAAGTGCATCACTGCACACGAGTCCTGGGAAAGATGGTGGCGTCTAACGAAGCCATTACCTTCGGCAGGTTCCATGCGAGGATCTTTCAGTGGGACCTGCAGGACAAGTGGTCCGGATCGCATCTTCAGATGCATCGGATGATCACCCTGTCCCCCAGGGCCAGGGTGTCTCTTCTGTGGTGGTTACAAGGTGCTCACCACCTCGAGGGCCGCAGATTCGGCATACAGGACTGGGTCCTGGTGACCACGGATGCAAGCCTCCGAGGGTGGGGGGCAGTCACTCGAGGAAGAAACTTCCAAGGGTTGTGGTCAAGTCAGGAGAATTGTCTGCACATCAATATCCTGGAACTAAGGGCCATATACAACGCCCTGAGTCAAGTGGAGCCTCTGCTTCGAAACCAACCAGTGCTGATTCAGTCAGACAACATCACCGCAGTGGCCCATGTGAACCGCCAGGGCGGCACAAGAAGCAGGGTGGCAATGGCAGAAGCCACCAGGATTCTTCGGTGGGCGGAGAATCACATACTAGCACTGTCAGCAGTGTTAATTCTGGTAGTAGACAACAGGAAAGCAGACTTCCTCAGCAGACACAACCTCCACCCGGGAGAGTGGGGACTTCGTCAGGAAGTCTTCACGAAGATTGCAAATCGATGGGAACTGCCACAGGTGGACATGATGGCGTCCCGTCTCAACAAAAAGCTAAAAAGATATTGCGCCAGGTCAAGGGACCCTCAGGCGATAGCTGTGGACGCACTAGTAACACCGTGGGTGTTCCAGTCGGTCTATGTGTTTCCTCCTCTTCCTCTCATACCAAAGGTGCTGAGAATTGTAAGAAGAGGAGTGAGAACAATACTCATTGTTCCGGATTGGCCAAGAAGAACTTGGTATCCGGAATTGCAAGAAATGATCACAGAGGACCCTTGGCCTCTGCCTCTCAGACAGGACCTGTTACAACAAGGGCCCTGTCTGTTCCAAGACTTACTGTGGCTGCGTTTGACGGCATGGCGGTTGAACACCCTAGCAGAAAAGGGCATTCCGGAAGCAGTTATTCCTACGCTGATAAAGGCTAGGAAGGACGTGACAGCAAAACCGTATCACCGTATATGGCGAAAATATGTTGCTTGGTGTGAGGCCAGGACGGCCCCTACAGAGGAATTTCCAGCTGGGTCGATTCCTGCACTTCCTACAGTCGGGGATGACTATGGGCCTGAAATTGGGGTCCATAAAGGTCCAGATTTCAGCCCTATCCATTTTCTTTCAAAAAGAACTGGCTTCACTGCCTGAGGTTCAGACGTTTGTTAAGGGAGTGCTGCATATTCAGCCCCCTTTTGTGCCACCAGTGGCACCTTGGGATCTTAACGTGGTCTTGGGGTTCCGGAAATCCCACTGGTTTGAGCTACTTAAAACGGTGGAACTAAAGTATCTCACGTGGAAAGTGGTCATGCTGTTGGCCCTAGCCTCAGCTAGGCGTGTGTCAGAACTGGCGGCTTTGTCATGTAAAAGCCCCTATCTGGACAGAGCAGAATTGCGAACTCGTCCGCAGTTTCTGCCAAAGGTGGTGTCAGCTTTTCATCTGAACCAACCTATTGTGGTGCTTGCGGCTACTCGTAATTTGGAGGATTCCAAGTTGCTTGATGTAGTCAGGGCTTTGAAGATCTATGTTGCTAGGACGGCTGGAGTCAGGAAGACTGACGAGCTGTTTATTCTGTATGCATCCAACAAGCTGGGTGCTCTTGCTTCAAAGCAAACCATTGCTCGCTGGATCTGTAACACGATTCAGCAGGCTCATTCTGCGGCTGGATTGCCGCATCCAAAAATCAGTGAAAGCCCATTCCACAAGGAAGGTGGGCTCTTCTTAGGCGGCTGCCCGAGGGGTCTCGGCATTACAGCTTTGCCGAGCTGCTACTTGGTCGGGTTCAAACACATTTGCAAAGTTCTACAAGTTTGATACCCTGGCTGAGGATGACCTGGTGTTTGCCCATTCGGTGCTGCAGAGTCATCCGCACTCTCCCGCCCGTTTGGGAGCTTTGGTATAATCCCCATGGTCCTTACGGAGTCCCCAGCATCCACTAGGACGTTAGAGAAAATAAGAATTTACTCACCGGTAATTCTATTTCTCGTAGTCCGTAGTGGATGCTGGGCGCCCGTCCCTAGTGCGGACTTTCTGCAATACGTGTATATAGTTATTGCTTAATAAAGGGTTATGTTATGTTGGCATCCATTAGTTGATGCTCTGTTTGTTCATACTGTCAACTGGGTAAGTTTATCACAAGTTATACGGTGTGATTGGTGTGGCTGGTATGAGTCTTATCCTGGATTCCAAAATCCTTTCCTTGTAATGTCAGCTCTTCCGGGCACTGTTTCTCTAACTGAAGTCTGGAGGAGGGGCATAGAGGGAGGAGCCAGTGCACACCAGATATAGTACCTAATCTTTCTTTAGAGTGCCCAGTCTCCTGCGGAGCCCGCTATTCCCCATGGTCCTTACGGAGTCCCCAGCATCCACTACGGCCTACGAGAAATAGAATTACCGGTGAGTAAATTCTTATTTTTGTTAACCTACCGGTAAAGCCTTTTCTCCTAGTACGTAGAGGATGCTGGGCGCCCGTCCCAGTGCGTACTTTACCTGCAGTTTAGTTATTAGTTACACAAGTTGTTATCTTGGTTCAGCATGTTGCGGCAATTAGTTCATGCCAGTTGGCATGTTATGTTGAATGCCATGTGTGCGGCATGGTTGAGGGTGTGAGTTGGTAGATATCTCAACACTAGTTAAGTAATTCCTTTCCTCGAAATGTCCGTCTCTCTGGGCACAGTTCCTATAACTGAGGTCTGGAGGAGGGGCATAGAGGGAGGAACCGGTTCACACCCAATGAAAAGTCTTTATAGTGCCCATGTCTCCTGCGTATCCAGTCTATACCCCATGGTCATGAAGTGAACCCCAGCATCCTCTATGGACTAGGAGAAAAGGATTTACTGGTAGGTATCAAAATCCTGTTTTCTGCTGTTGAGTACACTGGGCACCACAAGTATGGACAATGGGGTGTAGAGTAGGATCTTGATCCGAGGGCACCAACAGGCTCAAAAGCTTTGACAGTTCCCAAGATGCATAGCGCTGCCGCCTCTATAATCCCGCCTCCCTGCACAGGAGCTCAGTTTTGTAGTTGGTGCTGCAGATAGCAGGCACTTAAAGAGCTTTTTAGAAGAAAAGTGAAGACTTCAAGGGCTGCAGCAGTGTGTAGATGTCAGGAGACATTCACTGCTGTAGCTCCATCTCTCCCTAGCGGCACTGTACACTCTCGCGCCCTGGTTGCTGGGTAACTACAGCGGGAGGCTCCGGTTTTCTTGGCTGTGGCTTTCCGGGATCGCGTGGCCGCGCTTCGGGAGGGGTCCCGCTCGCGGGACCCGTGTTGTATCGCAGTCCGGCGCGGTCGGTGGGCCGCGTGTGCTGGCGGTGGACACTGTGGCATACAGGCGACCCCACTAGACCACCAGGTCATGGGTACAGGTCAGGTTTTCTCTCTAAACCTATTTATATTGGCCCGCAGTACCAGGTGGTTATGCCAGCAGAGGGGATAAGGCTTAGACCTGGAGCCCCTCCCCCAGCCCCAGGGTGCCATTTACAGTAAATGTTCCCACCCTGGAGCTGCATCTGTCTCTACCCCACTCCCAGTCAGTGTTTAAGCCCCATTTCTCTCAGCTACACTGTTCCTGGGACTGCTTGGGCAAATCCTCCTTTAGAGAGAACCAACACAAGAAGGTTGGAAAGTAGACTCTTGTGTGGGAGCACTCTGTTCAGAGGAATGGGTATATTTTTATTAATCAATTCTGTTAAGAAATAATTTTTTCTCTATCGTCCTAGTGGATGCTGGGGTTCCTGAAAGGACCATGGGGAATAGCGGCTCCGCAGGAGACGGCACAAAAGTAAAGCTTTCCGATCAGGTGGTGTGCACTGGCTCCTCCCCCTATGACCCTCCTCCAAGCCAGTTAGATTTTTGTGCCCGGCCGAGAAGGGTGCAATCTAGGTGGCTCTCCTAAAGAGCTGCTTAGAAAAGTTTAGCTTAGGTTTTTTATTTTACAGTGAGTCCTGCTGGCAACAGGATCACTGCAACGAGGGACTTAGGGGAGAAGAAGTGAACTCACCTGCGTGCAGGATGGATTGGCTTCTTGGCTACTGGACATCAGCTCCAGAGGGACGATCACAGGTACAGCCTGGATGGTCACCGGAGCCTTGCCGCCGGCCCCCTTGCAGATGCTGAAGTAAGAAGAGGTCCAGAATCGGCGGCAGAAGACTCCTCAGTCTTCTAAAGGTAGCGCACAGCACTGCAGCTGTGCGCCATTTTCCTCTCAGCACACTTCACACGGCAGTCACTGAGGGTGCAGGGCGCTGGGAGGGGGGCGCCCTGGGAGGCAAATGAATACCTATTTTGGCTAAAAATACCTCACATATAGCCTCCGGAGGCTATATGGAGATATTTAACCCCTGCCAGAATCCGTTGAAGAGCGGGAGACGAGGCCGCCGAAAAAGGGGCGGGGCCTATCTCCTCAGCACACAGCGCCATTTTCCCTCACAGAAAGGCTGGAGGGAAGGCTCCCAGGCTCTCCCCTGCACTGCACTACAGAAACAGGGTTAAAACAGAGAGGGGGGGCACTAAATTGGCGTTAGAAATATATAAAAAAGATGCTATAAGGGAAAACACTTATATAAGGTTGTCCCTATATAATTATAGCGTTTTTGGTGTGTGCTGGTAAACTCTCCCTCTGTCTCTCCAAAGGGCTAGTGGGTCCTGTCCTCTATCAGAGCATTCCCTGTGTGTGTGCTGTGTGTCGGTACGTGTGTGTCGACATGTATGAGGACGATGTTGGTGAGGAGGCGGAGCAATTGCCTGTAATGGTGATGTCACTCTCTAGGGAGTCGACACCGGAATGGATGGCTTATTTAGGAAATTACGTGATAATGTCAACACGCTGCAAGGTCGGTTGACGACATGAGACGGCCGACAAACAATTAGTACCGGTCCAGACGTCTCAAAAACACCGTCAGGGGTTTTAAAACGCCCGTTTACTTTAGTCGGTCGACACAGACACAGACAGGGACACTGAATCCAGTGTCGACGGTGAATAAACAAACGTATTCCTTATTAGGGCCACACGTTAAAGGCAATGAAGGAGGTGTTACATATTTCTGATCCTACAAGTACCACAAAAGAGGGTATTATGTGGGATGTGAAAAAACTACCGTAGTTTTTCCTGAATCAGATAAATTAAATAAAGTGTGTGATGATGCGTGGGTTCCCCCCGATAGAAAATTATGGGCGGTATACCCTTTCCCGCCAGAAGTTAGGGCGCGTTGGGAAACACCCCTTAGGGTGGATAAGGCGCTCACACGCTTATCAAAACAAGTGGCGGTACCGTCTATAGATAGGGCCGTCCTCAAGGACCAGCTGACAGGAGGCTGGAAAATATCATAAAAAGTATATACACACATACTGGTGTTATACTGCGACCAGCGATCGCCTCAGCCTGGATGTGCAGAGCTGGGGTGGCTTGGTCGGATTCCCTGACTAAAAATATTGATACCCTTGACAGGGACAGTATTTTATTGACTATAGAGCATTTAAAGGAGGCATTTCTATATATGCGAGATGCACAGAGGGATATTTGCACTCTGGCATCAAGAGTAAATGCGATGTCCATATCTGCCAGAAGATGTTATGGACACGACAGTGGTCAGGTGATGCAGATTCCAAACGGCACAAAGGTGTATTGCCGTATAAAGGAAGAGGAGTTATTTGGGGTCGGTCCATCGGACCTGGTGGCCACGGCAACTGCTGGAAAATCCGCCGTTTTTACCCTAAGTCACATCTCTGCAGAAAAAGACAGTCTTTTCAGCCTCAGTCCTTTCGTCCCTATAAGATCATATCTGCCCAGGGATAGAGGAAAGGGAAGAAGACTGCAGCAGGCAGCCCATTCCCAGGAACAGAAGCGTTCCACAGCTTCTGACAAGTTCTCAGCATGGCGCTGAGACCGTACAGGACCCCTGGATCCTACAAGTAGTATCCCAGGGGTACAGATTGGAATGTCGAGACGTTTCCCCTTCGCAGGCTCCTGAAGTCTGCTTTACCAAGGTCTCCCTCCGACAAGGAGGCAGTATGGGAAAAAAATTCACAAGCTGTATTCCCAGCAGGTGATAATTAAATTACCCCTCCTACTACAAGAAAAGGGGTATTATTCCACACTATATTGTGGTACTGAAGCCAGAAGGCTAGGTGAGACTTATTCTAAAAAATTTTTTGAACACTTACAATGGTTCAAATCAAGATGGAGTCACTCAGAGCAGTGATAACGAACCAGGAAGAAGGGGACTATATAGTGTCCCGGGACATCAGGGATGCTTACCTCTATGTCCCAAATTTGCCCTTCTCACTAAGGGTACCTCAGGTTCGTGGTGCAGAACTGTCACTATCAATTTCAGACGCTGCCGTTTGGATTGTCCACGGCACCCCGGGTCTTTACCAAGGTAATGGCCGAAATGATGATTCTTCTTCGAAGAAAAGGCGTCTTAATTATCCCTTACTTGGACGATCTCCTGATAAGGGCATAGTCCAGGGAACAGTTGGAGGTCGGAGTAGCACTATCTCGGATACTGCTACAACAGCACGGGTGGATTCTAAATATTCCAAAATCGCAGCTGATCCCGACGACACGTCTGCTGTGCCTAGGGATGATTCTGGACACAGTCCAGAAAAAGGTGTTTCTCCCGGAAGAGAAAGCCAGGGAGTTATCCGAGCTAGTCAGGAACCTCCTAAAAACAGTGCATCATTGCACAAGGGTCCTGGTAAAAATGGTGGCTTCCTACGAAGCAATTCCATTCGGCAGATTTCACGCAAGAACTTTTCAGTGGGATCTGCTGGACAAATGGTCCGGATCGCATCTTCAGATGCATCAGCGGATAACCCTATATCCAAGGACAAGGGCGTCTCTCCTGTGGTGGTTATAGAGTGCTCATCTTCTAGAGGGCCGCAGATTCGGCATTCAGGATTGGATGCTCGTGACCACGGAGCCCAGCCCGAGAGGCTGGGGAGCAGTCACACAAGGAAAAAATTTCCAGGGAGTGTGATCAAGTCTGGAGACTTTTCTCCACATAAATATACTGGAGCTAAGGGTAAATTTATAATGCTCTAAGCTTAGCAAGACCTCTGCTTCAAGGTCAGCCGGTATTGATCCAGTGGGAAAAACATCACGGCAGTCGCCCACGTAAACAGACAGGGCGACACAAGAAGCAGGAGGGCAATGGCAAAAACTGCAAGGACTTTTCGCTGGGCGGAAAATCATGTGATAGCACTGTCAGCAGTGTTTCATCCCGGGAATGGAAACTGGGAAGCAGACTTCCTCAGCAGGCACGACCTCCACCCGGGAGAGTGGAAACTTCATCGGGAAGTTTTTTCCACATGATTGTAAACCGTTGGGGAATACCAAAGGTGGACATGATGGCGTCCCGTCTGAACAAAAAACGGGACAGGTATTGCGCCAGGTCAAGAGACCCTCAGGCAATAGCTGTGGACGTTCTGGTAACACCGTGGGTGTACCAGTCGGTGTATGTGTTCCCTCCTCTGCTTCTCATACCTAAGGTGCTGAGAATTATAAGACGTAGAGGAGTAAGAACTATACTCATGGCTCCGGATTGGCCAAGAAGGACTTGGTACCCGGAACTTCAAGAGATGCTTACAGAGGTCTTATGGCCTCTGCCGCTAAGAAGGGACTTGCTTCAGCAAGTACCATGTCTGTTCCAAGACTTACCGCAGCTGCGTTTGTCGGCATGGCGGTGGAAAGCCGGATCCTAAGGGAAAAAGGCATTCCGGAAGAGGTCATTCCTACCCTGGTCAAAGCCAGAAAGGAGGTGACCGCACAACATTATCACCACATGTGGCGAAAATATGTTGCGTGGTGTGAGGCCAGGAAGGCCCCACAAAGAAATTTCAACTCGGTCGTTTCCTGCATTTCCTGCAAACAGGAGTGTCTATGGGCCTCAAATTGGGGTCCATTAAGGTTCAAATTTCGGCCCTGTCGATTTTCTTCCAGAAAGAATTGGCTTCAGTTCCTGAAGTCCAGAAGTTTGTCAAGGGAGTATTGCATATACAACCCCCTTTTGTGCCTCCAGTGGCACTGTGGGATCTCAACGTAGTTCTGGGATTCCTCAAATCACATTGGTTTAAAACCAGTCAAATCTGTGGATTTGAAGCATCTCACATGAAAAGTGACCATGCTCTTGGCCCTGGCCTGGGCCAGGCGAGTGTCAAATTGGTGGTTTTTTCTCAAAAAAGCCCATATCTGTTTGTCCATTCGGACAGGGCAGAGCTGCGGACTCGTCCCCAGTTCTCTCCCTAAGGTGGTGTCAGTGTTTCACCTGAACCAGTTTATTGTGGTGCCTTGCACCTACTAGGGACTTGGAGGACTCCAAGTTGCTAGATGTTGTCAGGGCCCTGAAAATATGTTCCAGGACGGCTGGAGTCAGGAAAACTGACTTGCTGTTATCCTGTATGCACCCAACAAACTGGGTGCTCTTGCTTCTAAGCAGACTATTGCTAGTTGGATGTGTAATACAATTCAGCTTGCACATTCTGTGGCAGGCCTGCCACAGCCAAAATATGTAAATGCCCATTCCACAAGGAAGGTGGGCTCATCTTGGGCGGCTGCCCGAGGGGTCTCGGCTTTACAACTTTGCCGAGCAGCTACTTGGTCAGGGGCAAACACGTTTGCTAAATTCTACAAATTTGATACCCTGGCTAAGGAGGACCTGGAGTTCTCTCATTCGGTGCTGCAGAGTCATCCGCACTCTCCCGCCCGTTTGGGAGCTTTGGTATAATCCCCATGGTCCTTTCAGGAACCCCAGCATCCACTAGGACGATAGAGAAAATAAGAATTTACTTACCGATAATTCTATTTCTCGGAGTCCGTAGTGGATGCTGGGCGCCCATCCCAAGTGCGGATTATCTGCAATACTTGTACATAGTTACAAAATTCGGGTTATTATTGTTGTGAGCCATCTTTTCAGAGGCTCCGCTGTTATCATACTGTTAACTGGGTTTAGATCACAAGTTGTACGGTGTGATTGGTGTGGCTGGTATGAGTCTTACCCGGGATTCAAAATTCCTCCCTTATTGTGTACGCTCGTCCGGGCACAGTACCTAACTGGCTTGGAGGAGGGTCATAGGGGGAGGAGCCAGTGCACACCACCTGATCGGAAAGCTTTACTTTTGTGCCCTGTCTCCTGCGGAGCCGCTATTCCCCATGGTCCTTTCAGGAACCCCAGCATCCACTACGGACTCCGAGAAATAGAATTATCGGTAAGTAAATTCTTATTATTTGTTCAAAAAAAGGAAGATAATTAAGGAGAAAAATATACGTGATAGCTACGCGAAAATATAACACTTATATAGAGAATAATTCATATGGTTTTAAATACCACAATGACAAAAAACGGAATCCAAATCTTAAGACTAGTGGATTTGCTGTAATCACAATGACTTTTTTGTATAATATATGACCATCATTTGTTCTACAGCAATCCTATTCAGGATTTTTTCAGCGTAGATAATTAAATCATAGGTCATACAGAACCGAGTGCCAGTTGGTATTAATGGAGATCCTTCTAGATCGAGCAGAAGAATTTTTTGCAGTACCAGGGTGTTCCAAGGTGGTCTCCCATCCAAGTACTGACCCGGCCCTCCACTGCTTGGCTTCCAAGATCAGACGAGATCGGGCATCTCCAGTGGGGTATGTCCGCAATAGTTTTATCTGCCCGTTCAATAGATCTCAATACCTGTATCGGCCTAACAAAATTTCAATTAATCTGAGTCAATCGTGTATACAAATCTCTGTTTTGAACAAAAGCCCAAAATTAGAGAGTGAGATTACAGCAGAAATCCAAGCAAAAATCCAATAGGGGATAGTGGAACAATTAACATGTGCAAGGATTATATGCAAAGATGTCCACTATTACAATTAGAAATGACAATTATGATGTGCAAGGGGATATCTGGTCCACCTGCATACCCAGGATAGAGTGGTGATATTTAATGAGGCAATACTATCAATTATATAGTGTATGTAGCCCCTTACTTTATATCACCGACCGATGAATCTCACTATGTATGCCTCTGAGACGTGAGAAAAAATTGATTGAGAAAAATTCTTACAATGTGATCAAAAGAGGCTATAGTGAGAAGTGAAAAGACAGATAAACAACTGAGAGTTTCAGTGGTTATGCCGGACAGTGGTGTGCATGCTAGCAATTGATTAACAATATGCTACAGAGTTGCTTAAACAAGATAGAGTGGTGATTTTCACTGAGGCAATTTCACCAATAAGCTAACAGTATTATTCATTAGCCATAGCAGGCAAAAACAATTAAGTAGCAATATACTGCAAGATTGATATTAACCCGTAGCATTGAAGTTCTTAGCACAGTAATATGCTATTTGGTTTTTTATATTTATATAATACCACCAAGTAACTCCCACCACATGTCCAGTTGTTCCCAAACACCTATTGGATACCTTACAGCTCCAGCACCTCTTGGAGCAGCCAAAGTGCAAACAAGATATCAGTGCATCGCCTGTAGAGTAAATAATTGTCTTAATGAGGCAATGTTGCATGTATATGAAATACACTATATGTGGTAATATGGTGCCGCTTTCAATCCTGCTCTCCCGATGCAGCGTGTATTCGCGGTGTGTTTCTCCTTGTCTCGACGGCTAAGCGTCGTTGCCTGGGTAACTGTCCCTGGTTTCCGGTTTCGGCGATCACGTGTGCGCACCACGTGATCACGATGTGACGTACGTTTTCGCAGTAAAGCTTGATAAAGCTTGAGAGCAGCGGCCCCACGCGGCCCACAGCTGACCATCTCCCCACACCTTCCACAAAGAAGTCAGCACTGAGTCTCACCTCCAGCGCAAACTTCAGGATCAGGTACCAGCGGCGATCAGCCGCAGACAGCTTCTGCAGCAGGATTGAAAGCGGCACCATATTACCACATATAGTGTATTTCATATACATGCAACATTGCCTCATTAAGACAATTATTTACTCTACAGGCGATGCACTGATATCTTGTTTGCACTTTGGCTGCTCCAAGAGGTGCTGGAGCTGTAAGGTATCCAATAGGTGTTTGGGAACAACTGGACATGTGGTGGGAGTTACTTGGTGGTATTATATAAATATAAAAAACCAAATAGCATTTCTCTATCGTCCTAGTGGATGCTGGGGTTCCTGAAAGGACCATGGGGAATAGCGGCTCCGCAGGAGACAGGGCACAAAAAGTAAAGCTTTAGGATCAGGTGGTGTGCACTGGCTCCTCCCCCCATGACCCTCCTCCAAGCCTCAGTTAGATTTTTGTGCCCGGCCGAGAAGGGTGCAATCTAGGTGGCTCTCCTAAAGAGCTGCTTAGAAAAGTTTAGCTTAGGTTTTTTATTTTACAGCGAGTCCTGCTGGCAACAGGATCACTGCAACGAGGGACTTAGGGGAGAAGAAGTGAACTCACCTGCGTGCAGGATGGATTGGCTTCTTTGGCTACTGGACATTAGCTCCAGAGGGACGATCACAGGTACAGCCTGGATGGTCACCGGAGCCTCGCCGCCGGCCCCCTTGCAGATGCTGAAAAGAGAAGAAGGTCCAGAATCGGCGGCAGATGACTCCTCAGTCTTCTTAAGGTAGCGCACAGCACTGCAGCTGTGCGCCATTGCTCTCAGCACACTTCACACGGCAGTCACTGAGGGTGCAGGGCGCTGGGAGGGGGGCGCCCTGGGAGGCAATGTAAACCTATTTTTTGGCAAAAAATACCTCACATATAGCCTCCGGGGGCTATATGGAGATATTTAACCCCTGCCAGAATCCGTTGAAGAGCGGGAGACGAGCCCGCCGAAAAAGGGGCGGGGCCTATCTCCTCAGCACACAGCGCCATTTTCCCTCACAGAAAGGCTGGAGGGAAGGCTCCCAGGCTCTCCCCTGCACTGCACTACAGAAACAGGGTTAAAACCGAGAGGGGGGGCACTAATTTGGCGTTAGAAATATATAAAAAGATGCTATAAGGGAAAACACTTATATAAGGTTGTCCCTATATAATTATAGCGTTTTTTGGTGTGTGCTGGCAAACTCTCCCTCTGTCTCTCCAAAGGGCTAGTGGGTCCTGTCCTCTATCAGAGCATTCCCTGTGTGTGTGCTGTGTGTCGGTACGTGTGTGTCGACATGTATGAGGACGATGTTGGTGAGGAGGCGGAGCAATTGCCTGTAATGGTGATGTCACTCTCTAGGGAGTCGACACCGGAATGGATGGCTTATTTAGGGAATTACGTGATAATGTCAACACGCTGCAAGGTCGGTTGACGACATGAGACGGCCGACAAACAATTAGTACCGGTCCAGACGTCTCAAAAACACCGTCAGGGGTTTTAAAACGCCTGTTTACCTTAGTCGGTCGACACAGACACAGACACGGACACTGAATCCAGTGTCGACGGTGAATAAACAAACGTATTCCTTATTAGGGCCACATGTTAAGGGCAATGAAGGAGGTGTTACATATTTCTGATCCTACAAGTACCACAAAAGAGGGTATTATGTGGGATGTGAAAAAACTACCTGTAGTTTTTCCTGAATCAGATAAATTAAATGAAGTGTGTGATGATGCGTGGGTTCCCCCCGATAGAAAATTATTGGAGGTATACCCTTTCCCGCCAGAAGTTAGGGCGCGTTGGGAAACACCCCTTAGGGTGGATAAGGCGCTCACACGCTTATCAAAACAAGTGGCGGTACCGTCTATAGATAGGGCCGTCCTCAAGGAGCCAGCTGACAGGAGGCTGGAAAATATCATATAAAAGTATATACACACATACTGGTGTTATACTGCGACCAGCGATCGCCTCAGCCTGGATGTGCAGAGCTGGGGTGGCTTGGTCGGATTCCCTGACTAAAAATATTGATACCCTTGACAGGGACAGTATTTTATTGACTATAGAGCATTTAAAGGATGCATTTCTATATATGCGAGATGCACAGAGGGATATTTGCACTCTGGCATCAAGAGTAAGTGCGATGTCCATATCTGCCAGAAGATGTTTATGGATACGACAGTGGTCAGGTGATGCAGATTCCAAACGGCACAAAGGTGTATTGCCGTATAAAGGAAGAGGAGTTATTTGGGGTCGGTCCATCGGACCTGGTGGCCACGGCAACTGCTGGAAAATCCACCGTTTTTACCCTAAGTCACATCTCTGCAGAAAAAGACACCGTCTTTTCAGCCTCAGTCCTTTCGTCCCTATAAGAGTCATATTTGCCCAGGGATAGAGGAAAGGGAAGAAGACTGCAGCAGGCAGCCAATTCCCAGGAACAGAAGCCTTCCACCGCTTCTGCCAAGCTCTCAGCATGACGCTGGGACCGTACAGGACCCCTGGATCCTACAAGTAGTATCCCAGGGGTACAGATTGGAATGTCGAAACGTTTCCCCCTCGCAGGCTCCTGAAGTCTGCTTTACCAAGGTATCCCTCCGACAAGGAGGCAGTATGGGAAAAAATTCACAAGCTGTATTCCCAGCAGGTGATAATCAAATTACCCCTCCTACAACAAGGAAAGGGGTATTATTCCACACTATATTGTGGTACTGATGCCAGAAGGCTAGGTGAGACCTATTCTAAATCTAAAAAAATTTGAACACTTACAAAGGTTCAAATCAAGATGGAGTCACTCAGAGCAGTGATAACGAACCAGGAAGAAGGGGACTATATAGTGTCCCGGGACATCAGGGATGCTTACCTCCATGTCCCAAATTTGCCCTTCTCACTAAGGGTACCTCAGGTTCGTGGTATAGAACTGTCACTGTCAGTTTCAGACGCTGCCGTTTGGATTGTCCACGGCACCCTGGGTCTTTACCAAGGTAATGGCCGAAATGATGATTCTTCTTCGAAGAAAAGGCGTCTTAATTACCCCTTACTTGGACGATCTCCTGATAAGGGCAAAGTCCAGGGAACAGTTGGAGGTCGGAGTAGCACTATCTCGGATACTGCTACAACAGCACGGATGGATTCTAAATATTCCAAAATCGCAGCTGATCCTGACGACACGTCTGCTGTGCCTAGGGATGATTCTGGACACAGTCCAGAAAAAGGTGTTTCTCCCGGAAGAGAAAGCCAGGGAGTTATCCGAGCTAGTCAAGAACCTCCTAAAACCAGGGAAAGTGTCAGTGCATCATTGCACAAGGGTCCTGGTAAAAATGGTGGCTTCCTACGAAGCAATTCCATTCGGCAGATTTCACGCAAGAACTTTTCAGTGGGATCTGCTGGACAAATGGTCCGGATCGCATCTTCAGATGCATCAGCGGATAACCCTATATCCAAGGACAAGGGTGTCTCTCCTGTGGTGGTCACAGAGTGCTCATCTTCTAGAGGGCCGCAGATTCGGCATTCAGGATTGGATGCTGGTGACCACGGAGGCCAGCCCGAGAGGCTGGGGAGCAGTCACACAAGGAAAAAATTTCCAGGGAGTGTGATCAAGTCTGGAGACTTTTCTCCACATAAATATACTGGAGCTAAGGGTAAATTTATAATGCTCTAAGCTTAGCAAGACCTCTGCTTCAAGGTCAGCCGGTATTGATCCAGTGGGAAAAACATCACGGCAGTCGCCCACGTAAACAGACAGGGCGGCACAAGAAGCAGGAGGGCAATGGCAAAAACTGCAAGGACTTTTCGCTGGGCGGAAAATCATGTGATAGCACTGTCAGCAGTGTTTCATTCCGGGAGTGGAAACTGGGAAGCAGACTTCCTCAGCAGGCACGACCTCCACCCGGGAGAGTGGAAACTTCATCGGGAAGTTTTTCCACATGATTGTGAACCGTTGGGAAATACCAAAGGTGGACATGATGGCGTCCCGTCTGAACAAAAAACGGGACAGGTATTGCGCCAGGTCAAGAGACCCTCAGGCAATAGCTGTGGACGTTCTGGTAACACCGTGGGTGTACCAGTCGGTGTATGTGTTCCCTCCTCTGCTTCTCATACCTAAGGTACTGAGAATTATAAGACGTAGAGGAGTAAGAACTATACTCATGGCTCCGGATTGGCCAAGAAGGACTTGGTACCCGGAACTTCAAGAGATGCTCACAGAGGACTTATGGCCTCTGCCGCTAAGAAGGGACTTGCTTCAGCAAGTACCATGTCTGTTCCAAGACTTACCGCAGCTGCGTTTGACGGCATGGCGGTGGAACGCCGGATCCTAAGGGAAAAGGCATTCCGGAAGAGGTCATTCCTACCCTGGTCAAAGCCAGGAAGGAGGTGACCGCACAACATTATCACCACATGTGGCGAAAATATGTTGCGTGGTGTGAGGCCAGGAAGGCCCCACGAAGAAATTTCAACTCGGTCGATTCCTGCATTTCCTGCAAACAGGAGTGTCTATGGGCCTCAAATTGGGGCCCATTAAGGTTCAAATTTCGGCCCTGTCGATTTTCTTCCAGAAAGAATTGGCTTCAGTTCCTGAAGTCCAGAAGTTTGTCAAGGGAGTATTGCATATACAACCCCCTTTTGTGCCTCCAGTGGCACTGTGGGATCTCAACGTAGTTCTGGGATTCCTCAAATCACATTGGTTTAAAACCAGTCAAATCTGTGGATTTGAAGCATCTCACATGAAAAGTGACCATGCTCTTGGCTCTGGCCTGGGCCAGGCGAGTGTCAAATTGGTTGGTTATTTTCTCAAAAAAGCCCATATCTATTTGTCCATTCGGACAGGGCAGAGCTGCGGACTCGTCCCCAGTTCTCTCCCTAAGGTGGTGTCAGTGTTTCACCTGAACCAGCTTATTGTGGTGCCTTGCGCCTACTAGGGACTTGGAGGACTCCAAGTTGCTGGATGTTGTCAGGGCCCTGAAAGTATAGGTTCCATTACGGCTGGAGTCAGGAAAACTGACTTGCTGTTATCCTGTATGCACCCAACAAACTGGGTGCTCTTGCTTCTAAGCAGACTATTGCTAGTTGGATGTGTAATACAATTCAGCTTGCACATTCTGTGGCAGGCCTGCCACAGCCAAAATATGTAAATGCCCCTTCCACAAGGAAGGTGGGCTCATCTTGGGCGGCTGCCCGAGGGGTCTCGGCTTTACAACTTTGCCGAGCGGCTATTTAGTCAGGGGCAAACACGTTTGTAAAATCCTACAAATTTGATACCCTGGCTAAGGAGGACCTGGAGTTCTCTCATTCGGTGCTGCAGAGTCATCCGCACTCTCCCGCCCGTTTGGGAGCTTTGGTATAATCCCCATGGTCCTTTCAGGAACCCCAGCATCCACTAGGACGATAGAGAAAATAAGAATTTACTTACCGATAATTCTATTTCTCGGAGTCCGTAGTGGATGCTGGGCGCCCATCCCAAGTGCGGATTATCTGCATTACTTGTACATAGTTACAAAAATCGGGTTATTATTGTTGTGAGCCATCTTTTCAGAGGCTCCGCTGTTATCATACTGTTAACTGGGTTCAGATCACAGGTTGTACAGTGTGATTGGTGTGGCTGGTATGAGTCTTACCCGGGATTCAAAATCCTTCCTTATTGTGTACGCTCGTCCGGGCACAGTATCCTAACTGAGGCTTGGAGGAGGGTCATGGGGGGAGGAGCCAGTGCACACCACCTGATCCTAAAGCTTTACTTTTTGTGCCCTGTCTCCTGCGGAGCCGCTATTCCCCATGGTCCTTTCAGGAACCCCAGCATCCACTACGGACTCCGAGAAATAGAATTATCGGTAAGTAAATTCTTATTATTACTGTGCTAAGAACTTCAATGCTACGGGTTAATATCAATCTTGCAGTATATTGCTACTTAATTGTTTTTGCCTGCTATGGCTAATGAATAATACTGTTAGCTTATTGGTGAAATTGCCTCAGTGAAAATCACCACTCTATCTTGTTTAAGCAACTCTGTAGCATATTGTTAATCAATTGCTAGCATGCACACCACTGTCCGGCATAACCACTGAAACTCTCAGTTGTTTATCTGTCTTTTCACTTCTCACTATAGCCTCTTTTGATCACATTGTAAGAATTTTTCTCAATCAATTTTTTCTCACGTCTCAGAGGCATACATAGTGAGATTCATCGGTCGGTGATATAAAGTAAGGGGCTACATACACTATATAATAGTATTGCCTCATTAAATATCACCACTCTATCCTGGGTATGCAGGTGGACCAGATATCCCCTTGCACATCATAATTGTCATTTCTAATTGTAATAGTGGACATCTTTGCATATAATCCTTGCACATGTTAATTGTTCCACTATCCCCTATTGGATTTTTGCTTGGATTTCTGCTGTAATCTCACTCTCTAATTTTGGGCTTTTGTTCAAAACAGAGATTTGTATACACGATTGACTCAGATTAATTGAAATTTTGTTAGGGCGATACAGGTATTGAGATCTATTGAACGGGCAGATAAAACTATTGCGGACATACCCCACTGGAGATGCCCGATCTCGTCTGATCTTGGAAGCCAAGCAGTGGAGGGCCGGGTCAGTACTTGGATGGGAGACCACCTTGGAACACCCTGGTACTGCAAAAAATTCTTCTGCTCGATCTAGAAGGATCTCCATTAATACCAACTGGCACTCGAATCTGTATGACCTATGATTTAATTATCTACGCTGAAAAAATCCTGAATAGGATTGCTGTAGAACAAATGATGGTCATATATTATACAAAAAAGTCATTGTGATTACAGCAAATCCACTAGTCTTAAGATTTGGATTCCGGTTTTTGTCATTGTGGTATTTAAAACCATATGAATTATTCTCTATATAAGTGTTATATTTTCGCGTAGCTATCACGTATATTTTTCTCCTTAATTATCTTCCTTTTTTTGAACAAATAAAATTATTTCTTAACAGAATTGATTAATAAAAATATACCCATTCCTCTGAACAGAGTGCTCCCACACAAGAGTCTACTTTCCAACCTTCTTGTGTTGGTTCTCTCTAGTCGATATTATTTTGACTCTTGGGAGCACCACTGATAGCAACATATATCTGTACAAGAAAAATTATAATTTTCTCACATGTACAGTGTTGCTGTATCCATAAGCAAATTAGCATCATAAATCAGTTGTTTCAGAGGATTCTAATAATAACTAATTACAGACTAGTGCGGTCCCAAAAAAAAGTTCTTTGCAAATCCTCCTTTGTAAAGCCGCCTGATAGTCAGCACTGTGCCTTTACAAGACACTTAAGTTTTCAACATGTCATTTAGTCGGGGTTCTCTGGTACAAGTACCATGTGATATACATCCAGTTTTTACTGTGCAGTGTTATATCTATTGTTTACATAGCTGTATATAAGCTAGTCCAGTGCAGTATTGTGTGTAATAACATCTGCATTGTACAACTGTGACTATGTGTGTACATTGGCTTGCTGGGTGATTTTAATTTCGTGTTTCTCACTCAACTTGTCCCTATGTTCTATGATACTGTAATATAGGATATTCACGAAATATACACTGCTCAAAAAAATAAAGGGAACACTAAAATAACACATCCTAGATCTGAATGAATGAAATATTCCTATTAAATACTTTGTTCTTTACATAGTTGAATCACACAAATTATCAATGGAAATCAAATGTATTAACCCATGGAGGTCTGTATTTGGAGTCGCACTCAAAATTAAAGTGGAAAAACACTACAGGCTGATCAAACTTTGATGTAATGTTCTTAAAACAAGTCAAAATGAGGCTCAGTAGTGTGTGTGTGGCCTCCACGTGCCTGTATGACCGCCCTACAACCTACACAAGTGGCTCAGGTAGAGCAGCTCATCCAGGATGGCACATCAATGCGAGCTGTGGCAAGGTTTGCTGTGTCTGTCAGCGTAGTGTCCAGAGCATGGAGGCACTACCAGGAGACAGGCTAGTACATCAAGAGACGTGGAGGAGGCTGTAGGAGGGCAACAACCCAGCAGCAGGACCACTACCTCCGCCCTCCTTGCAAGGAGGAACAGGAGGAGCACTTGCAGAGCCCTGCAAAATGACCTCCAGCAAGCCACAAATGTGCGTGTCTACTCAAACGATCAAACAGACTCCATGAGGGCCCGACGTCCACAGATGGGGGTTGTGCTTACAGCCCAACACCATGCAGGACGTGTGGCATTTGCCAGAGAACACCAAGATTGGCAAATTCGCCAATGGTGCCCTGTGCTCTTCACAGATGAAAGCAGGTTCTCACTGAGCACATGTGACAGAGTCTGGAGACGTCAAGGAGAACGTTCTGCTGCCTGCAACATCCTCCAGCATGACCGGTTTGGCAATGGGTAAGTAATGGTGTGTGGTGGCATTTCTTTTGGGGGCCGCACAGCCCTCCATGTGCTCACCAGAGGTAGCCTGACTGCCATTAGGTACCGAGATGAGATCCTCAGACCCCTTGTGAGACCATATGCTGGTGCGGTTGGCCCTGGGTTCCTCCTAATGCAAGACAATGCTAGACCTCGTGGCTGGAGTGTGTCTGCAGTTCCTGCAAGACGAAGGCATTGATGCTATGGATTGGCCCGGCCTTTCCCCAGACCTGAATCCAATTTGAACACATCTGGGACATCATGTCTCGCTTCATCCACCAATGCCACGTTGCACCACAGACTGTCCAGGAGTTGGTGGATGCTTTAGTCCAGGTCTGGGAGGAGATTCCTCAGGAGACCATCCGCCACCTCATCAGGAGCATGCCCAGTCATTGTAGGGAGGTCATACAGGCACATGGAGGCCACACACACTACTGAGCCTCTTTTTGACTTGTTTTAAGGACATTACATCAAAGTTGGATCAGCCTGTAGTGTGTTTTTCCACTTTAATTTTGAGTGTGACTACAAATCCAGACCTCCATGGGTTAATAAATTTTAATTCCATTGATCATTTTTGTGTGATTTTGTTGTCAGCACATTCAACTATGTAAAGAACAAAGTATTTAATAGGAATATGTCATTCATTCAGATCTAGGATGTGGTGTTTTAGTGTTCCCTTTATTTTTTTGAGCAGTGTACCTTAATTGTATTTCTCTTACGTCCTAGTGGATGCTGGGGAGTCCGTAAGGACCATGGGGATAGACGGGCTCCGCAGGAGACATGGGCACTTTGAGATAGACTTTAGGTATGGGTGTGCACTGGCTCCTCCCTCTATGCCCCTCCTCCAGACCTCCGTTTACTACTGTGCCCAGAGGAGACTGGGTGCATTACAGGGAGCTCTCCTGAGTTTCCTGTCAAAGTATTTCTCTGACGTCCTAAGTGGATGCTGGGACTCCGTAAGGACCATGGGGAATAGACGGGCTCTGCAGGAGACTGGGCACAACTAAAGAAAGCTTTAGGACTACCTGGTGTGCACTGGCTCCTCCCACTATGACCCTCCTCCAGACCTCGGTTAGAATCTTGTGCCCGGCTGAGCTGGATGCACACTAGGGGCTCTCCTGAGCTCCTAGAAAGAAAGTATATTTAGGTTTTTTATTTTACAGTGAGATCTGCTGGCAACAGACTCACTGCAGCGAGGGACTAAGGGGAGAAGAAGCGAACCTACCTAACAGGTGGTAGTTTGGGCTTCTTAGGCTGCTGGACACCATTAGCTCCAGAGGGATCGACCGCAGGACCCGACCTTGGTGTTCGTTCCCGGAGCCGCGCCGCCGTCCCCCTTACAGAGCCAGAAGCAAGAAGTGTTCCGGAAAATCGGCGGCAGAAGACTTCTGTCATCAGCAAGGTAGCGCACAGCACTGCAGCTGTGTGCCATTGCTCCTCATGCACACCTCACACTCCGGTCACTGATGGGTGCAGGGCGCTGGGGGGGGGGGGGGCGCCCTGAGGGCAATATAAGACACCTTGGCTGGCAATTCATCACAATATATAGTCCCAGGGCTATATATGTGATAAATTACCCCTGCCAGAATCCATAAAGCGTGAGAAAAGTCAGCTGAAAAAGGGGCGGGGCTATCTCCCTCAGCACACTGGCACCGTTTTTTCTTCACAGTGCAGCTGGAAGACAGCTCCCCAGGCTCTCCCCTGTAGTTTTCAGGCTAAAAGGGTTAAAAAGAGAGGGGGGCACTAAATTTAGGCGCAATATATGTATACAAGCAGCTATTGGGGGAAAAATCACTCGGTTATAGTGTTAATCCCTGCATTATATAGCGCTCTGGTGTGTGCTGGCATACTCTCTCTCTCTGTCTCCCCAAAGGACTTTGTGGGGTCCTGTTCTCAGTCAGAGCATTCCCTGTGTGTGTGTGCGGTGTGTCGGTACGGCTGTGTCGACATGTTGGATGAGGAAGGTTACGTGGAGGCGGAGCAGAGGCCGATAAATGGGATGTCGCCCCCTGTGGGGCCGACACCAGAGTGGATGGATAGGTGGAAGGTATTAACCGACAATGTCAACTCCTTACATAAAGGCTGGATGACGTAACAGCTGTGGGACAGCCGGCTTCTCAGCCCGCGCCTGCCCAGGCGTCTCAAAGGCCATCAGGGGCTCAAAAAACGCCTGTTACCTCAGATGGCAGACACAAATGTCGACACGGAGTCTGACTCCAGTGTTGACGAGGTTGAGATATATACACAATCCACTAGGAACATCCGTTACATGATCTCGGCAATGAAAAATGTTACACATTTCTGACATGAACCCAAGTACCACATAAAAGGGGTTTTATTTTTGGGGAGAAAAAGCAGCCAGTGTTTTGTTCCCCCATCAGATGAATGAATGAAGTTTGTAAAGAAGCGTGGGTTCCCCCGATAAGAAACTGGTAATTTTTAAAAAGTTACTGATGGCATACCCTTTCCCGCCAGAGGATAGGTTACGTTGGGAGATATCCCCTAGGGTGGATAAAGCGCTCACACGTTTGTCAAAAAAGGTGGCACTGCCGTCTTAGGATACGGCCACCTTGAAGGAGCCTGCTGATAAAAAGCAGGAGGCTATCCTGAAGTCTGTATATACACACTCAGGTACTATACTGAGACCTGCAATTGCCTCAGCATAAATAGTGCTGCTGCAGCGTGGTCTGATACCCTGTCAGATAATATTAATACCCTAGACAGGGATAATATTTTGCGAACATAGAGCATATTAAAGACGTCGTCTTATATATGAAGGATGCACAGAGGAATATTTGCTGGCTGGCATCCAGAATTACTGCAATGTCAATTCTGCCAGGAGGGTATTAGAAACCCGGCAGTGGACAGGTGATGCTGCCTTTAAAAGGCACATGGAGATTCTGCCTTATAAGGGTGAGGAATTGTTTGGGGTGGGTCTCTGGGACCTCGTATCCACAGAAACAGCTGGGAAGAAAATTTTTTACCTCAGGTTTCCTCACAGCCTAAGAAAGCACCGTATTTTCAGGTACAGTCCTTTCGGCTTCAGAAAAGCAAGCGGGTCAAAGGCGCTTCCTTTCTGCACAGAGGCAAGGGAAGAAGGAAAAAGCTGTACCAGACAGCCAGTTCCCAGGATCAAAAATCTTCCCCCGCTATCTGAGTCCATCGCATGACGCTGGGGCTCCACAGGTGGAGACAGGTGCGGTGGGGGCGCGTCTCGGGAACTTCAGGGACCAGTGGGCTTGCCCACAGGTGGATCCCTAGGTTCTGCAAGTAGTATCACAGGGATACAGGCTGGAGTTCGAGGCGACTCCCCCTCGCCGTTACCTCACATCAGCCTTGCCTGCTGCCCTCGGAGGAAGGTAGTACTGGTGGCAATTCACAAGCTGTACTTCCAGCAGGTGAAATCAAGGTACCCCTTCTTCAACAAGGCCGGGGTTACTATTCCAAAATGTTGTGGTACCGAAACCAGACGGTTCGGTGAGACCCATTCTAAAATTGAAATCCTTGAACACTTATATACGAAGGTTCAAGTTCAAAATGGAATCGCTCAGGGCGATTATTGCAAGCCTGGAGAATTTCATGGTATCACTGGACATCAAGGATGCTTACCTGCATGTCCCTATTTACCCTCTTAACCAGGAGTACCTCATAATTGTGGTACAGGATTGTCATTACCATTTCCAGACGTTGCCGTTGGTCTGTCCCCGGCACCGAGGTATTTACCAAGGTAATGGCCGAAATAATTATCCCGTACTTGGACGATCTCCTTTTAAAGGCGAGGTCCAGGGAGCAGTTGTTCGTCGGAGTAGCACTATCTCGAGAAGTGCTACAACAGCACGGCTGGTTTCTGAATATTCCAAAGTCGCAGCTGGTTCCTAAGACGCGTCTACTGTTCCTGGGTATGGTTCTGGACACAGAACAGGATAAAAAGGGTTTCTCCCGGAGGAGAAGTTCAAGGAGTTGTCGTCTCTAGACAGAGACCTCCTAATACAAATACAGGTGTCGGTGCATCAATGCACGCGAGCCCTGGGAAAGATGGTAGCTTCTTACGAAGAAATTCCATTCGCCAGGTCCCATGCAAGGATCTTCCAGTGGGATCTGTGGGACAAGTGGTCCGGGTCGCATCTTCAGATGCATCGGCGGATAACCCTGTCTCCAAGGGCCAGGGTGTCGCTGTTGTGGTGGCTGCAGAGTGCTCATCTTCTAGGGGGCCGCAGATTCGGCATACAGGACTGGGTCCTGGTGACCACGGATGCCAGCCTTCGAGGCTGGGGGGCAGTCACACAGGGAAGAAACTTCCAAGGCTATGGTAAAGTCAGGAGACTTCCCTACACATAAATATTCTGGAACTAAGGGCCATTTACAATGCCCTAAGTCAGGCTAGACCCCTGCTTCAACACCGGCCGGTGCTGATCCAGTCATACAACATCACGGCGGTCGCTCATGTAAACCGACAGGGCGGCACAAGAAGTAGGATGGCGATGGCAGAAGCCACAAGGATTCTCTGATGGGCGAAAAATCATGTGTTAGCACTGTCAGCAGTGTTCATTCCCGGAGTGGACAACTGAGAAGCAGACTTTTTCAGAAGACACGACCTCCACCCGGGAGAGTGGGGACTTCATCCAGAAGTCTTCCAAATGATTGTACACCGTTGGGAAAGGCCACAGGTGGACATAATGGCGTCCCGCCTCAACAAACAGCTACAAAGATATTGCGCCAGGTCAAGGGACCCTCAGGCGATAGCTGTGGACGCTCTGGTAACACCGTGGGTGTACCAGTTGGTGTATGTGTTCCCTTCTCTGCCTCTTACCCAGGGTAATGAGAATAATAAGGAGGAGAGGAGTAAGAACTATACTCATTGTTCCGGGTTGGCCAAGAAGAGCTTGGTACCCAGAACTCCAAGAAATGATCTGAGGACCCATGGCCTCTGCCGCTCAGACAGGACCTGCTGCAGCAGGGGGCCTGTCTGTTCCAAGACGTACCGCGGCTGCGTTTGACGGCATGGCGGTTGAACGCCGGATCCTGAAGGAAAAGGGCATTCCGGAGGAAGTTATTCCTACGCTAATTAAAGCTAGGAAAGAAGTGAACGCAAACCATTATCACCGCATATGGCGGAAATATGTTGCGTGCTGTGAGGCCAGGAAGGCCCCAACGGAGGAATTTCAGCTAGGTCGATTTCTGCACTTCCTACAGTCAGGGGTGACTATGGGCCTAAAATTGGGTTCCATTAAGGTCCAGATTTCGGCTCTGTCGATTTTCTTCAAAAATAGAACTGACTTCACTGCCTGAAGTTCAGACTTTTGTTAAGGGAGTGCTGCATAGTCAGCCCCCGTTTCCTGAAGTCGCATTGGGTTGAGCCACTTAAATCCGTGGAGCTAAAATACCTCACGTGGAAAGTGGTCATGCTGTTTGCCTTGGCGTCGGCCAGGCGTGTATCAGAATTAGCGGCTTTATCATGCAAAAGCCCTTATCTAATTTTTTTTATATGGATAGGGCGGAATTGAGGACTCGGTCTCAATTCCTTCCTAAGGTGGTATCAGTTTTTCATGTGAACCAACCTATTGTGGTGCCTGCGGCTACTTGGGACTTGGAGGATTCCAAGTTACTGGACGTAGTCAGGGCCCTGAAAAATGTTTCCAGGACGGCTGGAGTCAGGAAAACTGACTCGCTATTTATCCTGTATGCACCCAACAAGCTGGGTGCTCCTGCTTCTAAGCAGACTATTGCTCGCTGGATCTGTAGCACGATTCAACTTGCACATTCTGCTGCGGGTCTGCCGCACCCTAAATCTGTAAAAGCCTATTCCACGAGGAAAGTGGGCTCTTCTTGGGCGGCTGCCCGAGGGGTCTCGTTTTTACAAATTTGCAGAGCTGTTACTTGGTCGGGTACAAACACTTTTGCAAGAGTCTACAAGTTTGATACCTTGGCTGAGGAGGACCTAGAGTTTGCTCATTCGGTGCTGCAGAGTCATCTGCACTCTCCCGCCCGTTTGGGAGCTTTGGTATAATCCCCATGGTCCTTACGGAGTCCCCATCATCCTCTAGGACGTTAGAGAAAATAAGATTTTACTCACCGGTAAATCTATTTCTCGTAGTCCGTAGTGGATGCTGGGCGCCCATCCCAAGTGCGGATTGTCTGCAATACTTGTATATAGTTATTGCCTAACTAAAGGGTTATTGTTGAGCCATCTGTTGAGAGGCTCCGTTATATTTCATACTGTTAACTGGGTATAGTATCACGAGTTATACGGTGTGATTGGTGTGGCTGGTATGAGTCTTACCCGGGATTCAAAATCCTTCCTTATTGTGTCAGCTCTTCCGGGCACAGTATCCTAACTGAGGTCTGGAGGAGGGTCATAGTGGGAGGAGCCAGTGCACACCAGGTAGTCCTAAAGCTTTCTTTAGATGTGGCCAGTCTCCTGCGGAGCCGCTATTCCCCATGGTCCTTACGGAGTCCCAGCATCCACTACGGACTACGAGAAATAGATTTACCGGTGAGTAAAATCTTATTATTTGTTAGGTTTTTTATTTTTTAGGGAGCCTGCTGGCAACAGACTTCCTGGACCGAGGATAGAGAAGCAGACCTACTTCTGTGAGTTTCAAGGCTCTGCTTCTTAGGCTACTGGACACCATTAGCTCCAGAGGGATCGGTACGCAGGTCTCACCCTCGCCGTCCGTCCCAGAGCCGCGCCGCCGTCCTCCTCACAGAGCCGGAAGGTAAAAGCCGGTTGAGTATGAGAAGAAAAGAAGACTTCAGAGGCGGCAGAAGACATCATGATCTTCACTGAGGTAACGCACAGCGGTAAAGCTGTGCGCCATTGCTCCCATACACCTCACACACGGCAGTCACTGTAAGGGCGCAGGGGGGGTGTGTGTGTGTGTGTATGTATATAATGTATGTATATATGTATGTATATAATGTATGTATATATGTATGTGTGTGTGTGTGTGTGTGTGTATGTATGTGTGTGTGTATATGTGTATATATATATATATATATATATATATATATATATATATATATATATATAGCCCCCGCCAATTCTTACTGTAATTGAGCGGTAAAGCTGTGCGCTATTGCTCCCATACACCTCACACACGGCAGTCACTGTAAGGGCGCAGGGGAAGGCGTGTGTGTGTATATATGTATATATATATATATATATATATATATGTATATATGTGTATATATATATATATATATATATATATATATATATATATATATATATATGATTAACCCGGCACGCCTGTAGAGGGTCTGCGTGCCCCGGTGCCATCAGTAAAACTGGATATTGTAAAAAAATGCTGCGGCACTCAAGGTCTTGTAAAGCAGTCAAATGTGTATTGGCATCACAAAATAAAACACCAACGTTTCAGGGTGTCTAACCCCGTTGTCAAGATGTGAGAGTTAAAATGGAGAAGAAACTACTTACCCTTGTAGAGACAGAACCCGCCAAACCGGAGAGGAAGCCGCCTACGGTCCCGTCGTGCGCGCTGCGTGTCACTGAGTGATGACGCGTATACGCGTCGTGGGGCGCATCTGTGTTGTCACGTTGCTAGGCAACGGACCAAGCACGGAAGTCCGGAGCAGTGCGGCTGTGTAACCCGAGAAACAGAGTATAAACACCACATAGTGAACTATACACATGCACTGTGCACTAACGGGACAGACTGCTGTGGCTACTGCAGAACAGATAGGGGCTGCATAGGCCAGGGATGCCCCATAGGAATTACTGTGTACATTATAATGGATAAGGGGCCATTCGGCACATAGTGAATCAGTGACACGCAGCGCGCACGACGGGACCGTAGGCGGCTTCCTCTCCGGTTTGGCGGGTTCTGTCTCTACAAGGGTAAGTAGTTTCTTCTCCATTTTCACTCTCACATCTTGACAACGGGGTTAGACACCCCGAAACGTTGGTGTTTTATTTTGTGATGCCAATACACATTTGACTGCTTTACAAGACCTTGAGTGCCGCAGCATTTTTTTACTATATATATATATATATATATATATATATATATATATATATATATATATATATATATATATATATATCCCCCGCCACTTCTTACTGTAATTGAGC